>NW_028318228.1:3220441-3533235 GCF_062004578.1 Staurois parvus | reverse complement strand
CAATTGTCCCATTACTTTTGGTCCCTTAACAAGTGGGAAGCACATATACAAACTGTTGTAATTCCTACACTGTTCACCTGATTTGGATGTAAATACCCTCAAATTAAAGCTGACAGTCTGCAGTTAAAGCACATCCTGTTCGTTTTTAATTTCAAATCCATTGTGGTGGTGTTTAGAGCCAAAAATGTTAGAATTGTGTCGATGTCCCAATATTTATGGACCTGACTGTACATTGTTCCACTAAGGAGAACTGAGAGCCCCCTACTACAGCAGTGCTGACATCATCACGTCAGCACTGGTGGTTTAGAGCTACAAAAGGGGTATTGAGAACACCAGCAACCCAGCACACAAGCAGCCATCAAGGGAGTTGGGTCTCCTCAACAGGAAATAGAATAGTGCGATTTTTGTGCTGAAAAGATTTCTATAGATTATCTAGAAAATGGCATTTGCTAATAAAAAAGGAATTCATTTTTACTTCAAGGTGAGCTTGCTGCTGCAATCCTGCATATTATAAAGCACCAAACTCTGTGCGTGTGGATGTACTCCTATTCTGTGGTAAAGCTGCTAAGCACCTCCTATTGTCCTCATGGATGATAGCGCACATAAATTTGTATCAAAAATGGTGCTGCACTAAATCACTTAAAGTTCATTAATCAAAGTCTAATCAATCTTTAAAACCAATAAATGAAGTGCAATAAAATGTAATAATAGAGTCTTATTATTGCCTATTCAAACCATAAACTTGTGCTCCATGACATAGGAAATATTTCACTAGAAGTGATGCAAGCAGAAGTGACTTAGTGAACAAGGCTCCGCCCAGCATGTTTCACGAAATGTGTTGGGCGGAGTCTTATGCCCTATGTCACTTTTGGTTGGGTCACTTCCAGTGACGTATTTCCTGTGCTATGAAGCACACGGACATGTTTATGGTTTGTATAGGTGAATAGGCAATAATAGGACTCTATGGACACTAATGTGCATACCCATGTGTTGGCATTTTAAACTGTTTTAGCAATACAAAAAGGTCTAACACTATTGAGAGTCCTTTTTTTTTGGCAGATCTGCCTGGGAGAACCGGACCAGCGGTGGAAGAGGCAGCAAATGGAGGAGATTTTATACATGTGCGTATTGACCTTCTTATGCACATAAGGGGCCGCATCAAATCTGGTGAGTGGAGCACACTAAAGGTGAATAGCTCATCATCCCAGGAGGTAAGTACAGTGGGAACGGGGGTCGGGGGGTGTTGTACGCTGTTAGTTAGCCTTTTAATTTTTTCTGCAAGGATGAAATAACACCATAAAGAAAAAGGAAGACAGAGAACTTTGAACCCCTTCTTTGTTTCAATATGCAGTGTTGCATTACTGATTATAATAACAGATAATAACATTAATAGACGATTAGAATTCATCAAGTTGGAAAAGGAAATGGAAAAAGTATTGAATTGTTTGGCAAAAGCTGTATATTAATTAATAGTTCATGCATACATTGGTGTATAAAATGATTATATCATTTGTCGGTGTTATTGATGGTTAAAATGTACTATAGTCAGCACATTGCAAGGACATAACATCATTGTTTTGAATTTGACTGAAACTTATTAAGAATGGAGAACTTGGAAGATGAAAAGTGGACTTGGCAAACCAAAGTGCAGTCATGTCTTCACTTGTTTACCATAAATTATAATCGGTATCAGTATATCCTTACATACTGGATAGTAGGGTTCTAGACACCTGGAATACACATGGTTTACATCATTCGCTCAGAATTTCAGGATTTAAGATTGAAGCGCTTGAGCAATACAGCCCAAGCTCTGTGTATTTTATGTTTCATTAAATGTTAATCTGGTGGTATCCTCAAGGTGAAAAATGGAATGCATATGTAGAGCATTTATGGAGCGCTGTTTTTCATTGTGTTAATTACTGTAAAACAAGTAGACATAAGCAGTTATTAGAGACATTCCTATGCTATTAACAATCATGCAAATCATTGGGTATCATGCACTTATTTTTAGTTAACCTCGCTCCACGTGCTGAAAATACTTCTCATGTAAAGGCACATGTTTAGAGCACGTTATGCTGTAATGGTGGAGGTTATTACAAGAATCAATGTCAGGGAGGACAAGATCTTATCTCGTTATGCTGTATGATCACATTGGACAAAGACTCCAAAACTAAACATTTTACGCAGCAAGCCAGAAATATTTTACTGGAAATTGGAATGTTATAGGGGTACAGCATAAACAGGTTCTCATACAATACCCGCAAGTCCATCATAATAGTTATGATATACTTTTGTTCAAAGATTTTTTGGGTGAAGATACGTCAATAGGATTGATTTACCAAAGGCGAATACAGTCATGGCACAAAATATTGGCACCCCTGTATTTTTGTCAGATAATGCACCACTTTGCCCAGAAAACTACAAATGTTTAGGCATTCTCATGTTTCTTTTGTTTGTATTGGTGTGACATGAAAAAAGTGGAAAAACAAAAAGCCAAATCTGACACATTTCACGTAAAACCCCAAAAATGGACTGTACAAAATTATTGGCACCTTCTCAAAATTGTAAGAAATAATTGCATTCCAAGTTTGTGAAGCTCCTGTAATTTGTAATTAAACCCACCTGTATCAATTAACAGGCCTTAATGATCCTGTGAACACTGTGCGCAACATTGTCAAGATGTTTACAGTCCATGGCACTGCAGCTAATCTCCCTGGATGTGGACGAAAGAGAAAAATTGATCAAAGATTGCAACAAACGATTGGTAGAATGGTGGATAAAGATCCTCGATCAACTTTCAGACAAATTCAAGCTGACCTTCAGGCACAGGGTACAACTGTGTCAACTCGCACTATACGTCGCTATCTGAATGAAAAGGGACACTATGGTAGGAGACCCAGGAGGACCCCACTGCTGACACAGAAACATAGAGAAGCCAGATTGGAGTTTACCAAAACTTACCTGAAGAAGCCAAAATCTTTTTGGCAGAATGTGCTGTGGACAGAGGAAACAAAGTCACCGCTTTTTGGTGCAGCCCATCATTCAACTGTTTTCAAAAAAAGCAATGAGGCCTTTAAAAAAAAAAAAAAGAATACAGCCCTTACAATCAAACATGGTGGAGGATCACTGATGTTTTGGGGTTGCTTTGCTGCTTCAAGCACTGGATGTCTTGACCGTGTGCATGGCATTATAAAATCTGAAGACTACCAAAGAATATTG
This sequence comes from Staurois parvus, assembly GCF_062004578.1. NCBI lineage: Eukaryota > Metazoa > Chordata > Amphibia > Anura > Ranidae > Staurois > Staurois parvus. The sequence continues at coordinate 3,530,016 of NW_028318228.1, read as the reverse complement.
GGGTGCAATGTAGGGCTCAGTGTCAGAAAGTTGGGTCTCTGTCAGAGGTCATGGGTCTTACAGCAGGACAATAACCCAAGCACACGTAAAAAAGCACCCAGAAATGGTTCAAGACAAAGCACTGGAGAGTACTGAACTGGCCAACAATGAGTCCAGATCTCAATCCCATGGACCACCTGTGGAGAGATCTCAAAACAGCAGTTGGGAAAAGAAACCCTTCTAATCTGTGAGACTTGGAGCAGTTTGCAAACTTCTAGTAGAGAGGTGGAAGAAACTCATTGATGGTTACAGGAAGAGATTTATTTCAGTTATTTTTTCTAAGGGGTGTGCTACCAAATATTAAATGGAGGGTGCTAATAATTTTGTCCAGTCCGTTTTTTTTTTTTTTTTGTGGAATGTGCCAGATTTGACTTTTTGTTTCTCCACTTTTGTCATACCAATACAAACAAAGAAATAAACATGAGAATGCCTAAACATTTGAAATTGCAAACAATTTTCTGGGCGAAGTGGTGCATTATCTGAAAGAAATGCAGGGGTGCCAATATTTTTGGCCATGACTTTAGGCAGTTTACTTTGTAAGGAAATTCTCACTTTGCAAAGAAGTTTTCCCTTAGCTAGTGAATGTGGTGAAAATGCATATTGCAAAGACTGACCAATCACGTGCAGGGAAATCAGAAAATATATTTGCTGTATATTTGCTTTCACAATTGGATGTTGGAAGTTTGCAGAGCATCACCCCATTCACTAAGCTACAAGAAAATTCCCTTGCAAAGTGAAGAGCCTATTTGTCTTTAGTAAATCAACCTCAAGGGCTGTGGTTTTTGTACTTTTCTTCAAGTGCTTGTAAGTACTTTTCAGGGGAATTGTCCCTTAGCTTAGCAAGTGAGGTGAAGTTCTGGATGGCTTCCATCATTCGATCATGTGCAAGCAAAAATACTGTCAGGACAATTCAGTAAGAAACTTGCCACTTTTCTGGCAGTTTGGCTCTTTAAAAAGTCTTACACCAGATTCTAAAAGCCCTGATGCTATTTTCTGTTGCTTTAGCAAAGCATTTGGCAGATTACGGTAGTTTCCTAATAACACCAATTTTATAAATTGATGCTATTACTGCACTAAATTCAAAACTAATTTCCTCCAGTTCATAGTCAACAAAACTGGAGATAATTAAGACCAACTGTGAGTTGGCATACAGGAAAAGACAGAGTGCCTGTCTCCGTACACTCTATAGCAGTGCAGCATGTTTGCCACTCCCACCCCCTCCTTTCAACCTGTTCACAACCGACAGACCACAGATGAGTATGCTGAGATACTAGTTCCTCATTGGGTCTGCTTTCTTGTTATTGACAGTATGCAGTGGGTAAATTCTATAATTAATAGCAGGCTGTCTATTGGCTATGGATCATGCCACTGCCAATCACAACAGTAGCAGACCTGATAGAAAACTAGTGTCTCTGAATCCCCAGCAGGCTCTGCCCACTCCACTACAAAACTCTGCAACTGCTGAGCTGTCTGCGTGATTTCTGCAGCGGTGGGAGGGAGCTCAGATGCACTGAGGACAGTGTCCATATTCTGTAGAGTCTCGGCATATGGTGCTTGCCGCAAATTACATAGTTACATAGTTAGTCTGGCTGAAAAAAGACAAAAGTCCATCCAATTCAACCATTAAAAAAAAAAAAAAAGTTTTATTCCTATACCCACAGTTGATCCAGAGGAAGGAAAAAAAAAAACAGAAAAGCATGATCCAATTTGCTCCTGCATAGAAGAAAATTCCTTCCCGATCCCCCGAGAGGCAATCAGATATATTCCCTGGATCAACTTTACCTATAAATGTTAATATCCAGTTATATTCTGTGTATTTAAGAAAGAATCCAGGCCTTTTTTAAAGCAATTCACTGAGCTGGCTAGAAAAACTCTTGAGGGAGTTTATTCCACATTTTCACAGCTCTCACTGTGAAGAAACCTTTCCATGTTTGGAGATTAAATTTCTTTTCCTCCAGACGAAAAGAGTGCCCCCTTGTCCTCTGTGATGACCTCAGGGTGAATAACTGTACACCGAGTTCACTATATGAACCACTGATGTATTTATACATGTTGATCATATCCCCCCTTATGTATTACACATGTTGATCATATCCCCCCTTAATCTCCTCTGCTCAAGAGAGAATACATTCAGTTCCTCTAATCTTTCCTCATAGCTGAGCTCCTCCATGCCTCTTTTCAGTTTGGTTGCCCTTCTCTGCACTTTCTCCAGTTCCCCAATGTTCTTTTTGTGAATTGGTGCCCAAAACTGAACTGCATATTCCACATGAGTTCTTACTAATGATTTGTACCGGGGTAATATGATATCTCTCTCTCTGGAGTCTATACCTCTTTAATACAAGAGAGGATTTTGCTCACTTTAGAAACCGCAGCTTGGCATTGCATGCCATTATTAAGCTTGTGATCTACCAGAACCCCCAGATCCTTCTCCACCATTGATTCCCCCAATTTTACCCCCCTAGTATGTATGATGCATGCATATTCTTAGCCCCCAAGTGCATTACCTTACATTTATCAATATTAAACCTCATTTGCCACATAGTTGCCCAATTAAACAGAGCATTGAGGTCAGCTTGTAAGTTGAAGACATCCTGTAAGGACGTTATTCCACTGCACAGCTTGGTGTCATCTGCAAATTCATGTACTTGTTTTCTTCAATTTCAACTGAACAATTAGGACATGAAACTATTTGCCTTGTCCATGTGTTGGGACTGCGGTGGGCAAGACTGCCCAGTGCAGCCCAACGAACTTGGTATGAACAGGCCTAGAAAGTGATAAAAAAAAGAATAGTTTATTCTTAATAGTCTTTGGAACAGAAATGGATGAGGAATCTTCCAATGATAACTGTATTACAGGGAATTTGTTTTCACTTTCCTCTCCTTTTATGTGGTGGTTCTGAAAACTTTAAGCACTGTAAACTTTTCTGTTATTATCATTTGTGTTGTTTGCTCACATTAATAAAATACATGAAAAAAAAACTACCCAGCCTAGTCAACATATAAACACAGACCTACCACAAAATACAACAAGCTAATTTTTTCTGCAAAGCATAGCTATGGGTTGTGTTATGGAATAGGTTTAGACATAGTTGGTATAGGTACAGTTTCAACATAGTTATGGTTTGTATTATGGTATAGGTTTATACGTAATTAGTTGGTACAGGCACATTTTTAACATAGTTCTGATTTATTTATGGTATAGAGGTTTAGAATCAGTTGATATAGGTACATCTTACCCTACTGACAAATGATCCTTTAACAGATAATGTTAGGTTCTATTGACCTGACTGGCAGAATCCTGGAGATCTTCCTCAGTCTGGGTGGCACAATAATTTCTGTTTTAGGAAATTAAACATACTTCCTTAATTCAGGGACGCTTTGTTCCAGTAAGCTATTTAATCTTTTCAGCACAACATATATCAAGATGCTTTAATGCAAGCATGTGGGGAATGTCTGTTTTGCGTAAAAACTATGTTCATAAGATAATGTAAACATTTCTTCAAGATATGGAATGTTTTCCTTTAATAAACGGATTCCTCGGTTATGCTATGGACATGGATTCCAAACAGCAGTACCATTGCTTCAACTGTACTGTGAGCTGCTTTTAAGGTCCGCACATCCAGTGATGGAAACATTACTTTTCATCAATCTACTCCTGTTAAAAGGGTGAGAAAGTCAATGAATTTCCTTATTTTAATTGGCTGACATCTTGTCCCTTGCTAGTACAAGAAAATTAAGTTTGCACACTGTGCCAGCTGGAATTAGCTGTGCCTTTGCAGCATGCCTGTCGGTATAGCCCTAATGAGTGGCTGCATGTGCAGAAATTAAAGTGAGCCACAACATAATGACAGATAATATTTTGAAGTCCAAAACCAACATGCTCCAAATGTACCTAGAATTTTTTTTTTTTACATAAAGATTTATTAAATTTGTGGCACTACAAAGCAGTACATACAAATGCAGTGAAACAATATCTAGATAAAAATGTATGCACAAATCCAAAACAGCAAGTATATAATGTTGACAGAGGGTCATGGTGTGGATTGGAATCCAACAGTATACAGGTGTCAAGCCCAAGCTACCTCTTGAATGGCAACAGAAGGCAAGCAGAAGTCAACTAGGCTGGAGGAAAGCAGCTTATGTGTCGAGTCGGATTCCCAAAATCAAGTACTGGGTGGTATAAAGCCCATTGAGAAGTATTCTTGGAAAGTCTGGGACCATACCGGTTAGAGGCCACTTTTATTTCAAAGCATACGTGGGGAGAAAGATAAAGACAGAAGAGGGGAAAAGAACAATTTGGTTAGAAAGAGAGGGGAAAGGAAGGGAGGGAGGTGTCCAGCAGGTAGGAGCATCTGAACAGGGCAGAGTAAACCAATGCGAGAGCATCACTTAATGGAGGAAGGGTAATAGTTTAGGTGATGTGGAGATTTCCGTCAATGTAAACCACAGTTCGCTAAATTTGGTGTAGTTTTCCTTAGCCATAGCAAGCAGCTCTTCGAGTGGTTCAATTCAGAGATCCATTCTCTAAATGAAGGGACCGTAGAAGTTTTCCAGTATCTGGGAATCAAAGCCTGGCCAGCTAAAATGAGAAATCAGAAGAGGTCCTTTTTAATTCTTTTGACAGACCCAGGGATCATGGAGAGAAGAGCTACCCCTGGCTGTTTTGGCCACCCATGATAACATGGCTCAGCTTAAAAATGGTCTTCCAGAACTGTTGAATTCTCGGGCATGACCCGAGATAGAGATGCATATCATCTGGCTCACCCCATCTTCAGCATTGGAAAGGAATGGAAGGATTTATTTTATGAAGGAGTGACGGGCACCTAGTTAATATTTTTTGTAGTTTTGCTCCTGTGCCTGAGAAACTAAGGATAATGTGAATGTGAGGTGATATGTGAGGTGATATGTCTCTCTCCAGGTCTACCCATCACTTGCATTGGTCATAGTGATGCCAGTCCAGGATTCTGCACAAACTCACTGTGGCATGATAGAGTTCCAGGTGGGGAAGCCCATCACCACCACCTGATTTGCGCTTGACTAAATGTTGTGATCGGGCTGATTGAGAAAATAGGCGAGGGGCCTAATGATGTAGAGAAAATGGGGGAGAATATCAATCTTAAAGAGAGACATTCATACCATTCAGGAGTGTTTGAGATGAAACCTGCTTTTTCAGTCTGTGTTGCATAGCATTGAGAATAGGAAGGTAATTTAGTACATACTGTAAAGTTATAGTTGTGGTGGTATTTGTACTCCTAAGTATTGATAGGATTCCGAGTCCAGTGAAAAGGAAACACAAACTTTGGGTTAAAGCCGTAAAGTAGTATATCATCTGCAAATAGACTAAATTCATATTGTTTCCCCTTTATGCCAATGCCTTGAATTGAGTTGTTAGCACTTAACGGCTTTGCCAGATGTTCCAAAGCTATGATATATAACAACGGCAAAAAGGGGCAGCCTTGCCACGTGCTATTTGTTATGCACACAGGGGCAGATAAAAGCCCATTCATGTAGTGGGACAGGAATATAATGCCATGATTTTGTGTAGGAAGGATAATGGTAGCCCCATTTGTTCCAAAGCTGCCCTGAGGAATGTCCAGTTGAAGCAGTCAAATGCCTTCTCGGTGTCTTAAGACAGGAGACAAAGGGGTATCTTCTGACTTTGTGCATAGATGATGACATATAATGTTTTAATGATGTTATGATGGGCCTCGCCCTTGGGTACAAAGCATACATTGTCTAAATTTATCCCACAGGGAATGTGGGGCAGAAACCTACCTGCTAATATTTTTGCATATATTTTTAAATCTACATTAATGAGACAAATAGGGCAATAAATGGAACATTGGGTTGGGTCTTTTTGATCTTTGGGTATTAGTGTAATATGCACTTGTTGGGGACTGGCTCGGAAAGAGGCACATGTCAGAAATGGAGTTAAATTCAGGATTGGGACAAAATATCTTTGAATTGCCAAAAAAATGCGTTAGTGAAGCCTTTAGGGCCTGGACTCCTTCTGGTTGACAAGGATTTAATTATGAAGAGGATTTCTTGTGTGGTAAATGGGTCCGTTAGAGCATCTGTCTGTGATTGGTCAATTTTAGAAGATGCCATTTGAGTGACATACTGGAGCAATTGGGGATTGGAGGAAAATGCTATAGGCTTTGGGATGTTATACAGGTCAGAGTAGTATTAATGGAAAACTGAATCAATTGCTTTGGCAGAGAGTACTATACCCTGCCTGGAGCATTGAGCATTGGACATGTATGCTCTCCCTTGTTTGTAAGGATCTGGCCAGGGGTCGACTCAGTTTGTTTCCATGTTTATACATGGTTCGGTAAAAGCAGTCCTTGTGCCAGAAATATTGCTGATCCAGTAGTTGAGCTGGAGCTCTAGAACATATATCTCCTGTAAAGTTTTCGCTATGTCCACCAATCACTCTTTCTTAAACCATGCGCCTTTGGCAATAAGGGTTCCTTTGGGGCTTCAGACAGGAATTGAGAGGTTGTGCCATGAACCAGAGCACGCTGGGACATCTTAAAGGAGAGCCTCATTGAGTCACCAAGAGGCAAAAGGTTTGACTGAAAATGGGAGAACAATTGAAAAGAAAATCAGGAAATTGACTGATCAAATTTGGGATCCTATTGAAGCCAATAGTTGCCGGCTAAGCAGGCAGTGGGACATATAAACAATGTGAGGAGGGATGCAGAATCCTCCAAAGGTTGACACATTGGTGCTCATGGAACCGACTCTTCAATTTGTTAAGCTGGGACAGAGAAAAGTGGGAGGTGGGGGATGTAGAGTTGAGAGCTGGGTTGAATGTGAGGTTCAAGTCCCCCCAAGGATTACTACACCTTCCCAATGACAGCCAAGGACTTTTAACAGAGAGATCAGCATAGGGACCTGACCCTGGTTGGAAGCAAACAGATTTACATTTGAGAACAAGAAATCTGCTCCTGGGATAATGAGTTCTTGAATATATAAAGCTGGGAAGGAGGCATTAAAGCCAAGAGTCACACTTTTGGACTTCCCTACTTGGTCATTGCACAGGTACCTCTTTGAGTAATAATGGGTGGGCATGATTGGATTTAAATTGGATCTCTTGTAAAAAAAGGATCTGCACCCTTTGCGTATGCATGCGGTAGAGTCGCAAACCAGGAAAAGGACAGGGAGGACCAAGTAGGGGAAGAATAAAAGAGAGATTAGAAGGATGACTTGAAATAGAGGGCCCCATCAGGGCAGAAGAAGGCTATATGGTAGGGGGAGGGGAGCACTGAGAAGGGAAAGGGAGCGGAAAGCAGAAGTTAGAAATACAGGTAAGCAGGCTAAGGGAGATTCACCTACAAAAAAATAGAAAGGAAAGAGATAGACAGACAGACAGACAGATAGATAGATAGATAGATAGATAGATAGATAGATAGATAGATAGATAGATAGATAGATAGATAGATAGATAAAGTTTGTTGTTGAACTTTTGTATAAAAGTTCTACAACAAAATTACAAAAAACATTTATTACCTAACCTAACTTTAAATTCCCATGACCTGCCTTTAATGCCCGTTGAAAAAAATCTCCCTATAGCTATTTGTTCTGGCTTTAATATTCTTATATCATCTGCCAAAGGGCTGCAACCCAACAAAATGATAACCAAGAAGAAATGTATCACTCCTTATTTTCTCCACACTGTCAAGACAGCGGGAATCGTAAATTTATGCCAGGGATGGAAATCTACAACCCACTATTTTCTGCACAGTAAAAATGACTTTCTGAAGTGCGTTCCTACCCGCTACTACACCAACTCAAGCAAAGCCCCAAATGGGCACTTATGGGGGGAGGTGGCCTGTCAAGGAACTTGACCTGCTAGGATAATGCTCAAGATGAGAATGTAAACCTAAGACAGGTATTCAGTTTGAATTAACCCAAGCAGTTGCAAGCAGTGTTAAGCTTGCACCAATACAGGAGCTAACCCTTAGAGGGGCTTACAGCAAGGTGATGTAAGAGGCCAGGACCACGAGAGATAGGTCCCAACCCCAGCTACCCCATAGGAATAAGCAAACATTATGAAGCACATATATAGTGAAAATAAACTCCAGAAAGCAAAGAGCAATACAGAGACAACAATGTAATATAGAATCAACAATGTATGAGGAATCCAGATGACCCCTGACCCACTGCTATTTGGGGGACAGGGCTCCAAGGTGAGTAAATGCTCCTCACCAGTGGCTCTGCGTAGGCTCTACATAGGGAGATTGTGGAGCATTATAAGGAGCCCAGGGGTAAGGGAGCCACAAATAAGAAGGAAACCAACATAAGTAGGGTGTCTTTTCCACAAACCTGTAAGCCTGAAATCAATGTTACAAACCCTGGAGACATGACCCAGCCCATTGCTAATGAAGAGGCGGGCATAATACAAGCTGACCACCGCCAGAGGCAATAAGGTGTCAGGCCAGGGAGGTAGAGAGGTAGGTCAGGAAACAGAAAGACCAAGGGGAAACAGCCATCCAGGGACATGAACCCCCCCCCCCCAGGGAAGTGGAATGGGGTGGGGGGTTGGTACCCAGGGCACCAAAACCCCATGGCCTGTCACCAATATTTAAAGTAATGGAGGGATGGGGGGAAGGGAGACAGTATCCCAAAAACACAGGGAACCCAGTGTCTATCCCTCCCAAGTAAAGTAAAACAGCTGGAGGATGTGGGAGCTGCCATTAGAGATGTGCATGGCAACAAAATAGTTTCATAGTCAATCATTTAGTTTCACCATATTTTTTATGTTGGAATGATTTGTTTTCGGAATCCATTTTGTATACTCAGATTCGTTTGGTATATTCGTTGTTCCAAATTTGTATTTTCAGAAGTTATTTCAGAACATTCGGATTAATTTGTTATGTTTCCAGTGCAACTTTGCATTGTGACTTGCTTGTGACTTTGATGCGTCTTGCTTGCGACTTAGATGCCTTGCTTGCGATGTTGATGTGACTTGCATGCAACTTTGATGTTTTGCAACTTTGGCCGATCTCCTCCACTCCATCCCCCACAGCCACTTCCTCCTGTGCCACTATCCCCTCCCTCCTAGATTGTAAGCTCGAAAGAGCAGGGCCCTCGAATCCCTCGTGTTCTGTTTTGCTACTGTACTGTCTCATGTTCTGTCCCCCACTATAATGTACAGCGCTGAGCAAACCTTTTGGCGCTATATAAATACTGTATAATAATAATAATAATATTAACAATACAGAATGAGACATGATATTGAAATTGCAAATGAATGAAACTGAATTTTATAGTTGTTTTGTTATAATTTATTTTGGATTTGTTGAAATTCATTACTATTGTGATTCAGATATCTCATAAATGATAGATTGCTAGGGAAGCTGAAAATCATTGTAAAAATTGGCACTATTACAGTGATAACCACAATCTTCCAGGTCCTGTGAGAGCGTCTTCGGCTCTGTACACTGACCACAGGGGGTCGCTTGCCCAGCATTGCTGCTTTCCATAGAACGGCTTGTATCTATTTCAGTGAATATAATGCATCTTTGATTAGATGGAGTGGAGATTGCAATGTCACTGCTCCTACTTTCTACCATCTCCAATCAAAGGATGCCTTGTATTCACAGAAAAAATATAGGGTGTTCTATGAGTGGCAGGGGTGCTGAGCAAGTGACCCCCTTGTCAGTGTGTACAGTAGAAGCTACGCGCACCTCGACGATTGCAGCTATCCATGTAGTAGAACTGACTACTACAGTGATTTTCAGCTTCCCCAGTGGTCAATAAGGTATGAGAAATGCAATCTACATTGTGCCACGCTGGACCTAAGTAAGTATGCAATACAAATAACTTCCGGAGATCAGATTTAAAGTGTTATTAAACCCCGGACCCGGCATCCAGTATATCGGGTCTCCCACAGTACACAGGACATGGAAATACAATTATTTAAGTAAATATAAACTGCTAAATACCTTTTCTCATCAGCAGTTAGAGTAGTCTTGTGACTTCTATCAGTGTCCAGCAGAGCACTGGTTAAAGCTTGTAGGAGGAGTTTTCTTCCTGCTCTACGAGGATGCAGGACCCCTGACCTCTGTTCGGGCAGTGCTGATTGGCCCTGTGCTGGTCACATGCACTCTCCCATGACGAAAAAAAAAAACCTCTTTAGGAATACACACCGAACTGGGCATGTGCAAAGTGTCTCCAAAAATATGTCTTATCAGGAGATAAGAGGGGGACACTGGAAGAAGGGGAGGATCAGAGAAGACAGGATCAAACTGCCTTTTTACACAATGCAGAGGATTAACCCCTCAGGATCCACACGGAGTATAACAAGCATGCTTTACTGCATATACAGACTGATTTTACTGTTGTGGGTTTAGTAACACTTTAACATAACTGGGCCCTTAACACATACAGTAGTCACGTTGTGATTCATGCATCAATGCCATAAAAAACAGGATGCATGCTGAGTGCAATACATTGAATTTCTCTGTAAAGTATAATTAGTGAAAACGTGATTCGAATTCAACTCATGATGGGGCATAATTTATCAAGCCCTTTAAACAGGCATGGTTTAGGAGTGCATGCTGTAAAATCACTAGCTGTGTCATCTGAGTCTATGAGCAGTTAGAAAGTCCTTGACTTGCCAACTTTGAACTTTAGATAGACGGCGTGCTTTGCCCAAGCAAGTTTCTGCTTTTACCTTCTTATTTGCTCCCACGTTGCTCCGCTCATCCACCACAAGCAAGACGCCTGTGTAAGCTCTGAGTCACTGAAGTCATTAGCTTAGAGAGGAAAATGGCCTCACCTGTGAATTCAGCTTTATTTAAAAACAGATAGTGATCCTGATTAGTTTGCTGTGAGCGCATGCATACAACATTTCATACACGTATGTCTAAAGCCCAACTGAACTTTCAAGTTTATATCAACAAAATACATCTCAGGCACATCAAAAACAAAAGTTGTGCAAAGGCTTACTGTTCATTTTCTTAGAAAACTGCCCAAACTTGAAAAGAAAAGGCTTTCCCCTGCCAGCAAGTTGCAGAGAAGGGGCCTTGCTGTGTGGAAGCAGTGGTCTCTCTGCAGAGGTCAGACATATCTCCTGCTAAGTCAGAGTTAGAGTTCTCCAATCAGCGGGGAGCAGGGGTGGACTGACCATTTGGAAACTCGGGCACTGCGCGAGGACCCGGGGTCAGTAGGGGGCCCCATGAGATGCCCCTGGTACCTTTTTCCTAGGCTTTTTTTGAGTTTGGGCAAGGACACGGGCCCCATGATCCCCTATTGCCCGGGGGCCCCATGAGTTGTCAGTCCACCCCTGGTGGGGAGTAAGCGGGGGGGGGGGCTGTCTGATTGCAACACTATAGATCGGACACTGCAGAGATGTGTCAGACTTCTACAGAGCAAGGAATATGTCACTAGCACACAAGGAAATTGCAAAATAGAGTCCAACACTTTATTGAACAATTATATCATTGCAAAGGATAGCAATGTTTCAGAGCCACACAGGACCCCTTCATCAGGGCCTTGTTCTGAATTCTAAAGAATTGTGTGGATGGAGGAACCTGTTTGGGGTTTTTTTTACATCTGCTGGCTGAAGGAAAAGAAACAATTCATCTATGGCCAGCCTAAATTTTCTCTGTGGAAGCAGTGGTCTCTCTGCAGAAGCCTAGAGCAATGCTGCCAATGCACATGCTCCTAAAAATGGCTGGAAGGTAGGTGGGTGCTGCAGTGACCACCAGATGGAAACTGGAACAATTCAGAACAAGGTGAAAAAACCCCCACGGCCATTGGCTTGTCCCGGGAGTGGTATATCTGCCAATGCCTAGACCCTAAATTAAAGGGGAGGTGCATCCAAAACCAGTACAGTCTAAAGAAAACCCCACAAAAGGATATAGCACCTCAAAGGCTAATAAGCAGCATAAATTTATTAAGGAAGTAACAATAAAACAAGGCATATCATATAATCAACCAAAGCATGTAATCCATCCATCCCCTCCCCCCCTCTACCACCAACCAATCCCCCCCAACTGTGTCCCACACAGTCCCGCCCCCCCTCCAGGGCAACCCCAACAATCCTACGGGCCCCCCTCCCACCCCCAGGGCACCAAGGGCTAACCCTCCAACCCTCTCTGAATCCCTAATGTCCCCCCATCCCGTGCTGATGAAAGCACTCCCCGATAAGACCCTCTGTGGTTGTGCTAATGAGAGTAATGTATCAGGACATGAAATCTGGCTGACAGGAAAAATCCCAATTAGTATAAATGGAGTATAGATCCACCATAACTCTATAGCTATGTGGGTTTGCTACATGGATGATGTTCTGCTGGCATGGAGACGGTCACGTGAGGAATTTCAGCTTTTTATAGAAGAACTAAATTGTAATGATAAAAATATTTTTCCAACATATAAAGTGGATGAATGTGAAATGGAATTCTTAGACCTGAAAATAAGAAAGGTGGGAGCAGGGGCGGACTGACAACTCATGGGGCCCCCGGGCAATAGGGGATCATGGGGCCCCTGTGTCCTTGCCCAAACTCAAAATGCCTATGAAAAAGGTGCCAGGGGCATCTCATGGGGCCCCCTACTGACCCCGGTCCCTCGGGCAATGCCAGAGTTTCCAAATGGTCAGTCCACCCCTGGGTAGGAGAGAAAATTGAGACTGACACTTTCCGTAATCCCATGGTGGGTAATACCCTTCTCCATGCCACCAGCCACCATCCCTGGTAAAAAAAATCTTTGAATATAATCAATCTCACTGAAAAGGAATTCTCAAAAGATCAGCTATCCTTGTTACAAAAGGGCCTGGGTTTCTTACGCAGTTGCCCTGGATACCAGTTTGAAATTTTGTAAGGATATATGTCTTTCTCAGACGAGTCAGTTTTAAACTCATGTCTATGCATAGAGAGGTACAGAAAGGTGGGGAAGTTACCAACATTGAACCTCAGGATGTTGATCTTAAGCATATACTGATGAGCTTGAATACCTACAGGGTAATTATTGGTTGGATTCAAATATGCTAGACCCACCACCACCATCCAGCTTGTCAAATAAGTCCAAGACTTTTCCTAGTATAACTAACAATAGATACCTCCAAACATTTTTAGAGGCGGTAACTAGAGATATTAAGGAGATGGACTGGGACTATTTTTTGCTGGATGAACGTAATCTATCGACTGGTGAACGTAGAGCCCTTAGGGAACTTAAAAGCCTCAAAGAGGTAGTGATTAAGCCCAGTGACAAGGGCAGGAATGTGGTCATTTGGAAAGACAACAAATATGTTGAAGAAGTATACAATTAAATAATGAATTGTGTTATGAAAGATTTGTTAACAATCCTTTTCCTGCCCTTGTCACTGAAATTAACTACAAATTTGAGAGAGCCTTTGAAGTGGGATTGATTGGAAAAATAGAACAGGACTACCTACATATAGAGGAATATAGCATCCCTATGTTCTGTTACCCCAAAGGTCCACAAGAATTTAACCCAGCCACCTGGGAGACCTATTGTCTCTGGGGTAGGTGGACCTACAGAACGAGTGGGACAATATGTGGATAGAAGAATTAGACACTTAGTTGAAGCATTGCCGTCCTTTGTTTTGGATACAGGGCACCTCCTGAGTAAATTGACAGATCTGAAGGTACTAGTGGATTGTTTACTGGCGGGGGTGGACTTGCAATCATTATATACGTCCATCCCCCACCAGATAGGAATCCAAGCTATTTCAGAGTGGCTGGAATTTAAGCACCCATTGTCTGGCCCACATAATGAATTCCTGGTGGAATTATTGGATTTCATTCTCCAGTAAATGTTACCATCAGACTAGGGGAGTTGCTATGGGCACAGCATACTCACCTTCATATGCATGTTTGCACCTAGGCTGGTGGGAATAAACTGTAGTCTATGAGAACCCAAGATACCATAACTATGTAGCTATGTGGGTTCACTACATGGATGATGTTCTGGTGGCGTGGAGAGGGTAACGGGAGGAATTCCAACTATTTATAGAGGAACTAAACTGTAATGATAAAAATATTTTTCTAACATACGTGGATGAATGTGAAATGGAATTCTTACATCTGAAAATACGAAAAGGTGGGAGAGAAAATTGAGACTGCCACTTTCCGTAAACCCACGGAGGGTAATACCCTTCTCCACGCCACCAGCCACCATCCCTGGTCACTTATTAGAGGGATCCCTTATGAAAAATTCCTCAGAAGTAGGAGAAATTGCACCAATGTAGATAATTAGAGAGCCAGGAACAAAAGGAAAGGTTCCAAGCGTGAGGATACCCCAGGTCGGTAAAAGAGGAAGGTAGAGTGCGAGCATTAAAACAAAACCGAATACAGCTATTACAAAATATAAAACATAAAAAGAAAGTATGGCAAGATAAAATTGGGCTGGTTACTAGATATGAAACACACTGGAATCAATTAAATTCTGAACTAAATAAGCACTGGCATATTCTTACGCTAGATAAGAGAATTATGAGTATAATAGGGAAAAAGCCCTGGATTAGAGCAAAAAAGGCTCCTACTATAGGTGACACCTTTGTATGTTGTGAATACATGAAGAGTAGAAGTGAACCTATGTATATACAACCACCCCTGAAAGGCATGTTTGCATGTGGACATTGTTCCATATGCAGACATGTAGATAAGATTAGAGAATTCCAGGACTCTGCAGATATGAGAACATATTCTATTAATTCTTTCCTCAATTGTTTATTGTCATGGGTCATACAGTATATAGAATAGTATGCCCATGCAATAAGGCTTATATTGGCAAAACAAAAAGGGAATTTATACGCAGAATAGGAGAACATTTAGCCAGTATTACTAGTAAAGATGACGAGTCCCCAATAGCCCCCCACTTTGAACAATACCACAATTCATCTCTGAAAGGTATAAAATGTGCAGCCATCTTCCAGTTGTCATTATCAGAAAGGAGAGGCGATACGGATAAGATCCTCCTACAAAAGGAGGCAAGATGGATTTTCCTATTGAATACAATGAATCCCCATGGATTGAACAATGATTTGTCTTTACAACCATTTCTATGAAGACAGACTTTTATCTGGATATATAAGCGAGATGTTGGTGATCATGCGGAACTAAACAGTAGAAAAGATATGCACGATTGTTTAGAATATTCTGTGTTTGATATGATTAGGATTAGAGGACTTTTCCTCAGCATCTAATGGTTTCTGATCCTGACCAACCAGTAAGGGGAACCCACGTGGAGTTCGAATTATAATACATCCCAGGAGGTTGCTTTAAGAGGTGGAACATATTTGTAATAATGGAGATCTATAGGAGTGACAGCCAACCAATCCATAGCTACATCCTGAAGAAGCCCCGGTCAGTGAGAGAGGCGGAATATGTAGGTGCAAGGGATCACGTTCTCCTTCCACGTGCAATCCCCTGGTGAGATGCCGGAGTGGACGCTAGTTCTCTAGACCATTCTGTGAGGTTGTGAATGGATTCCAACATGGACATTGCTACATCCTGAAGGACATGGCACCATCCAGCTTTTGAGAGTACATACACAGACTTTACTGGTTCCACATGGTGAGATTGTGTCATACTTCACTGAATGAGTGCAGGACTTTATACAACGGTATACAGGCATAGTCAATTAGCTACCTGACCAGTAGGCTGGACCTGTATTGTGCCCACCAGATTACCAGAAGATAGACTCCAGTGATGGCTATGAGGATTTTGAGTATAGTGGCATAGTTAGGAACTGAGTTATATTTCCTTGGAGGAACCCAGCTTGCCCCTTTCCAGCTGCTCTCCTCTCCTGTAGTGGAACTACACCTTGTGGATACTCCATTTATACTAATTGGGATTTTTCCTGTCAGCTGGAAATCATGTCCTGATACATTACTGTCATTAGCACAACCACAGAGGGTCTTATCGGGGAGTGCTTCCATCAACACAGGATAGGGGGACTTTAGGGATTCCAAGAGGAATGGAGGGTTAGCCCTTGATGCCCTGGCTTTTGGGGCCCGTAGGGTTGTTGGGGTTGCCCTGGAGGAAAGGGGGGGGGCAAGACTGTGTGGCACGTGGTTGGGGGGGATTGGTTGGTGGTACAGGGTTGGAGCTTAGGAGGGGGTAGATGGGGTACATGCATTGGTTGGTTATATGATATGCCTTGTTTTATTGTTATGTCCTTAACAAATTTATGCTGCTTATTAGCCTCTTTGAGGTGCTATATCCTTTTGTGGGGTTTTCTTTAGAGTATACTGGTTTTAAATGCACCTCCCCTTTAATTTAGGGTCTAGGCATTGGCAGATATACCACTCCCGGGATGGGCAAATGGCTGGGGGGGGTTTTTTCACTTTGTTCTGAATTGTTCCAGTCTCCATCTGGTGGTCACCGCAGCACCCACCTACCTTCCAGCCATTTTTAGGCTGCAGAGAAATCACTGCTTCCACAAAGAAAATTTAGGCTAGTCATAGATGAATTGTTTCTTTTCCTTCAGCCAGCAGGTGAAAAAAAAAAACCCAAACGGGTTCCTCCATCCACACATTGAGATGGATAGGGGAATCCTCACCACTGAGAAAATGGGGGTTATTTACTAAAACTGCATGGTGCAAAATCTGGTGCAGGTCTGCACAGAAGCCAATCGGCTTCTAGGTTTTTTGTCAAAGCTTAATTGAACAACCTGAAGTTAGAAGCTGATTGGTTACCAAGCATATCTGTACCAGATTCTGAGTGCACTAATTTTAGTAAATCTAGCCCATTGTGTTCTGAAAGTGAGGACTCTTTGCTGTCAGAATACAGCAATCAATGACTGCAGCCATTGGTCAAGAAACATTTACCAACAAGCTCGTTCAACAGAAGTTGATCATTAGATTTACTTCTGTCAAGCAGATATGGCCACATGTGGATCGAAATTTGGCTGAAGTGGCTAAATTTCAATTCATCTATGGCCAGCGTAAAGGTCCCACTCTGCATGGCAGGGGACAGTCCTTCCTACTCAGGCTGTGGCTGTTTACTAATGAAACATCTTATGACTGTATTGAGCTCCAGTTCAATTGGGCTTGTACTTTCATTATACATTTTATGGGCAGCATCACCAGCTGGTTATCCTTATTTCTGGAGAGGCTCCTTAGCCTCTTTATTTGGTCTCCAGCAGTGAAGGATAATACCTGGTATTTCCAGTTATGGTAATTGTGTGACTTAAACAGGCCATAAATGGATTGAAATTTGGCTGGTTCAGCAGGGACCGACCGAGATTCGATCTATATATGGGCTGGCTTATTGTACCCAAGTAAATCCATCGATCAACTTGGGTACAACCAACCTGTCGGATTTTTCTACATATGATTACTGCCAGTGGCTATAGCCGCTAGCAGTAATCATTGTGTCCTGCCTGCTGGGAAGGCTCCAAACAGCGCTGCGGGAGGCATTCCCCCAACATTGACTGTGTTGCTGGGGAATCAAGTGTTTTTCCTTTCTTCTACCTGGGATGGAAGGAAAGAAATTGAATCATCTAAGCGCTGCCTTACACCCTTTCTCCCACAGGGCATCACTGATGTTTGGTCCCTTTGGCAACCAGCACTGGCACAAGGGCAGAGAGATAGTTTTCTGCCCAGGGTAACCTTCAGGCTATGACCTGGAGCTGATACAGGGCTTCCTCTCTTCACTATTGATGGTCAAAAGGAACAATAGGGAGCTAAAGCAAGGTTAGTACAAGTGGCTGATAAAGAGAACCTGTTTTTTGCCCTACATGGACAAAGCACATGTTCACTTTAAGCTACTGTATGTATGCACAAGTTTACAAGGTGGTCAAGTATTAGGTGTCTTCATCACTGGAAAAAAGCCTCACAATGACTATGACAGATACGTATACATTAAACTTTTTTTTTTTTGCTGCTTCACTCAGGCTTAATTATCCCCCCACTGACTTACACTGTCTCCCTTGCAGGCTGTATTGCTGGAAGAATGTTCAGTGTGGAGGCCAAGCACAGAGTAGGAGCTGGGTGCCTTCATCTTCTCCAATGTCCATGAAGACCTACCCATAGGAATAAAAAGTTTGAACAGGAACAAATTAACTCAAGACACATCCAGCCAACATACACTTCAAGATCTCATAATTTGGAGAAAGCCATGGGAACAATTACAACAAGGCAGGTACTGTATCTACCAATTCATAATAGGGGGGGGGGATAATACGGGCAGCACAGTGGCTAAATGTTTAGCACTTCCGCCTGGCAGTACTAGGGTCGTTGGTTCGAATCCCAGCCATGGCACCACCTGCCTGTTTGCATGTTCTCCCTGTGCCTGCATGGGTTTCCTCCGGGTACTCCGGTTTTCTTCCACACTCCAAAGACATGCTGGTAGGTGAATTGGCTCCTGTCTAAATTAGTCCTAGCATGTGTATGTATGAATGTAAGTTAGGGACCTTAGATTGTACACCCCTTGAGGATTAGGGACGGATTTGAATGTACAATATATATGTAAAGTGCTGCGTAAATTGACGGCGCTATATAAGTACCTGAAATAAATAAAATAAATAATAATAACGGACCCAAGAGTACTCTTCAATAATGCTAATAGCCTGGCTTCCATGCTGGTCCAGCAACTTCATGGTTGTTTGCATTGTTGGCCCAGAATAAATATACAAATGAAGCTCATGTGAAGTCTGAGCTTCGATCTGCAGACCTCTTCCAGAATGCCGAGTCAGAAACCATTTATGAGCATGACAGGAAAATGTCTACAGAAACAAATGTACACAACAGCCATACATGAGCTTCCTCATATATCACTGGGGATTCCTCCTTCACTGTGCTCCTCATCTATTACTCCTCTGTGCTGGGCTCACTGCACTCCCTCTCCATCACACACCCCCCCCCCCCCCCGCTGGGCTCACTGCACTCCTTCTACATCCCCCCCCCCCCACTGGGCTTACTTCACTCCTTCTACATCACCCCCCCCCCCTGGGCTCACTGCACTCCCTCTCCATCACCCCCTGTGCTGGGCTCACTGCACTCCTTCTACATCCCCGCCCCACTGGGCTTACTTCACTCCTTCTACATCACCCCCCCCCCCCCCCCCCTGCTAGGCTCACTGCACTCCTTCTACATCCCCCCCCCCCCCCCCCCACTGGGCTTACTTCACTCCTTCTACATCACCCCCCCGCCCCGCTGGGCTCACTGCACTCCTTCTACATCACCCCCCTGTGCTGAGCTCACTGCATTCCTTCCCCAGTGCTGGTCTCACTGCACTCTCTCTCCATCACCCCCTCCTGTGCTGGGCTCGCTGCACTCCCTATCATTTCCCCGAGCAGTGCTCTCTCTCCCCCACTCCCTGCAGTGTGATCACTGCACTCCCTCCTTATCATTCCCCTGTTCTGGGCTCACTGCACTCGCGGTTTACCATTCCCCTGTGCTCCCCCCACCCCCTCCTCAGCGCTGTCATTGCTCCCCCTTCCTTCCCTCCGAGGGTGCGGTACCGTCTCCGCCGTGCTAGGGGGCAGCACCTCCCTTGTCTCTGCGCCCCATCCCCGGCTGGTCTCCGTGGTTTCCCCGGAAGTAGGCAGTAGTCCGGGCGGGAGTGCGATGTCCGGCTGTCAGGCCCGGGTGTGAGTGAGATTGCCGGGGGGTGGCCGGGCTCCTGTCGTCCCCAATGCCCGAGCAGGGTCCGAGGATGAACGGCTTCTCTCTGGGGGAGCTGTGTTGGCTCTTCTGCTGCCCGCCGTGCCCGAGCCGCATCGCCGCCAAGCTGGCCTTCCTCCCCCCGGAGCCCACCTACACGGTGCGGGAGGCGGAGGGGTCGGGGGGAGGTCAGGCTGCCTCGGCAGAGGGTGAGGTGGGGGCAGAGCCGGCGGCGGCGGTGGTGGCCTGTGTGCCTTCCCCCCCGCCGTGTAGCCTCCACCTGACGGAGCGGGCGGACTGGCAGTACTCGCAGCGGGAGCTGGACGCCGTGGAGGTGTTCCGCTGGAGGACGGAGCGGGGGAGCTGCCTGGGCTGTATGTTCGTCCGCTGTGCCCCGGGCAGCCGCTACACCCTGCTCTTCTCCCACGGGAACGCGGTGGATCTGGGACAGATGTGCTCCTTCTACATCGGCCTGGGCTCCCGCATCAACTGCAACGTCTTCTCCTACGACTACTCCGGCTACGGGGTCAGCTCCGGCCGGCCCAGCGAGAAGAACCTCTACGCCGACATCGAGGCCGCCTGGCATGCCCTCCGCACCCGGTGTGTATGACATGGGGGACCGGATCCGGGGATATACGGGGGGGGGATGGGGACCGGACCCGGTGTGTATGACATGGGGACCGGACACGGGGATATACAGGGGGGGGGGGGGGGAATAGGGACCGGACCCGGTGTGTATGACATGGGGGACCGGACACGGGGATATACGGGGGGGATAGGAACCAAACCTGGGGATATACTGGGGGGGGAATAGGGACCGGACCCGGGGTGTATAACATGGGGGACCGGACCCGATGATATACTGGGGGAGGGAGGATAGGGACCGGACCCGGGGTGTATAACATGGGGACCAGACCCGGGGATATACTGAGGGAGGGGGGGGGATAGGGACCGGACCCGGTGTGTATGACATGGGGACCAGACCCAGGGATATACTGAGGGAGGGGGGGGGGATAGGGACCGGACCCGGTGTGTATGACATGGGGACCAGACCCAGGGATATACTGAGGGAGGGGGGGGGGGATAGGGACCGGACCCGGTGTGTATGACATGGGGACCAGACCCAGGGATATACTGAGGGGGGGGGGGATAGGGACCGGACCCGGTGTGTATGACATGGGGGCCCGGACCCGGGGATATACTGGGGAAGGGGGGATAGGGAACGAACCCAGGGATATACTGAGGGGGGGGATAGGGACCGGACCCAGGGATATACTGGGAGGGGGGGGGGGATAGGGACCGGACCCAGGGATATACTGGGAGGGGGGGGGGGATAGGGACCGGACCCAGGGATATACTGGGAGGGGGGGGGGGGATAGGGACCGGACCCAGGGATATACTGGGAGGGGGGGGGGATAGGGACCGGACCCAGGGTGTATGACATTGGGGGGGGAAATAGGGACCGGACCCGGTGTGTATGACATGGAGGACCGGGGATATACTGGGGGGGAGAATAGGGACTGGACCAGGGGATATACTGGGGGGGAGAATAGAGAACGGACCTGGGGATATACTGGGGGGGAGGATAGGGAATGGACCCGGGGATATACTGGGGGGGGGGATAGGGACCGGACCCGGGGATATACTGGATGGGGGGGTAATAGGGACCGGACCCGGGGATATACTGGATGGGGGGGTAATAGGGACCGGACCCGGGGATATACTGGATGGGGGGGTAATAGGGACCGGACCCGGGGATATACTGGATGGGGGGGTAATAGGGACTGGACCCGGGGATAAACTGAATTATGGATGGGGGGGTAATAGGGACCGGACCCGGGGATAAACTGAATGATGGATGGGGGGGTAATAGGGACCGGACCCGGGGATAAACTGATGAATGGGGGGGTAATAGGGACCAGACCCGGGGATATACTGAATGCTGAATGGGGGGGGGTAATAGAGACCGGACTCAGGGGTATACTGGATAGGGGGGGTAATAGGGACCAGACCCGGGGATATGCTGAATGGGGGGGTAATAGGGACCGGATCCGAGGATATACTGGATGGGGGGGGTGGTAATTGGGACCGGACCCGAGGATATACTGGATGGGGGGGGGGGGTGGTAATTGGGACCGGACCCGAGGATATACTGGATGGGGGGGGGGTGGTAATTGGGACCGGACCCGAGGATATACTGGATGGGGGGGGGGGGGTGGTAATTGGGACCGGACCCGAGGATATACTGGATGGGGGGGGATGGTAATTGGGACCGGACCCGAGGATATACCGGATGGGGGGGGGTGGTAATTGGGACCGGACCCGGGGATATACTGGATGGGGGGGGTAATAGGGACCGGACCCGGGGATATACTGGATGGGGGGGGTAATAGGGACCGGACCCGGGGATATACTGGATGGGGGGGGTAATAGGGACCAGACCCGGGGATATACTGGGTGGGGGGGAATTCGGGACCGAACCCGGAGATATACTGGGGTTGAGATAGGGACCGGCCTTGGGGGTATACTGGGGGGGGGGGAATAGGGACCGGCCCTGTGGGTATACTGGGGGGGGGGATAGGGACCGGCCCCGGGGGTATACTGGGGGGAGAGAATAGGGACCGGCCCCGGGGGTATACTGGGGGGAGAGAATAGGGACCGGCCCCGGGGGTATACTGGGAGGAGAAAATAGGGACCGGCCCCGGGGGTATACTGGGGGGAGAGAATAGGGACCGGCCCCGGGGGTATACTGGGGGGAGAGAATAGGGACCGGCCCCGGGGGTATACTGGGGGGAGAGAATAGGGACCGGCCCCGGGGGTATACTTGGGGGAGAGAATAGGGACCGGCCCCGGGGGTATACTGGGGGGAGAGAATAGGGACCGGCCCGGGGGTATACTGGGGGGAGAGAATAGGGACCGGCCCCGGGAGTATACTGGGGGGGGGGAGAATAGGGACCGGCCCCGGGAGTATACTGGGGGGGGGGGAGAATAGGGACCGGCCTGGGAGTATACTGGGGGGGGAATAGGGAGCGGCCCCGGGGGTATACTGGGGGGGGGAGAATAGGGACCGGACCTGGGTATATACCGGGGGAATTAGGGACTGGACCTGGGGATATGCTGGGGGGGGGGGAGAATAAAAACAGTGACTGGACCTGGGGATATACCAGGGGGTAATAGGGACAGGACTCGGGGATGTACCGGGGGGGAGGGTAATAGGGACAGGACCCGGGGATTTTTCGGGGAGGGGGGTAATAGGGACAGGACTCGGGGATATACCGGGGAGGAGGGGGTAATAGGAACAGGACCCGGGGATATACCGGGAGGGGGGTAATAGGGACAGGTCCAGGGGAGTTACCGGGGGAGGGGGGTAATAGGGACAGGACCCGGGGATATAACGGGGGGTAATAGGGACAGGACCTGGGGATATACTGGGGGGGTAATAGGGACAGGACTCAGGGATATACCGGGGAGGGGGGGGGGGTAATAGGGACAGGACCCGGGGAGGGGGGTAATAGGTACAGGACCCGGGGATATACCGGGGAGGGGGGGGGGGGTAATAGGGACAGGTCCCGGGGATATACCGGGGGAAGGGGGTAATAGGGACAGGACCTGGGGATATAACGGGGGGGGGGGGTAATAGGGACAGGACCTGGGGATATACCTGGGAGGGGGGTAATAGGGACAGGACCCGGCAGATATACCTGGGGGGGGGGAGGTAATAGGGACAGGACCCGGGGGTATACCTGGGGGGGGGTTAATAGGGACAGGACCCGGGGGTATACCTGGGGGGGGGTTAATAGGGACAGGACCCAGGGATATACCAAGGGGGGGGGTAATAGGCACAGGACCCGGGGATATACCGAGGGGGGGGGCTAATAGGGACAGGACCCGGGGATATACCTGGGGGGGGTAATAGGGACAGGACGCGGGGGGATATACCTGGTGGGGGGGTAATAGGGACAGGACCCGGGGATATACCGCTGAGGGACGGGGTAATAGGGACAGGACCTGGGGATATACCGGGGCAGGGGGGTGGGTAATAGGGACCAGACCCTGGGTTGTATACTGTAGGGTATCAGACCTGGGTTATATACTGGGGGGAATGAGGACCAGACCCAGACTGTATACAGGGGGCACCGGACCCGGGGTGTATACTGGAGGGGGGGACTGGACTTGGGGGGGTTTACTGACTTGTATACTGGGAGGGGTGTAGAATGGGATATACTGGGTGGGGGGGAATTGGGACCGAACCCGGAGATGTACTGGGGGGGGAGATAGGGACCGGCCCTGGGGGTATACTGAGGGGGGGAATAGGGACCGGCCATGGGGGTATACTGGGGGGGAGAATAGGGACCGGCCCTGGGGGTATACTGGGGGGCGGGGAATAGGGACCGGCCATGGGGGTATACTGGGGGGGGGGGGGGAATAGGGACCGGCCATGGGGGTATACTGGGGGGGGGGGAATAGGGACCGGCCCCGGGGGTATACTGGGGGGGAATAGGGACCGGCCCTGGGGGTATACTGGGGGGGGGAATAGGGACCGGCCCCGGGGGTATACTGGGGGGGGGAATAGGGACCGGCCCCGGGGGTATACTGGGGGGGGGGGGGGGAATAGGGACCGGCCCCGGGGGTATACTGGGGGGGGGGAATAGGGACCGGCCCCGGGGGTATACTGGGGGGGGGAGAATAGGGAACGGCCCTGGGGGTATACTGGGGGGGGGAGAATAGGGACCGGACCTGGGTATATACCGGGGGGAATTAGGGACTGGACCTGGGGATATGCTGGGGGGGAGAATAAAAACAGGGACTGGACCTGGGGATATACCGGGGGGTAATAGGGACAGGACTCGGGGATGTACCGAGGGGAGGGTAATAGGGACAGGACCCGGGGATTTTTCGGGGAGGGGGGTAATAGGGACAGGACTCGGGGATATACCAGGGAGGAGGGGGTAATAGGGACAGGACCCGGGGAGGGGGGGTAATAGGGACAGGACCCGGGGATATAACGGGGGGGTGAGAATAGGGACCAGCCCTGGGGGTATACTGGGGGGGGAGAATAGGGACCGGCCCTGGGGGTATACTGGGGGGGGGAATAGGGACCGGACCTGGGGATATGCCGGGGGGGAGAATAAAAACAAGGACCGGACCCATGGTGTATACAGGGGGGACTGGACCCAGAGTGTATACTGGGGGGGACTGGGACCTGACCGAGGGGGTATACTGGGAAGGGGGGGGGGGATGGAATGGGGACTGGACCCAGAGTGTATATTGGGGGGGCAGACTTGGGACTGGACCCAGGGTGCATACTGGGAAAGGGGGGGGGGGTGATGGGGACAGGATCCTGGGTGTATACTGGAGGGGACCGGATTTGGTCTGTATACAGGGGGGTGACCAGTGGTATACAGGGGTGACTTTACCCAGGGTATATACAGGGAGAGGGAATGGAGACTGGACCCGGGGTGTATACAGGGGGAGGGAATGGGGACTGGACCCGGGGTGTATACAGGGGGAGGGAATGGGGACTGGACCTGGGGTGTATACAGGGGGAGGGAATGGGGACTGGGCCCGGGGTGTATACAGGGGGAGGGAATGGGGACTGGGCCCGGGGTGTATACAGGGGGAGGGAATGGGGACTGGATCTGGGGTGTATAAAGGGGGAGGGAATGGGGACTGGACCCGGGGTGTATACAGGGGGAGGGAATGGGGACTGGATCTGGGGTGTATACAGGGGGAGGAAATGGGGACTGGAAAAGGTCCCTTGTCACAATGGGGGGGGGTGGGGGCATGTTCTTCCATAACATGTTACACCCTGAGTATTGGTGTAACATGTTATGAAAGGTGAACTTATCCTTTAAATAACAAGCAGGTTTATTCTTTGCACTAAGTGGCCCCAATCCTCCTCTTCTCAGATGCTGCCTGCATCTATAGACACAGTGGGGCTTGACCCCCTGTTCCCTCATCGCTGGCTTTGACTGAATGCAGTGGAAGCCAATGGCTTTCACTGCCTATGCAAGCCCGTGAGAATAGGAAGTGAGAGGATGCTGCAGATGGGCACAGCACTGAAATGAATGAGGGTTCAGGTAAGGATAAGGGGAGGTGACACTACTACCTAAATATATTTTACCTTAATGCAAGGACCACATTAAGGTAGAAAACCTTCCGTGTGCAGCTTCCCCCCTTATACTTACCCGAGCCTGACCTCTCTCCAGCACTGTGCCTGAGAACAGCGGCTCTCTCTCCCCTCGCAGGGCAGAGAGGAAATAGTGGGGGTTATTGGCTCCTACTTTTGTCAATCAAATCTTGTTATGAGGAAGCAGGCAGCGGGATCAAGCTGTGCTGTCTGTCTATGGACACAGGTAGTGTGGCTCGGGATCGAGCCCGCAGGTAATACACAATAGGAAGTGGCTTCCAGCTGATGGACAGAAAAATATATTTCTTCAAAAGGTTCACTGACAGTCACATTGAAGCCCAGCCCTGGGCGAAACTTGCATGATCCATCTCCACCCTGCCCAAGCGTGTGCCATCAGGTTGTCCTGAACTCACAGGAGAATGGGCTCACCCTTTAAAGGGTGAACGGTGCTGGAAGTGGGGGAGGTAGGGGGCTGGGGCCAAACCTTACCAGTTCTTTTGAATTTCCTATAAATCACTTATTATTGATTTGTTGCCAAAGGATCTTCTAGCAATGTGTAACAACTGGGGTCTTGAGACATAACTTACCGAGGTGTCACAGTTGTCTAATGTACCTGTGTTGTGGGTGTTTCTGGTATTGTTACTACATGGATTTATTTTGAGCCGCCTTGTTTTCTGATCTACATTACAAGTATCAGTGACTTATATTTGAACTGCTGGAACAGTCAGATGTGGCCAGGATTAGCCACGCTCTCACTTTTTTTTTAGGAATGCACCAAAATTTCGGCCACTGAAACATATTGGCCAAAAATAGCCCTATTGGCATTTTGCTGATAGGAAAAGTTTAGCAGGTGCCGATACATGGACTGTGTGTACTGCAGGTATGAGGGGGGGAGGCGGAGAACGGCAGGAGAGGAGCAGCGTATACAGTGACTGGCTGTCACTATATATCCGTGCCGGTTTTTAAATGTAATTACCGGCTTTTTTTTTTTTTCTTCACTATAGCTCAGAGAATGAGCTGTCACTCTCTCTGAGCTAAAAGAAGCAAAGTTTCTTTTTAGTTTTTTTCCCTGAGATAAAATAATCAAAGTTCCTTTTATTTTATTTTCCAAACTAAAAGAAACAAACTTTCCTTTAGATCTGGGGAAAGTGATAGTTCATTATCTGAGCCAGCCTTTCTCAACCAGGGTGCCTTAAAGTTTCTTCAGGGGTGCCTTGGCAAAACGTCTAAAAATTGCCCAAAACATATATACAAGGTAGTGGGTGGAACAAGCCTGCCTTTTAGTTACACAAAGTCACAGGTTTTCATTGTGCACCATTTTGACCTTCTAACCGCCGGCATCCTGACAACCAATGACATCATCAGGTGATAAGGAGGATGTCAGCCGCATGCACAGCATCCTAGTTTAACACTTCCCTGCCCCTCTCCATCAGTGCTGGGGTCACATTAGCTCAGTGATGGAGAAAAACTGAGGGAGAGGAGAAACAATGGTATACTAGTCAGGACCAGTGTGCAAAAGTGTATTTGCTTTGGAAGAAGAATAAATCACCTCTAAAGTTGGGTGTCCTACATGTGTGGATGTTGCTGCATTATATAAAACTATTAGAATAGTTTGTCACATTTTAGAATGGGGTGCCTCAAGACTGTCCATACTCTTAAAGGGTGCCTTGACTGAAAAAAAGGTGAGAAACACTGATCTGAGCTATAGTAAAGAAAAAAAAAAGCCAGCAATTTAAAAACCAGCACTGACATATAGTGCCAGCCAGTGAAGGGAGTCTCTGTATACACTGCTCCCTCCTTGCACACACTGCCCCCTACAAAGAGGACCTGTCACTTATATGCTATCACATAGGGGACTATTGGTCCCCTATGTGATAGCAATAAAATCATAAGGTAAAAAAAAAAAATGCATGAAAGAAAAAAAAAATACCAAACAAATTGGAGCCTCCCCACCCGCACACACAGACATTTCGGTTTTCAGCCAGATGCTTTCTGAATTTTCGGTATCCGTTTTGGCACCAGAATCTTCATTTTTGGTGCACTACTACTCTCTTTATGTATTTTGTGTTTAGTACTAATTGCAGTTTGCTTTATTTTCTCCCAATGTTTGGAACTTCTAGAAAGAAAAAAAAAAAGACACAGGTAGACTTTGTAATAATCCTTTTCATTACTCTGCTTCCACTCAATTCCCTTGACTTTGATTTGTATGTCCCTCAGGTATGAGTAATTGTTTAATGACGTTAATAGGATGTGTTAGCCTTTTCATGGAAGGAAGTACATTTATTCTTGTATCCACATATCCATCATTGTGAATAAGATGAGTATCCTGACTCACTGACCACATTTTACATCACAGAGAGGTCACAGATTGACCTCCTATGTATTGACTAGTACAGGTGTCTCATATGCTGCTGTATAACAGATTATTCTTTAATGCTGATTACTTTTTTTTCCTGCTTCTGAGTTAAAGTGACACTAAACAATATCCTTACTTTCCAAACATAATCCATGCACATCCACTACTGAATGGCCCTGTAATCTGTTTTTTATGACATCATTTTTTAGTGGGTCTTTCTGCCTTCTTGCAAGGTCCTATGTAAGCTCCTGAACCTCCCCTTTCCCCCTCTCTTCCATTTGTTTGGAACAAGCAGTGCAAGTTAGTTGCAGTCATGTATACTTCTCTATACACACTACACATCCCATAGTCCATCTCTGGAGCAAGTAAGAGAGGGTGGCTACAGTCCTACAAAGTGAATGTAGCCACCCTCTAACGGCAGCTAAATCAGCAGTTTGGAGGAGGCTGAGAGTAATAGAAGGTATTTTTGAGTAACGGATACATACTTGAAAATATTTTTTTTCTTTAAGACCGGTTCACATCATATAAACAGTCTGGATGCATTTCTGCATGCGTGTTTTTGACACGTTTTGGATGCATTCCAGTGTGTTCCCCCTTTCTTTTTTTTTTCTTGATCTCAGATAAGGACATTTGCATTCCGGCATGTTTTTGGTGCATTCCTGTGCATGCCAGTGCGTTTTTAATGCCTTTTACCCCATTCCAGTACAGTGCAGAAAAAATGCAACATTTTTTACTTTTTTTTTTATTTTTGGTCTACTGGAACCCACTGTAACAGAGCCGGTTCACACCACATGCAGTCCAGTGTTTTGTTTTTTTTTCTGCACCAAAAATGCATGGAAAGTAAGATATATGGTTTCCAGTGGCATAGTTCACACCAGTGCAGTTAATTCCATTGTGTTCCAGGTCCAGAAAAAAGTACAACGTGCTGCATTTTTCCTGCACTGGACTATACTGGAATGTGGTAAAATGCACCTGAATGCACGTCCGTATTTAATATAAAATTTAGGGGGGAAATGCGCTGGAGCGCATCGAAACCACGCATGCAGAAACTCATCCAGATTGCGTTTCTCTGCTGTGAACTGGCCCTTATATCAGAGATTAGTGGCACATTGAGTTCATGGCTTTGTTTTCTTTTCACTTTACTGTAAATGTTTTATAGCTCCATGTTTACATTAGCCAGAATAAGGTGTCATATAGCAGCTGTTGAACCTGTGTAGTGACAACTGTATCATTTGTGTCATAGGTGCTACACCTTGAACATGCAGGGTTGGATAATTGCATAGACGGAAAGCACACCCACTGCACCTATCACTACTGACCTATGGAACAAGTCTCATCTGACTGAGCTTGTCGTCTCTTCAGTGTGCATTTTACAGCATTGTGATCTCTTTCAACTAAAGCAGCTCATACATGAATTAATTTTTTTTTTTTTTTTTTTGTTCAACCAGTGGATTGAACTTAAAATACTGACTTGATTTCTCCCATCCACACATTGGATCCTCCCACTGCGCTGTTGTATTCTGATGGCGGGGAGACTTCCCGACCATCAAAATACACTGATCTGCACCACAGGCTATAGCCAGCAGCACCGTTTGAGTGGCAAAAATCCAGCAGGGCAGTTGTACACAAGTCCATCAGTAGATCAACTACTGTACAACCTTCCTGCCTATACATGAAATATGTCCAGTCCCTGCTGAACCGGCTGAATTTTGGTTCATTTACAGTATGGCCGGCTTAAGTTTTCATTTTCTTTACAATAGGGGCAGATTTGGTAGTCCCTTAAATGTCCATCTTTTGGCCATTTTGAGTCTCACAGTAAAATGTCATATTTGGCCCCAGTATTTTGGAAAAATAGTAGGCATATAATGTTATTCATGGGCCTCATGCACATGAATGCTTAGGAGCTCCTGTGTGCCGAGGCGTCTCGGGTCCCCGGGAAGCTGCATGTGGCATTACAGGTTTCATTATACTTGGCCAGGCTCAAGTAAATGACAATGGTTTCTGCATTGGTGTTTTACCCACACATTTGTATGAGCGCTCCTCCTCAAACCACAGACTGAAATTTTGATGCATTTCAAACAGTTGAGGTCAGCTTGGTCAGTGAAACTCAGAATGCTGCACGTTGCAGTTTTTCATATGGTCACCAGTGCAGTGAGCTAGTGTGACTTGGTCTGAGTGACATAATGTGGAATGGTGTTTTAGATGCACTGAAATGAGCATTTAATAAGACTTCACGCATTAAAAGGGTGATTGAACTTAGTATGCATTAAAGGAGACTTATTAGGGAATTTTAAAAAACAAACATATCACTTACATGCTACAGCATCCATGTGACACTGCAGCTGTCACACGTGGCTGACAGGTTACCTGTCCCAGAGCAATTTCCAGTATAGCTGATTGGAGAAGTTGGATGCCGCTCAACTGACCCCAGGAGTCCGACGCATGGATGACTTGGTCTGAGCCACTGCTCCAGCCACTGGGGCTAGATCAGAGCCTATGTGACCTTGCCCTGGTGCGTGGAGTGAAGTGTATCAGAGGGCTTACCTGGAGTGGTGGCTGAGGCCAAGCCATCCTTGCATCGGACTCCTGAGGTCGGTTGAGTGGTGTCCACCTTCTTCTCTTATCAGTGACTCATGTCCAGTCATGTGCGGGTTGCCGCATCGCTGACGTGTGAACCCAGACTTGTCATAGTGACTTCGGCTTGGGTTCACACAGAAGTGCAGGAAACCGCATGTGATTCAGACCGGAATCGCACCACATTCCTGTTCAAATCACATGCGATTCTTTGCAGTGTGATGTGAGCCCATTCATTTTGTATGGGCTCAAATCGCACCACACAAAAAAGTATTGGTTTTAGTTTCGGAGCATTTGCATGAGTACAAGTAAGTACTCCTGCAAATACTTCGTATCGGCACCAATATCAGTGCAACCCTTTTTATTTTTTCAACCTATGTAACGGACTGCATGTGGCTGGTCCTAGGTCAGATTTAGTTACCCTGTTTGCATTTCAAAATAAATCTGACATATTAATACAGAAATGCATTCATTTTTGTCTTTTATATCTGCCAGGGGTTCAGATTTAATATTGAATGGATATCTGGTAAGTCTGACCTCTGTAATCTGTTAGGATGAGGAAGTAGCGGGTACATCTGAAGGGATGCTGAGGTAGGAGGAATCCCTGTAACAGTGGAAGGACAAGCTGTCTGTCTCCTCTTCTCCCCCCAGGACATTTCCTTGTGTTTAATTGTTCAGCTCACAGACACTGCTGTCCCCAGGGAAGTCCTGTACTTCAGAAATAATGATTCAAGGGCTGCCAGATACTGAAAATACACACACTGTGAAAAACAAGTGATTGGGCTACTAAAAGGTCCGGCTCCATCCCAAATTTTTGAATGGAGAAGGGAGTTTAGTACACTTCTGTCATTTTTTTTCCCCCCTCCTTAAGACACCCTTTCTTGTCTTATTAATCCCAGTGGCATAAAAATAGGGGACTGGAAGTCAACATGACACCAACAGTAACAAAAAATAAAACCCTATATCCTAACCCACTCTACTAATAGAAATATGTATTTGTCACTTCCTGTCCCTGAGACACTTTAATATCATGGTAGGAATTGAGTGAAAATCTCTCCAATAGAGACGAGGACTAATAAAATACCTACGGTTTTGCTTATCTGTATTTGTTTTGGTATACATGTAATAGTGGTTCTCTTCCTATCAATCCTGTTAGTAGTGTACAGTGGTTGTACTTGTCTGTTCCTCACTGGAAATGGAATAAGCCAAGTGTGACCGAAGACAGTGCGTATTCTAGCTGAATCCATGATTGTGAAGGGGTAGGGTTTCTGTACCTCAGCCTTCTTTGGTGCGGAGCTTGTCTAGCACTGGCTTTGTGCGTTTGCTAATAATGTGTATTATAAAATATTTCTGCAAGGAAGGGGGGGGGGATCTATTTTTTTTCATATTCTTTAACTTTAACATGTTGCATTCTTACCCTTTCTTCCTGTTGTCTTGTAATGTTACCTTTGAAAGAGGTATTACTTTCAGGTTTTCTTCTCCAACTCTCAAAGCGTTTTTATTTAGGTCCCATTCACACTTCACGATTTGGAATTGCGATTCTGCCGGTGATTACAAATGACAAGGCAATCTTTAAAAAAAGTGCTGCAAGCGTTTGGGTGCCATTATCCTTTATTGGCACCCCAAACGCCATGCAATTCTGCCTAAATTCTCCCTAAAAAGAAGCAGGAGCCGATCTGCTCTCCATATGCAACATTCAGAATCACGTGAGAATCTATTTGAAAATCATTTTTCAGAAATGCTTGTTCCTGCTATGCAATATGTGAACTGGGCCTCAAGTCTTTTGATGCAATTTTCTGGAATTTTTATGGCGTAAAAATCGCATATAGTGTATTGCTAAACTCGCTCTTTCTATTTTCTTTTTACAAAGTAAAAACTATGTGCTTTCGTCGATTAGTTTTGTTTTTTTTTTATTTGCTTCTCGCCCCATACAAGTAAATGGGAATGCATAAGTGGTTCAGGAGGTCATCAGGTGCTGGTCAAATGCATGTGTCAATATAGTGTAAAGGCCGGTCCACAATGGAGCATGCACGTTTCTGTGAATTTCCCGTGTGGTCTGGTTTTGCAGACCATTGGAATATGGAAAATGTAGCTCATGCGGTACCATATAATTTGGTGTGCCATTAACACCCTCAGACATGAAATATGAGCAAAGAACATCCCTCTATACTGTGTTCTTGCCTCAGTTCAGGGCGCAGTGTCATTTCTATCTGCTGCCTTGTTCCTCTGCATGTGCTAACTTCTGACAAGTTTTCCTGACCCCAAGAGAAAAAAAGAACAGGAGACGGAGCTCTACGACCCAGGCTGTGATTGCAGCCTCCGCTCTGTTCCTGTGTAGGGGGGTGTCTTTCTCCAGTCAGATTTTAGCTCACTGAGCTCTGCAGTTTAGAACTCCAGGTCCCTGCCCCCTGCTTTCTGAATGCTCAGGCAAGTTGTGTAAATTCTGTACTTTGAACAGATTTAAAAAAGAGAATACTAAAGATAAACAGGTACAACTTATGTAGGAAGATTTGTTTCATCTCTGATCGTTGGACCTGAGGCCAGTGATTTCACTGGGTATATGTAAGATTGGTACACGCGATCAGAAATTGGTACAAAAAATACCGCTTTCGAAGCGATCGTACGATAATCTGATCGTTGGTACACAGCTTTCGGCAGGTTATTCTAAGGAGCAAGCATAAAAATGTTTTTCTACGATACCAGAGCGTACGATTTTCGTTTAATCAGCAACTTTTAATCAGTTTTTGGACAAAAATACAATACAAATACAATAAAATACATTACATCACTTTGGAATTTTTATTCTGTTGTACAAGAATTTTCATAACGTTAGTAACCTCTTCATTTTTGATATGGAAATTAGCATGCAAAAAGAAAAAAAAAAGGACGATCGCTAGTCCAGTATTATTATTATACAGTATTTATAAAGCGCCAATAGTTCGCTCAGCGCTGTACATTACAAAGGGGGACAGAACATGTGACAGAACAATAACAATACAATGCAAAACATGAGGGGATCGAGGGCCCTGCTCTTTCGAGCTTACAATCTAGGAGGGAGGTGATGGTGGCACAGGAGGAGAAAGCTGTGGGGGATGGAGTGGTAGGAAGAGTGGAGGAGGTCGGCAAGTTAGCAGGGGGTGGGGTAGGCTTCCCTGAAGAGGTGGGTTTTCAGGGTGCGCCTAAAAGAGAGGAGAGTAGGTGATAATCTGATGGGTTGGGGAAGGGAGTTCCAGAGGATGGGTGACACCCTGGAGAAGTCCTGGAGTCGGGCATGGGAGGAGGAGACCAGGGAACTAGAGAGAAGGAGGTCTTGTGAGGAGCGGATTGTGCGTGCTGGGCGGTACTTGGATATTAGGTCAGTGATGTAGTTCGGGGCAGTATAGTGGACAGCTTTGTACGTCAGCGTTAGGATTTTGAATTTGATCCGTTGCGCAAGACATGCAGTATTCTCATCATGTGTACGGGCATAAGGGTTTAAAGTAGATTTAGAGTTTGCATCACTTACTATTCTTTCAATGGTTCAAGGTCCCTTGTTGGCATCTTCTGCCGGCTTCTGAGACTGCCAGGCTTTGGCTGTCATCCCCGGCTGATGCTCGGTGACATCACTCCTGTGCAAGTGCAGGAGCCCAGCCATCCCGGCACACACGATCTGTACCAGAATGTAAACTGAGCTGTGCATACTGTGTGTGCATTCTAAAGATGACTACGAACAGGCAGGTAAGCGGTTTGTTTGTTTTTTTTAGTACAGAAGAGACATAGCATGCTTCTCTTCTGCAGTAAAGCGCCTGCTTGCAGTTTTGTTATTAGAGATTTTAGTTCTGCTTTAACATTTGTGGCCCTGTCTTGCATCTGCCCCTTTGAAATCGTAATCTTCACTATGTATCAGGAGCTCATTTATCAAAACTAGAGCACAAATAAGGCTTTTGCCCACAGCAGCCCATCATATTTCATCCATCAGCCAAATGACAAGTAATCTGGCTGGTTTCTGGTTTACAACAGCGTTACTTTTCTTCCAATCTTTTTTTCTCCAGCTTTCAAATGTGCTGGCATTGTCCATAATAACCAAACTAACTAACTTTTATATTGCCAGTTACATAAAGGAAAATCTAACTGCTATGGAAATTAGACAGTTTTTTTTTTCCCGCAGACACTTGGAAGTTAGTATTGTAAGCAATGTGTGCAAGAGGCTCTTCTCTCATCTATCAGCAATCAATGAAAGGTGACAAACCAGTCTTGAGGAGCGAAATAGACATCAGAGAAAAAAAAAATCACCTTTTGTTTTCATTCTGCTAACAGATGCTTGTGTGAAATGTTGTGGTGCTTTTTCATTTATTTAGTTTTTTTAAAGTAGAACTGTGAGAAAAATGTTATGACTTTCATTTTGGATTGACATAGGTAATTTCAAAACATGCTGTTAAAATGTGAAATCGCTCATCGGCGTGTTCAGGTTCCATTAATTGCAATGGCACCTATAAATTCTGCCACGATTGGTGCTGGATTTTTTTTTTTTTTTTTTGCGCTGCGATCGTGCAAATAAAATCACCTGACTGATAGGGAAATTGCATATTTCATATTCCTTATTAATGTTGGCTTCACCAATCTCTAAAACCACCTGTAATATCCTGTTTATTCTGGTTACCTTAGCTGACACTAGGAATTTCATTGTAAGCTGACTATATGGACAAGCCAGCCTACTAATCTCATTTCAGGAATGTTACTGTAAACTGACCAAGTCCTTAAAAGGTCCTATTGCTTGCAAGGGGAGTTTTCTATTCCTTACACACAAGTCTATATACTAAAGTTATCACTTGGAACATTCAGTCTCGTCTTCAGAGCTTGCAATCATGCATGCATCTGTGGTCACCTATGCCACGCCAACATGAGGGGACTTTGTGACAAAACAGCAAAGATGTAACAGAATACATTTTGGCCTAAATTTATGGTGAATTTTGATTTTTTTAAATGTTTTTACTGGACAGCAAAAAGTCCAAAATATTGTTTTTCTCAAAATTGTTGCTTTTTTTTTAACCACTTCCCGACCGGCCGTTGTATATAAACGGCCGGACGGTGGCACTGCAGGGTCGGGTGGCCGTTTATAAACGGCCTCCCCGCACCCTGCTTGTGCGCGCTCCCTGGGAGCGCGCAGCACCGCGATCCGGTGCCCGCTGTGTCCTCCGGACACAGTGAAACACCGATCGTCAGACGGGACCTCTGTACGAGGTCCCGATCATGTGATCACTGATTGGCCAATCAGTGATCACATGCAAAGTAGTAAGCAAGATGTCACTTCTGACATCATTGCTTACTATGTGTGAAATCTGTGAATGATCACAGAGGACACATGGTACAAGGCTATTCACAAAAGCCTTGTACCATGTGACAAGCTGTGACCAATCACAGCTCACTCAGTACTTCTCAATGAGTGCAAGAATGCAGACAGAGAGAAA
This sequence comes from Staurois parvus, assembly GCF_062004578.1. Classification (NCBI taxonomy): domain Eukaryota; kingdom Metazoa; phylum Chordata; class Amphibia; order Anura; family Ranidae; genus Staurois; species Staurois parvus. Next base: position 3,493,892 of record NW_028318228.1, on the reverse strand, counting down.
GAGAAATGATTGCTTTTACATCCTATATGGGTGTAAAAGCAATCAGTGTAAAAAAAAAAAAAAAATCTTCATCACCCCCCACAAGTAGTACAGTGTCACCATGGTGACACTGTACTGCTAGGGTGACAGTATGTTAAAAAAAAAAATGTTTAAAAATTATAATTTTTGGTTATAAACTAATTTGGATTTTTTTTTTTTACTAAAAAAACTAACGGAATAAATTTTGGCTAAGATTTATGATGAAATATTTATTTGCAAAATTTTATAAAAAAAACACTTTTTTTCAAAATTTTTGGACATTTCATTTACATAGCAAAAAAAATATAAATCCCAGTGGTGAATAAATACCACCAAAATAAAGCTTTATCTGTCTAAAAAAAGGTAAAAAATTCATTTGGGTACAGTGTTGCATGACCACGCAATTGTCATTCAAAGTGCGATAGCGCTAAAAGCTGAAAATTGCCCTGGTCAGGAAGGGGGTAAAAGTGTCCGGTCTGGAAGTGGTTAATAGCGCAAAAAATAAAAATGCACATGCGATCAAATACCGAAAGAAAGCTCAATTGGTAGGGGAAAAAAAGGACACAAAGTTAATTTGGGTGCAGCGTTGCATGACCGCGCAATTGTCAGTTAAAGTAACACAGTGCCGTAACGCAAAAAATGGCCTGGTCAGGAAGGGGGGTAAATCCTCAGGAGGGCAAGTGGTTAAACACCAATCTTGATAAACATCCTATAGCATCCTATATACAGTTACAACATCCTTGTATACAGTGAGCCCTGCTGATTGTGCTGGTCCTGAAGTCAGGCTTTGGTTCAGGTTAATGCTCCAATCACAATGTGAGTAGTAGAGGAAGGTCTCGGTGTGATGGGTGTCTGGGAACAGGCAGTCTGGCACTGTGGGCTGTGTGTTACAGATCCAGGGCAGGTAAGGTGAGAGGAGCAGACAAGGCTGTGGGCTCATTTCGCTCTCCAGCTGTGTCCTAAGTAGCTGCCCATTGGGGTATGTGCTAATAACATTTCATGGCTTGTTAGTTACTTGGGTAGCCTAAGGCGCCTATGAAATCCTAAGGAGCTGCGAGGACACAGATTTGTATTTCTTGAAACATTTCCTTAGTGTTTGTATAGTGGTCCTAACCACCTTGTTTCTTCATCTCTCGCTCTGTCACATATAATTACGGGGGCCCGATAGACCTTTCCTTGCTCATGTTTTTAATTTAAAAGTTCTTCATTGTTAAGTGCTTTGTGCCCTAAGATGTTTTCCACTCTCCTCCTGTCTTGGTGGTGTGAGAAATGAATCTTGTGCTCAGGGAGGATGGAAGCACTTGAAACCATTATGTTTAACCCCTCTGTTGGCAACATTTTACAAGTTTGTGTCTCCTGTACGGCACTGCAGTTCTCAAACTATAACATATTGTTCACTCTTTATTTTAAACATATGTACAGTGGATTACTCAGAAGGGCTTTAGAATCCTGCATAGTCCCTTGGACTCTGCTGGACATATGACATGAAATATCACTCTGCAAGCTTCGAATATTAATCCCTAATGCCTCTGGTTGACAGTCATAAATAGTATTGTGATTGTGTTTTTCAAGGTTTTCATGTGTCATCTTAAATTCTCCTCCAGTGTAGACTACCTGCAGAGAGTGTGGTCTCTACTGCTTTTATTACATCCCTACAGCTAGCTGCATTATAGATGAAAGTAGGTGTTGTTGATGTCTATGGTGGCCATAGCTGTCTGTTTAATTTCATGGCATTCCAGCCCTTGGACACCTCAGATGCTGTATCCTCCTAGGAAATTGTTGCTCGTCAATGCAGTAGTATGTGTGTGTGATGTCTACTTGTAACTGATGTTCTGCTCTGGCTACTTGCCAACTACAACACTAAGAAGTATGCGGCTTCCATAAATACAAGTTATGTGTATTGGCATTGGGTAACCTAAACTAAAATAACTGATTTCTATATTTTTTTTTTTTTAGCTATTTTTATTCTCCCTTTTGCAGAATGGTCATTCTGAATGGGCTCCTATCACAGCACCTTGCACCAAAGTAGTGCATGCACCAGATTTACAAACACACTGCAACCAAATTGCTTGGTCATTTTGTACTATGCGATCTGGTGCAGGCAAACGCACTGCCTATGCGGCTTGCATTTGGGGTGTCGTTAACATTGCACTGACCTCATTGCAGAACGCAGGGGCGGTGTAGTTTGAGTGCGGTTCAGGAAACGCACAAATCATGGGTTTCCCGCACCTCATTCTAGTGTGAACAGTGGTGTATTTTGGTTTTGTGCTGTCCTAGGCAACAAAATTATTTGAGCCCCCCCCCCAGGGAAGAGAGCCCTACACCAACCACACTCCCCTGTGGAGAGAGCCTAACATTGACCAACAACACCCCTGCCCCATTCGAGAGAGCCTTCCACTAACATACAACCCCCTTCCCGGAGAGAGAGAGGGCGAAAGACACTCACCTTCACAGCTCCGGATATCCCTGGGAACAAGAGCCTGGCTATGCATACACCACCAAGCAGCCTTTCTCAGATCCCACCTGGTGTCCATGCCACATGTGTGCCTTCTTCCAGGGGACCGTGCTGACCCCCTGAAAAATGCCGCCCTAGGCAAATGCCTTGTTTGCCTTGTAAATACGTCTGAGTGTGGACCAGGGCTAAAGGATAAGTTCACCTTTTGTAACATGTTACACCCAAACTTAGGGTGTAACATGTTATTTTGGAGCAGCCAACCTCACTCCTCAGAGTTCTGGGTATTAATGAATTGCTAGTCTCATCTGCCACCACGGCAGACCGCTTGTAGTTCAGTGAACTACATACATATACTGCAGAAGCAGTGACTGTTCTGTGCTCGGCTTTGTCAGACCCGTGGTGTGTAGAGGGTATAGAAGCATAGCCAGGATCATTGAGTAGAGATTTTGCAGTTTCTGTTCTTAAAGGAAACATGACAGAATCATGGAGGCTGTCATTAATGACCATTCCTTCTGAAGTTGCTAATTACCTGGCTGTCTTGGTGATGCACTGACATATATCAAGAATAGAAAATGAAGAGTGCTGATACTCGCATCCTTTTTGTTTCGGCAGCAAACTTTCACCCCCTTTCTGCCCGGGCCAATATTCAGCTTTCAGCGCTATCAGACTTTGAATGACAATTGCGCGGTCATGCAACACTGTACCCATATGAATTTTTAATACATTTTTGAGACAGATAAAACTTTATTTTGGTGGTATTTATTCACCACTGGGATTATTTTTTTTGCTATAAAAATGAGAAAGTCCAAACATTTTGAATAAAAAAGTGTTTTTCTTATAAAATTTTGCAAATAATCTTTCTTCATAAATCTTGGCCAATTAGTTTAACCAAAAATTATAATTTTTCAACCTTTTTTTTTTTTATATTATATTTATTGAAATTTTTTTTTAACATACTGTCACCCTAGCGGTACATACCATAGTGACACTGTACTACTTGTGGGGGATAATGATTTTTTTCTTTTTTTTACAATTGCTTTTATACCCATAAAGGCTGTAAGAGCAATCATTTCTCCTTCTCTCTGGCTGCATTCTTGCAGCCATTGAGAAATACTGTGAGAGCTGTGATTGGTCACAGCTTGTCACATGGTACAAGGCTTTGGTGAATAGCCTTGTACCATGTGACCTCGGTGATCATTCACAGAATTCACAAGTAGTAAGCAATGATGTCAGGAAGTGACATGTTGTTTACTACTATTCATGTAATCACTGATTGGACAATCACTGATCACGTGATCGGGACCTCACACAGATCGGTGTTCTGCTGTATCTGGAGCGCACAGGCTGTAAATGCGAGCACCGTTTATGAACGGCAACCCGCTTCTGCACGGCTCCCGTCTGGCCGTTTATGTACATGGGCCGGACAGGAAATGGTTAATGAGCCGACAGTAGAAATTCAAACAAACTGAATACACTGACATGATATAGTGCCTGAGAAGCCGGCACCAGCATGACACCAGCAGTCGTTTATAAACGGCGACCCGCCCCTGCACTGCTCCCGTCTGGCCGTTTATGTTCATGGGCCGGAGGGGAAGTGGCTAAGGAGGCCACAATGACATCTCCCATACATCTCTCATGGTCAGATCACCAGGATTTTTGAAAGTACCGTAAAAAGGTTGCACTCTGAATCACAGGCATCCTCCATAGTAAACGGTCTAGCATAGCTGACAGAATTTGGTGTATTGATGCATATTAAAGCTGCCTTTCCATTTTGTTTGTGCGTTTTTTATTAGCTGAGCTACAATTATAAAGCGTCCATTAAGGTACTTTGATAACATTACATTCTTTCATGTGATATGTTAGGCCTCACATTTATTATTTGAAATTTTATTAAAGACTGAGGAATAGGCCGTCGTCATTGAAGTCATAATAACATGCCTACAACCTTTTCCAAGTCTGTCAGCATAGTTTATTCCCCTTACAGGAGTCTCGTGATGCTGAGAATTCATGTGCCCGAGTTCCCTTGTTTAGTAGATTCCCAGAGAACATATCTATGAAGTTCTGTAAGTGTTACGGCTTATAGAATTGTCAAGTGGCTTCATGCTTTTCATGACTAACCCTGAGTGACATCAGCCTGTTCTGATGACATCCTTGTTTTTGTCTTGAGTTAATGTGTGCTCTAATTAGGTTTATTGATTGGGCACAGCTACAATTGCCACATTTTCCTTTTGTGCGTATTGACTGGGAATTCTTCAAATCAGCTGACCAAATATTACTCTTGGAATATTTTCCCGTTAGAATGTGGTGTTTTTCTTCAGATACCATCATGACACATACAGGCATGACGCATATAGTCAGCTTTCAATCTAATCCTATATTGTTGTGTAACATTTCCTTTCAGAATAGGTACCTGACTTTCCTTTGATGCAAGGAATTCTTTACACCAGCTTTAGGCCTCATTCACACTTGCGAGTTTACATGGAGCCATATGCAATCAAATGTAGGAACACCAGTGGGAGTTCCCAGCGATTAGCTGTGGGAGGCAGCCCTATTGAAAGCAAGGAGAGGCTGACAGCTCCCGCAGCTAACTGTGGCCACTCGCACGTAATCACTTATGGAGCTCATCAGCCCTGGACACAGACTCTGTCCATGGTAGTTAAACTTAACCTCCCTGGCGGTATTCCCGAGTGTAGCTCAGGGTAAAATTACAGTACCACAAACGGTAACCCCGAGATACACTCGGGAATACCATGCGGCACTGCTCTGCGATTTCTCGATCACTTACCTTGTCCTGCGCTCCCGCGATGTCCCTCCTGCTGTGTCCCCGGAAATGTAATCCGGCGAATGCCGGCATCTGTCATCTGGGTTCTGTTCCCTGCGAGCGTCGGGACGTACGGGGGACGGAGCGGCGGGAAATTTGAAAATGACAAAAAGTGACATTCACTAAAATCACATAGTATAACATTACTGTATCAAACCATTTCACATACATTTTGTCCCGAGTGCTTTGTCCTGTGCCCTGCCTGCATTTTTACTGTTCTTTCTGCCTGGAAGCTGAGAAACGTCCAAAAAGTGTCCCTTTAGTCAAAAGCGGTTTTAGACCAGCTAGAGAACAGCAATAGTAAATCAGAACCACTTACAGAATTGAGTGATAATGATTTGTGGGGGAAATTCGTCATCAGACACTGAAAACGATTTTGCGACTTTGCTCAGTGATGTGAGAACTTGGCGCTATATTTCAAATTTCAGTGTTTTTGGTTTGATTATATTATTGAATTAAATTTATTATTTTTTATGATTATTTATTAAATTATAATTTATGATTTCGTGTTTCAAGTTTTATCATACCCGGGATGTTTACTAGACTCTTGTTCGGACAGATTTCAGTGAGTTATTCCTAAGAATTACAGGCCTACAATGTAAAACTCCAAATTTCCATGCAAAATAATGGTACCGCTTTCAGCACCAAAAATCTAAAATAATCATACCGCCAGGGAGGTTAATGCGTTGCTCCGCCATACATTATTATTACTATTATACAGGACTTATATAGCGCCGACAATTTGCTCAGCGCTTTACATTATGGAGGGAGACAATACCGTTCAATACACGAGGGATTACAGGGCCTGATCCTTGGAGCTTACAATCTAGGAGATGTTTACCTGGTAATGCATTGTACACACGTGGTCTATTTAACCCTGGCTGTAAGGCGATTAATGAAAACCTTTCCCTTTTGGGATTTAATGGGAATGAGCAGACAAATGAATGTGTGAGTGAAGGTAGTATGTCTTGTGTATATCTTGTGTATATATAATATATATATATGCGCATTCATTTGAAATTCTTTTACTGTATGGCAAGTTTAAAGCCATAAACTTTTTTTTCTTCTTCTGTTCAGCCAAAAAGATGGATGGAGGAATCAAATTAAATCAAAGCGGGGGTGGGCACACACTGAAATTGGGCCGGTCCCTGCTGAACCAGCAGAGTTTCAATAAGTATATGGCCAGCTTTATGCTTTTCAATGAGAAGGAAAAATAGCCTCCTTTTAAAAAAAACAAACAAAAAAAAACACATGTACTATTTAGTAACGCATATGATACTTCATGTAATCACAAAGGCACACACATGTAATACTTCATATTTTTGTAAAATGGTAAGTAGGTTCTCCTTTATAAATAAATACTTGTTTGAAAATAAATATTCAGAGAAATTCCGTCTTGTTCACAATGTCTGTTCATTCCTAATCTGGCTCAGCTGTTATCCAATGCTACAACCTCAGTATGTATTTTTCTAATATTTACATTAGATTAATGGTTATGTTCTTTGTGTCATGCCTGTTCAAAGTCAATGTTGATTTTTTGCTGGTTATCAGCTAAGCGTAGTGTTGCCCTCATTTTCCCTGAGAAGTGACAGCCTGATAAAAGCGTCTTATTTTTGCATTAGTGAGAGTAGGATGTCTATCCTTAACCCAATCATTGTTACAAGTCGTTTTATTGTGGATTCTAATTCTGAATTGTTTACAATAAGCTCCTGTGTTGTATTGCTGGCTAGGCTTGCACAGAATGAACCCATTCATGGGTGGTTCTGAAAAGGGGTCAGTTATCCTAATGTCATAAAGGAGTGTTTATCTTGTAACCTAATGCAGTGCCTATGCATAGTTAATACTGTGAGCAGACAGAAGGTAGTGACTAATATCTTTTCTGTATGTTGTTGAACAGACCTAGTTACTAGGAATGGACCGCTTGTGCTTTTGAAGCCTGCTGTAATTGCATTGAATTACACCAGTCATAAATAATTGGTCGGAAGGCTGTTCTCAAACGGTGATTAATTGTACTTTATTAAATCCTGTATCTTTGGGTTGAGCGAATATATTATGGGAAGTCAACAATCTGGTTTATCTGTTGCTGAGTTTATCGTAATAGGTCAAGGGAAAAATGAAAATCGGAGTGCCAAAACATGTTGTTTAGCCAAATAAAATCCAGAGCTTCATTTTCTGAATGGATGGCCATGTTGAAGACTTAATCTGATGGAACTTTAATTGCCAAATTATCTCTTATTGGCTGGGATAAAATTTTGATTTTGGATCACATTGAAGCATGTTATTTTGTAAATTACTTTTCTAGAAAAGGATTTACTGTAAACCTCATTTCTATTTGTAACACCATGTGTATGCTCAAAATGTGAATCTTTTAGAGTTCAGATTAAAAATAAAAGCTTTTTATCCTGCCAAACCCAGCTGTACACACATGTGGCACCATGTCTGTAGGTATTAAAGCGATTCAAAAGGTGTTTTTTTGTTTTTGTTTTTTTTTTAATTTTCAATATACTTGCTAATTTTGCTCAGAGCAACCCCAATCCTCCTAATCTCTGGTCCCCTGCTGGTGCGTTATGCTGCCCAGGCTCTGCTGAGCATCCCCATAGCAAGCCACTTTCTATGGGGCACTCGTGTGTGCTTGCTCCCTAGACAGCTCTGTGTGTCTATTCACACACAAATCGTTGCTCAGGCCCCACCTCCTGCTCTCTCCTTACTGGCTGTGATTGGCAGGAGCCAATGGCTTTCACTGCTGTCTGAGGAGGGAAAGAGAAGAGGGCCAAATATTTTGTGCACATTGCTGGATCAAGATTGGGCTCCGGTAAATATAAGGGGGGCTGGGGGGAGCTGAGAAGGTTTTTAACCTTAATGCATAGAATGCAGAACTTATATACATACAGCCAGCTTCCCTTTGTACAGAAAGTCCTCTCACTGGGTGCCCCCCCCCCCCCCCCAGCACAGCGGCTACACTGTCACCAACTGCTTCTGGTCACTGGTCAGGAGCCAGTGCTGTGGACTCCAGATTGCCTGATCACTGACAGTTAATAACTCTGATCTCATGAAAACTCATGTCATATTATGAGCCATTAAGAGAAGTTTGGAAATAGAAAAAAATTAACAATTATGCTTGCCTAAATGGCTGCAGCACTGATCCCAGCTGCATCTGTGCCTCACTGCCTTTACCCTGAGAACTGAGCGTTGAAAGACAGCTGATCTCTCAATTCCTTGTCTTCGGGGAGCAGATAACCGTTGACTGTCACTCACCAGCTCTCTGCTCTGCCCCTCCAGCACTGACTGGACCACCGGTCTGTGGAGGGAGTGGAAGTGCCTGGCTCAGGTTCTCTGCAGCATGCTGAGTGGCTGAGCCAGTTGCCGGTCCAGGCATCTGGGTGGGTATTGACTTTAAAGTCTGGATCTTTCCAGAGCCTGGACTGGCTGAATGATGTGAAAACGGATCACAGGAGTGCAGAATGCAGTTCACACCTGCGATCCATAGAAGTGGGGCCAAAATAGCTTTGGCCATACTTCTTTAAAGGGTTGGCTCTAAAGAGTAAAAGAGATAATAAATCTTTTTTTTTTTGGTACTTACCTGCTGTGTGCAATAGTTTTGCACAGAGCAGCCCAGATCCTCCTCTTCTCGGGTCTCCCACCGTCGCTCCTGGCTCCTCCTCTTCGGCAAGTGCCACCATAGGATGCTGCTTCTTGTTGGGGCACTCGTGCGTGACTCACTCCCAAGCCCCCCCCCCCCCCCCCCCCCGCCTCCCCTACTGCTCCTCATCACAAGATTTTATTGACAGCAGTGGGAGCCAAAGGCTCCTACTGCTACCAGCCTTCCAATAGAGGAAAAACAGCTGGGGGAGCCTCGGCTCTAATGCACAGTGCTGGGTAATGAATGGGCTCAGGTAAGTATAGGGGGTGGGGGGGGGATTCTGTTACACTGACGGTTTTGTTTTACCTTTAATGCATAAAATGCATTCAGTTAACGCAGCAGCTGAAAAATGCATAGATGTGAACATGCCCCATAGGAAACCTCTCTCAGGTAAGAGAGAGGGGGGAATAAGAGAGAGAGGGGGGGGGGAATAAGAGAGAGAGAGGGGGGAATAAGAGAGAGAGAGAGGGGAATGAGAGAGAGAGGGGAATGAGAGAGAGGGGGGGGTAAGAGAGAGAGAGGGGGGAAGTAAGAGAGAGAGGGGGGGTAAGAGAGAGAGAGGGGGGGAAGTAAGAGAGAGAGAGGGGGGGAAGCAAGAGAGAGAGGGGGTGGTGAGAGAGAGAGGTGGTGAGAGAGAAAGATAGGGGGGCATAGATGTAAACATGCCCCATAGGAAACCATGTTAAATGAAATGTAGTGCATTTCCAAAAAATGCATAGGTGTGAGCCAGGCCTAAAACACGATCAGGGGAATGCTGTAAAGCATTAGTATCACTTTTCTGGCAGTATGGCTCTTTACACCCCGGTCACGTCAAAACCGACACTGAAATCATGAGACTTACAATGAAGTTGCACGATTTCAAAGTCTGTGACCTGATTTCAGGTACGATTTACAAGACATCTGACACAGATGTCTATGCAAATCACACCAAAAGTAGTGCATCTACTACTTTAGAAATCAGTGCGGCTCCAACCAAGTCCACTCCAATAGGGTGACACTTCGCATGCGATTTGCAAGTCACACGGCATGCTAATCACATGCCAGTTTGCATCCAGTGTGACTGGGGATTAAATGTCCTTTTCAGATTTAGACTAGTCCTGCCAGTTTCAGTAGCTTTAATAATCTGGAACATGTGAAGTTATTTGTTTACACTGCTATATTGCAGTGTACAGATCTGCAACCTTTTATTAAATAAAGATGTTTAAAAGGTAGCAAAGAATTGTAAATCTTGAAGGAGCATTGTCAGAATGTTTTATATCCAGGGTCGGCTTTAGCAGATGTGAAAATCGGAATATATTTTGATACCCAGCATGTACAATTGTCCCAGCTCTATAGTTCAGTCATGACTGAGCTAACGAGACACAAACATATCACATAGATACTGTATATAATTCACGTTAAAAGACCATTTTAAAACAATGGGCACTCCGTGGGGTGGAGTAAGGCCCCTTCTGGGCTACAGTAATGGAGCATTTCATGACATATTTATACTGCACATATGTTTGTAGTTAAGCATGTCCTTTACATCAGAAGGTGAACGTGTGGCAGCCTCCAATGTATCTGTTCCAGTGAAATTCTGACACTGCAAGATCATCTTTAGGTTTACATCCTGAACGTTTGTACGGCACTCATAAGAAGTAATCCCCTGATGTGTACATACTAGGAGCATTACAAAATTAGAACATAAAGCAGCGAATTGGTAAGGAGATGTCACACGTGAATTTCAGTATTATACAGGATTTATGATACATTGTGGCAACATTTTGCTCAGTACTTTAAAAATGGAGGAAAACAGTAGTTACAACACAAATCAGTGCTGGCCGGGATCAAATGGGCTTCGTTTTTTAGAGCTTACAATGTAAGGGCTAGCGGTTTTGGGACTTGGTAAAACCCCATGGTTGAGCTGCGTTTTTACCTTCCCCCCCTCATTGTTTCCCCTTTAGCTGCAGAGGCAGCAGTCAAGGGTCTACACACATGCCGTGGCCGCTTCATAGCGGGAATTATACCTTTCATTACTTTTGGTGGGCGCAGCCACCCACCACCAATTTAAATGAAGCGGGGCCACTCTGCAACCGCATGCTAGTGTGGGACTCAAGGGGTTAAAGCAGGCAGTAAAGGGACAATACAATGTCTCCTTACCACCTGTCAAATGCTCTCTGAAGAGCAATCTGAATGCAAATTACATTCAGGAGCACCGCTAGCTAGTGTGAACGAGCTCTTAAAGTGATTGTAAACCGAAAGGTTTTTTTTTTAAAATCATAAACAGGTTTACTTTACAGTACATGCTCTGTGCAATGGAACTGGCCCTGAAGTTCCTCTTCGATCCTCTGCAGGTACTTTTGGCTTCTCCTATCCGGTGAGTGTACCTATGGGGGCACTCATGTGGGCTCGCTCCTGAGCCTTGCTGCCTGTGTCTAGGACATAGACCAGGGGTGGGCAAACTTTTTGACTTGAGGGCCGCAATGGGTTCATATATTGGACCCGGGGGCCAGACCAAGAGTAGATGAGTGATGTGTATGTGTCATCCATAGTAAGTATAGTAATATTCCCCCATAGTAAGCATAGTAATTCATCCCCCATATAGTAATTCATCCCCCATATAGTAATTCATCCCCCATATAGTAAATTCATCCCCCATATAGTAATTCATCCCCCATAGTAATTCATCCCCCATATAGTAATTCATCCCCCATAGTAATTCATCCCCCATATAGTAATTCATCCCCCATATAGTAATTCATCCCCCCTATAGTAATTCATCCCCCCTATAGTAATTCATCCCCCATATAGTAATTCATCCCCCATAGTAATTCATCCCCCATATAGTAATTCATCCCCCATATTAAGTCCCCAAGTCCCCCCTGTGTCAATTCACTTACCTTTGCTCCGCGCGTTCCTCTCGCCGTGTTCCCGCGCCGTTCCGGTGTAGCATGAAAATCTGTCTCCTATGAGGATCTGTCCCCCTCGACGTATCTGCGCATGTGCCAGTTTCAGGCATTAGCAGCCAATCGGCGATCTCCGGCACATGCGCAGATATGTCGAGGGAGACAGATCCTCATAGGAGACAGATTTTCATGCTACACCGGTCTTCACGGTGGACTGTGAGAGGAGCCTAGCGGGAGCCTAGCTCCGCGGGCCAAATTAAAAGGTCCGCGGGCCGTAGTTTGCCCATTGCTGACATAGACAATGGTGCTCAGCCCCACCCCCTACTCCCTCATCACTGGGTTTGATTGACAACAAAGAGAGCCAATGGCGCCTACTGCCTTAGCAAAGCATGTTAGAGCAGAACATGAGGGGGGAGAGCCACTGCAGATGGACACAGTACTGGATCAAATGAGGGTTCAGGTAAGTATTGGGGGGGGGGGGGAGGGGGTGTAATGGAGCAATACTGATTCCTAAACTTTTTTTACCCTAATGCAAAGAATGCATCAACTTACAAAATGTTTAGGCTTTACTATCACTTTGGGGTTCTAGGATTAGCACATTCGAACGGTTTAAATGCACAGAGAGTACAGAGCATCCAAAATTACATATATTTCAGCAGTACCCGTTCATATGTGTGTGCTCACAAGTGGAGCACCTAGAGAAAACCGTTGTCTTACTTGCCCCGTTCATAACACAATGCTGGTGTGATGTGCTGTAAGAAGTAGTGCAGACATGCTGCATTTTTCTGTAGAGCAATGGATGGCACCACATATTTCTACTTCCAATAAAGTTAAACAAAAAAGTAAACCGTGCCTTGTGTTGTAAAACACCGGTCACCAGCACTACACAGCGGATCAGTTTATGACTGGGGTGAACGTACCCTTAAAGTAGAAATCCTGCCTTACAGTAATTAGCCTTCAAAATGCCCCCTTCCCCTCCTGTTAGCTATGTTGACTTACCTATGTAAAAGAAGAATGTGTATTTGCCTGTTGTCATCCTGCTCTGGCCCTGCCATGTGATCTCATTCCCCTATGGCAGTCAGTGGTGGTTGTAGAGGGGAGGAGGGAGCACCAACAGTGGCTGAGACATGGGAGCCTATGGATAACATTACAGCTCTCCTCGCTGCTCACTAACACGGGTTCACATGACCGGACCAGAGCGGGCTGAAAATAAGTACCGTATTTGCCGGCGTATAAGACGACTTTTTACCCCTTAAAAATCTTCTCAAAAGTCGGGGGTCGTCTTATACGCCGGTATACGGCATACTGACACTTTTTAGGGGGGCGGCGCGTTGCCGCCGCCGCCCCCCCCCCCCCTTCCCCCAATGGAAGGGACACTAAGTACAGGGGTGGGCAGCGGCTGTTTCTTACCTGGTTCCGGTCCAACGACGATCCGGTCCAGGAAGCGCGGCTGCGCCTTCAGTTCAGTCACTGGATGTTCGTGCGGCTGCTCGGCTCCGCCTCCTCACCAGTGATTGGCCGCCAGAACTGTAGCTCAGGAAAGGCACACAGGCGGCCAATCACCGGCGAGGGGGTGGAGCCGAGCGGCCCCGCGAAAATCGACTGCAGGACCAGCAGGTAAGTGGTCAGTGTAGAGGTGCTGCTGCAACCACATATGCTGGCTGCAGCAGCACCATACGAGAACAGGGTCAGCAAGTGTCAGTGGGAGGAATAGTGCCCCATCATTGGTGTCACTGATACCAATGATGGAGCACTATTCCTCCCACTGATACCAATGATGGGGCACTATTCCTCCCACTGACACCAACGATGGGGCACTATTCCTCCCCCCCCCCACTGACACCAACGATGGGGCACTATTCCTCCCCCCCCACTGACACCAACGATGGGGCACTATTCCTCCCCCCCACTGACACCAACGATGGGGCACTATTCCTCCCCCCCACTGACATCAACGATGGGGCACTATTCCTCCCCCCCACTGACATCAACGATGGGGCACTATTCCCCCCCCCCCCACTGACACCAATGATGGGGCACTATTCCACCCCCCACTGACACCAATGATGGGGCACTATTCCCCCCACTGATACTAATGATGGGGCACTATTCCCGCCACTGATACCAATGATGGGGCACTATTCCCCCCACTGATACCAATGATGGAGCACTATTCCCCCCACTGATACTAATGATGGGGCACTATTCCTGCCACTAATGCCAATGATGGGGCACTATTCCTGCCACTGATACCAATGATGGGGCACTATTCCTCCCACTGGTGTGCATTGGAAGAGGGGTAGTCTTATACGGCGAGTATAGCTCAAATACTACATTTTAGCAGGAAAAGTAGGGGGGTCGTCTTATACGCCGGCAAATACGGTATATACAGTTTAGTCAGCATAGGTATAAACATAGTGTAAGGCTGGAATTCTACTTTAACCGCTAGCCTACAGGGCACTTATACCCCCTTCCTGCCCAGGCCAATTTCCAGCTTTTAGCGCTGTTGCACTTTGACAATTGCGCGGTCATGCAACACTGTACCCATATGAAATTTTTATCATTTTTTTGTGACAGAGCTTTATTTTGGTGGTATCTAATCACCCCTGGGTTTTTTATTTTTTCTTAAACCTAAAACCACTGAAAATTTTGGGAAACATTTTTTCTTAGTTTTTGTTATAAAATTTTGTAAATAAGTGATTTTTCTCCTTCACTGATGTGCGCTAATGAGGCTGCACTGATGGGCACTGATAGGCGGCACTGATGGGCACTGATAGGTGGCACTGATGAGGAGGCACTGGTAGGTGGTACTGATGGGCATTGACAGGCATCACTGATGGGCACTGAAAGGCAGCACTCCTATATGGTACTGACTGGCACTGATAGGCGGCACTGACTGGCGCTGTTAGGTGGTACTGGTAGGCAGCACTGATTGGCAGCACTGATGGGCACTGGCAGGTGAAATGGATGAGCACTGAGAGCTGGCACTGATGTACACTGACAGGTGGCGCTGCTGGGGCTACACTGATCATATGGGGACACTGGTCATCAGTGCTCTGATGATCTGTGTAGATGTCCCCTCCGAGGAATGCTGATTACCGGCTCTCCTCTCCTCATGAGCTGTCAGTGTGACAGCTCGTGGAGAGAGAAATGCCGATAACCGCCATTTCCCTGTTGACCCAGCCGATATGTTTGGTTCTTTCCGTGGATCGGTGATCCGCTTTGTCTTAGAAATACGCTTTTAATGAATTTCTCCTTACCGTGAGTACTCGCAGTTGGATGCGCAGAAATCCCCCATAAAGCTGTGCGAATATCGCTTACTGCGACTGCAGCTAAACTCCACGATTCCTGCGCCTCCAACTGGTTTAGCTCTTTTGAGATGTGGGGAAAATGGAGCTCCCGTTACCCAGGAATGATCACATGACACTCAGGTTGCAGTTGGAATTCACTGTGAGACCGACTCCAACCCCAGCCTCCTGTTTTATTACAAGTACACACGCGCCCCCCCCCCCCCCCCCACGCAGGTCAATCCCCTCCCACAGAACAATGTATAGGGGGTGTCTATTCACAGAATGTACATCCTGATTGGAGCGTAGCCTTTCCTTTTATCTATACTGGAAACCAGTTCTCCCCTCCCCCTTTCCCATCATTTACATGCTATCAGCTCCTAGTAGTATGTACATTGTCTGTACAAGCATCCCTTAGATTAAACAGTGTCAGTCTGTATCTGAATGGGCCCGATACGATCTTTATTAAAACACATCCATCCAGATACAGTTCAGGTCGGTAGTGGTTTGTAAGATATACATGAGCCTACACGCGGAGTTCACACTGCCCGGCGCCTGGCTATACGAATTCCATGTGGTACTATGTTGCTGATATGTGCATACAGGCCCGCGGCCTACCATCTGCGGCATTCGCATCGAATGCCGTGGTATACACGCCGGTCTATAAGCGCAGATCTGCCATCTCATCTATTACCGAGCTGAGTACTGTAATATATACATTGTAAATGCGCATGGCCTAATTGCAGCCTTCAGAGCTTTAATTAATCCACACGAGAGACATATAAATAACACTAATATATGACACAACCTGTAATACAAAATTTCCATGACAGCTTTGTCCGAGGGACACGGTGCACCGCCGATCGCTGCGCGCTCCGGGAGCCGCTCATTCGCAGTTAGAATGGGAGGACGTCATACGACGTCCTCCAAGAACAAGAGAACCACCTTGCGTCCGTCATATTACTATATGGCGGGAGGCGGTTAATGAAGTGGAATAAATTGAGGAGGTGTGGACATTTGACACGATTATTCAGTGTAGTTTTTATCTCACGTCATAATATTTTTGTCACAAACAAATATCGTTATTATACTTGCAGTCATATGTACTGCTCTGTGCACATTACAAAATTCCATGGTCCCATGTCGGGAGCGAGCAAGAGAGGGTGGCTACATTCCTACACACAGTGGGACCATGGAGAAAGAATATAGCCACCCTCTTAACTGGAGGTCAGATTACAGCAGGAATTTGGAGGAGAAGGCTATAAAGGGTACTTTTTAATGCAGGAATACATACTATAATACTTTTTTTTTTCTTTTAAACTTCTTTTAGTGTGACTTTAAATCATGGGTTTGCAGCATTCTGACCTTCCTGGGCCACATTAGAATAAAAAAAATTATCTTGGGCCACACATAAAATACACTAACAGGATAGCTGATGAGCAGAAAAATTAGAGTAGAGCAAGCTAACAATCACTGATACAGATAATGTACCGATCTGAGTAATAAAACTTCTTTTTTTTTTTGTAAAATCTTTTATTCACTTCCACTATCCATTTCTGGCTTACATTTTAAAATCAGTATTTTGTGCTACAAAACATCTTAGAACCCCCAATTATTAGGTATTTTTTTTTTAAAGTAGAGGCCCAAGAGAATAAATTGGTGTTTTTTGCCATTTTTTTTATTTCACACAGTATTGGCGCAGTGGTTTTTCCAATGCAGTTTTTGTGAAAAAATAAATTTTTTTAGAATTTTATGGCAAACACATAACATAACCCAATTTATTTTAAACACTGTCGCTTTAACTTTTTTTTATCACCTATTTTTGCTGTCACAAGGAATGTAAACCTCCCCTGTGACAGCAATAGAAACATGACAATTTTTTTTTATGGAGGGATCTGGGGTGTACAAGAGCCCAAATCCCTCCTCTGCACATGAAAGCATCCAGGATTCAAGATCAGTGTTTTTGAATGCCTTCAGGTTTTTTAAAAATGGCACCCGGCGGATACACCGGCTGGTCACTCGGGACTCCCAGTGGGCTAGAAGATCCTGAGAGAGCACCAAGAGGGGGGCGGGGGATGTCCCCTCCCGCTGCTTGTACAGGCTGTCGAGTGGCTACTTGGATGATCCAAATGTGCTTGTACAAGAGAGCTGACTGCCAGCTCTAATAAGTGGTACCAGGGTGATGCCTGCAGCTGCAGGCATCACTCCGGTTTAACCACTGAATGTCCGCGACATACAGGTACATTGCTGGTCCAGAAGTGGTTATAAAAGTAAGAGGGAAATCTAAAACTAGTGCAATATGCAGGTGGCAAATGCAGTGCTTTTACCTACACAGGATCGCATGGTACAAAATGAACATGATCCCATTGCAATGCAATTCCAAAACTGGTGCATGCACTACTTCGCAATGCGGTGGGATTTGAGCCTATTCAAAATAAATGGGCTCAAATTGCACTGCACTGAATCGCATGTAAATTATACAGGAATGCGGTGTGCATGCCTGTGCGATTCGTAGTGTGTACCTAGCCTGAGACAATTCTATCTAGTTAAGAATTGCTACATAATGGGGTGAGCCTACCCACCACTTCGTGCCTAATGTTTGCAATGAAATCTCTTTAACCCCTTAAAGCTGAGGCTTAGTTAATTTTTTTAGTATGCAACAGCAGGGATGTTATCTTGCCTCTAATGAAAGGTGTCCTGCTGGCTGCTTCTTGCTGTTGAAATCCTCCCTTCGCTGATGCTGTAAACTTCTAGCGCTGTGTGGATTTAAAGCCGTGGCTGTGAGTTTCCTGATACCGATCAGTTTCCCAGTCTACTTGTCCCTCATGACAATCTACTTGTCCTGATAAAAAACATAGATTTTAACCAAAATTATATTTAAATCTGCGTTACGTAACGTCTGGGGTGTTTAAAAACAAAAGGGGCTTAAATGTTTAATATTTTTAACATTGCACTGTTTATCTCCTCCTCCCCTCCCTGCCTGTCTCCAGCCCTGCCCCCGGGAACTACCAGGGAGAGGAGAGACCTTGCAGTGTAATGAGCACCGACTGGGTGCTCGTCGGGAAAGGGGCATGTCGGGCTTATCCTTTATCCATTTCACTGCCAGAGCCATTTTTGCCTTTTTTGCACATGTTTAATAATTTAAGGCCTTAAGAAGACAGCATTATATATTTTCTGAAATCAGAGATCCTAGAGAAAAAAATAGTGGTAGTTTAAATTTTTTATGTCGCATGATGATATCACAAATGTCAGTAAAAAATACGCTTAAAGTTAATTTTAGGACACAAAAAGCAATAAGTTATCCAATTTTTTGTAAAATATAAAAGATGTTGCACCAAGTAAATAGATATCCAGCATATACATAGTCTGGCTGAAAAATGACAAAAGTCCTTCCAGTTCAACTATTAAAAAAAAAAAAAAAGTTATCCTAAACCCACAGTTGATCCAGAGGAAGGCAAAAAACCCCAGCAAAGCATGATTCAGTTTGCTCCTGCAGGGGAAAGAATTCCTGATCCCCAGAGAGGCAATCGGATATTCCCTGGATCAACTTTACCTATAAATGTTGGTATCCAGTTTTATTCTGTGCATCCAAGAAACAATCCAGGCCTTTTTTTAAAGTAATCAACTGAGTTGGGCAGAACCAACTCTTGAGGGAGTCTATTCCACATTTTCACAACTCTCACTGTGAAGAAACCTTTCCGCGTTTGGAGATTAAATTTCTTTTCCTCCAGACATAAAGAGTGCCCCCTTGTCCTCTGTGATGACCTCAGGGTGAATAACTCTACACCGAGTTCACTATATGAACCACTGATGTATTTATACATGGAGATCATATCCCCCTTATGTATTATACATGGAGATCATATCCCCCCTTATGTATTATACATGGAGATCATATCCCCCCTTATGTATTATACATGGAGATCATATCCCCCCTTATGTATTATACATGGAGATCATATCCCCCCTTATGTATTATACATGGAGATCATATCCCCCCTTATGTATTATACATGGTGATCATATCCCCCCTTATGTATTATACATGGAGATCATATCCCCCCTTATGTATTATACATGGAGATCATATCCCCCCTTATGTATTATACATGGAGATCATATCCCCCCTTATGTATTATACATGGAGATCATATCCCCCCTTATGTATTATACATGGAGATCATATCCCCCCTTATGTATTTATACATGGAGATCATATCCCCCCTTAATCTCCTCTTCTCAAGAGAGAATAAATTCAGTTCCTCTAATCTTTCCTCATAGCTGAGCTCCTCCATGCCTCTTATCAGTTTGGTTGCCCTTCTCTGTACTTTCTCCAGTTCCCCAATGTTCTTTTTGTGAATTGGTGCCCAAAACTGAACTGCGTTTTCCAGATGAGGTCTTACTAATGATTTGTGCCGGGGTAATATGATATCGCTTTAGAAACCGCAGCTTGTCATTGCATGCCATTATTAAGCTTGTGATCTACCATATCCTTTTCCACCATTGATTCCCCCAGTTGTACCCCCCCAGTATGTATGATGCATGCATATTCTTAGCCCCCAAGTGCATAACCTTACATTTATCAACATTAAACCCCATTTGCCACATAGTTGCCCAATTAAACAGTGCATTGAGGTCGGCTTGTAAGTTGGAGACATCCTGTAAGGACGTTATTCCACGGCACAGCTTGGTGTCATCTGCAAAGACTGAAATGGGATTTATAATCTCAGACCCGATATTGTTTATAAATATATTAAAAAGTAAGAGTCCCAACACTGAACCTTGGGGTACACCACTGACAACCCTAGACCATTTAGAATATGAATCATTGACCACTACTCTCTGAATACGATCTTTTAGCCAGTTTTCTATCTACGGGTTTTTCCAAGCCCGTAGACTTTACCTTGACACAGTTGCCTACACACGGCTAATGTGTAAACGCTTTTGCAAAATCCAAGTATACCACGTCCACCACCACCCCTCTGTCCAAGGTTTTGCTCACCTCCTCATAGAAAGAAATCAGATTTGTTTGACAACTTCTGTCTTTCATGAATCCATGCTGTCTGTTGCTTAAAATATATTTTTCCCAGCAAGAACTCATCTATGTGATCTTTTATTAAACTCTCCAATATCTTCCCAACTATAGAAATTAATCTATAATTACTTGGTTTTGACCCTTTTTAAACATTGACACCACATTGGCCTTTTGCCAATCCAGTGGTACTATGCCAGTCATTAGAGTCCCTAAAAATGATAAACAATGGCTTTGAAATGACAGAGCTCAATTCTTTAAGGACCTGTGGGTGTATGCCATCCAGTCCAGGTGCTTTATTCACGTATGTGTCCGCTCTTCTCCATCCCCTATACTACATCCTGCCGGCACCCATTAAGCCAGTCCCAGGCCTGCAGATGGGCAAGCGGAGCCCTGGACATATAGTGGGCAGGGGGGAGAAGCTGGCACTGTGGGCTGTGTGGAATGCTTCCACCTGACAGGTAAGCCCTCCTGCTTACCCGCAGCTTGTAAAAAAAACTACCTGCCCGGAACTGCATGTCTTGGGCATCGGGTGATATGAATTGCACATCCCTGTAATGCATGGGTGGATGAATGACAGGATCCTCTCCTCTACTCGCAGAATATGTTGTATTAAAATAGAAGTATGGCTTTAAAAAAAACAAAAAACAGTCATACTTCCCTAGGTGGCTGCAGCATCGATTGCAGCTGTCCCCCTCTGGCTCTAAGACTAAGAACTGAATGATCAAACGCCACTGATCTCTCAGGGAGCAGAGAGCTTATGACTGTCAGTCTCTGGATCTCTGCTCTGCCCCTCCAGATCTCACTTTACTTCTGTGGATGGGGGCGCCAGACTCGGGCTCTCATTAGTGCGCTGAAAGGCTAAGCCAGCTTCTGGTCCAGGCTTCTGAGGGGATCCTGACATTAAAGTCAAGATCTTTCCTAAGCCTGGACTGGCTGTTATCCATAGGAGAAGCTTTGGCTATACTTTAAAATTAATCTGCTGGTTTCCCCCTGTTCCGTAGAAGTGGTCCAGGCTGTAAAGCCATCTGATCGCTTCCATACATACCAGCACCTCACTGTTAGTCATTGAGCCCCCAATAATAGTGATGGATGAAAAGGGATGTGTGGGAGGGAAGGACCTGAACTCACACTGGCCAGTTGTTTGGTATCTTCTGTCTTGGCATTCATCAGGGGATTGTATAGTGTGTTTTCATATTGTATACAGTGTTATAGAGCTACAAATTAAGTGGGCTATTGACCCAATTAAATTTCTAGAGCAGAGCACTGTGGTACTGTTACACTGGAAATGTGAACCATCAGAGATTGGGTATTTCATCTGGGTACTACCTTGTGATATGAGAGCCTCATTTACCAACATCGGGGCTGCCTAGACAAATTTGAAAAGTTGTGGGGAGGATGGTTGGAGATTTCTGGCCTCTAACCAATAGATCTGATCCTTATTGGGATGCTACTGTAATATTGATTCTGTTATTTCTGCACTTACCCTCATTTTCTCCACTACATACCTAGACCGTCTTGCTGTCATAGCCAGATCTTGTGTTACGGTTTTCTAATCTCAGGTTTCATTGTGATCTTGGATGTGCACAATGTATCACTGTACCGTATCCATGTGATGTGATTTTGTATCTCTACTTTTATACTCTGGAAAAGCTTACAGTTCCTCAATAAAATGTTCCTTGATTAAAAAAAACATTTTAAAGCAAGTGACAAATGAAGGAGCTGTTTTATGTAAATGACTGAAATACAAGACCGCAATATGTTTGTATATACAGTCACTACCTGACCCCAGAGGTACATTGTGTCATAAGGTTTATGTGTATTTTTCTTCCTATTGACAAAATGATCTTCCACTAAAGTGTATTTTTATTTCAAGGTCTGCTCTGAACATAGTAATTCTCTATCCTTTTGGAAGGCTTTGCGTTCGATTTCCTAAAAAGGGAGAGAACGTCAACTGGACAGAGCAAGGCTGTGTACAAGACAGATTCGTGCAGTAATTCTTTATTGGGAAGGAATTCCGGATCTCACTGTGATGATTGTTTGAAAGAGATAGTTACAGTAGTCGTTGATTAAAGTTTTTCTTTCTCATGTTTTACATTATAAAGTGTACATAGTATGATGAACTCAAGTTTTATATAATGTGATAGCTTTCTGAATTCTGCATGTTTGGTCTGTAGGTCCTTTGCATTCCCTTTTTAGTTGAGAGGCCCAGACAATAGCTGATACCAAAGGTCTTCCTTATGGTATGCTTAACTGAAAATTGCATCTTTCCTGTCAAATATAGGACTTTGGATTAGTATAGTTAGGATAGAAAAAGTGTGTGTATGTATGTGTATATATACAGGTGTATATCAGTTAACATCATTTTCGGTTTACGAATGAAAATCCATTGACAATAATGACTTGGTTTACAAATTTTTTTCGCAATACGAAGTGTATGTTGGTGCTGATTTTTAAATGCAATTGCCAGCTTTTTTTTTTTTTCCTTCACTATAGCTCACAGAATTGGCTATCACTTTCCCAGGAGATTAAGGTTACTTTGTTTCTTTTATCTCCAGAAAAAAACTAAAAGGAAACATTGTTTCTTTTAACTCTGGGAAATGAACTAAAAGGAAACTTTCTTTTAGTAGGGAGGGAAGTGACAGCTGATTCTCTTAGCTATAGTGAAGAGAAAAAAAAAAGCCAGTAATTACATTTATAAACCGGCACTGACCTATAGTGACAGTGACTTTTTTTTTACTTTTTTTCTGACCTCTGGAACGGATTAATTGGTTTTCAACGCATTCCTATGGGAAACCGCGTTTTGGTTTACGTATTTTTCACAATACGAAACGTCCCGGAGAACGCATTAAATTCGTAAACCGAGGTACACCTGTATATCTACAGGTGAAACTCGAAAAAATTAGAATATTGTGCAAAAGTTCATTTATTTCAGTAATGCAACTTAAAAGGTGAAACTAATATATGAGATAGACTCATTACATGCAAAGTAAGATAGTTCAAGCTGTGATTTGTCATTGTGATGATTATGGCTTACAGCTCATGAAAACCCCAAATCCACAATCTCAGAAAATTAGAATATTGTGAAAAGGTGCAATATTCTCGGCTCAAAGTGTCCCACTCTAATCAGCTAATTAAGCCATAACACCTGCAAAGGGTTCCTGAGCCTTTAAATGGTCTCTCAGTCTGGTTCAGTAAGAATCACAATCATGGGAAAGACTGCTGACCTGACAGTTGTGCAGAAAACCATCATTGACACCCTCCATAAGGATGGAAAACCTCAAAAGGTAATTGCAAAAGAAGTTGGATGTTCCCAAAGTGCTGTATCAAAGCACATTAATAGAAAGTTATGTGGAAGGGAAAAGTGTGGAAGAAAAAGGTGCACAAGCAGCAGGGATGACCGCAGCCTGGAGAGGATTGTCAGGAAAAGGCCACTCAAAAGTGTTGGGGACTTTCACAAGGAGTGGACTGAGGCTGGAGTCAGTGCATCAAGAGCCACCACACACAGACGGATCCTGGACATGGGCTTCAAATGTCGTATTCCTCTTGTCAAGCCGCTCCTGAACAACAAACAACGTCAGAAGCGTCTTACCTGGGCTAAAGAAAAACAGACTTGGTCTGTTGCTCAGTGGTCCAAAGTCCTCTTTTCTGATGAGAGCAACTTTTGCATCTCATTTGGAAACCAAGGACCCAGAGTATGGAGGAAGAATGGAGAGGCATGCACTGCAAGATGCTTGAAGTCCAGTGTGAAGTTTCCACAGTCTGTGTTGATTTGGGGAGCCATGTCATCTGCTGGTGTTGGTCCACTGTGCTTCATCAAGTCCAGGGTCAATGCAGCCATCTCCCAGGAGATTTTGGAGCACTTCATGCTTCCTTCCACAGATGAGATTTATGAGGATGCTGACTTCATTTTCCAGCAGGAGTTGGCACCTGCCCACACTGCCAAAAGCACCAAAACCTGGTTCAATGACTGTGGGATTACTGTGCTTGATTGGCCAGCAAACTCGCCTGACCTGAACCCCATAGAGAATCTATGGCGCATTGCCAAGAGAAAGATGAGACATGAGACCGAACAATGTAGAAGAGCTGATGGCCGCTATTGAAGCATCCTGGTCTTCCATAACACCTCAGCAGTGCCACAGGCTGATAGCATCCATGTCACACCGCATTGAGGCAGTAATTGCTGCAAAAGGGGCCCAAACCAAGTACTGAGTACATATGCATGCTTACACTTTTCAGAGGTCCGATATTGTTCTATGTACAATCCTTGTTTTATTGATTGCATGTAATATTCTCATTTCCTGCTGGGGGTGCTAAAATCACAGGCTCATTTGCCTGTTTGCTGCCAGCAGTGATCATTGTGTTCTGCTGGCAGAACACAATAGCACTGTGGGAGGGAGTCTCCTATCAACACTGAATCTGTTAATGGTGAAATCAAGCAATTTTCTTTCCTTCACAAGTTGTGCACAGTCTATGGGCTACTTTTGACACATATATAGAACTCTTATTATTTTTCCTTCTTCCAAAGAAAACAGAAATCTAATACATTGAGGGGTTATTCAACATTTTTTATTACATCTGGAAAGCTGGTTTCCTTGAACAAATTAACATATTCTGGGTCCAGCATGACTACTTAAAATAAAGGTAGGTATTACATATCATTTTTTTATATGCAGTAAAACTCCTAAATAAGTGTTCAGGAATAAAACATTTGCGCACTAATGGTAAAAAAGAGGGACTAATTAGGATTAATATGTAGTTTATTAAATTATATTTTGGAAATAATTTTTTGTTCTCAAATGTAACTTAAAACAATAACTTTCCTTTTACACAAGTTTTTATGATCAAGTCCACTTGTCAGTTTTCTTGTGGATCTGATCAGAAGCTCCTTGTAGCTCTATAGGCAGGTGGATGTAAATGGATGTATGGCCGTTTATATCTGCTGACTTCCAAGTCTGGGGAAAAATATAACTGAAAAGGACTGCAGCCTTTTTTCCCTTTTTAATGGACCAAAATGCGTCAGTATAGAGGTAGTCTAATGTAATGAGACATGTCTGTTTTTATCCGTCAATCAAAAACGATTCTGAAAAGGTCAAAATGCAGAGAGGATATAAAAGAAGAGTGCAGTTTTCTCCCCCCCACAGTTCAGCACTCAGTACCCAAGTGGCTAATTACCAGGACAGCTCGGGGAGCAGAGGAAAGCCCACATTATCCTTGTGTAACTATTGGCTTTTAGAAAGTTGTTACATTGTGATTTTGTGTCCAGTGACAAAGGCGCGCTGTAAAGCAAAGTCTAGGGGAGGAGGGATTCCTTGCCAACACTGTTGATGGGGGAATAAAACTAATTTCTGTTCTGCAACCTCTGGCTGCAAGAAAGAAATTCTCTCCATCTATGACTTTAGAGTATATCAGTATAGTGGCTTTGTGTGACCTCCTCCAGGATGTTTATGTACTATGAGAGGCCATACAGTAGTTAACCTACATACATTAACCTCCCTAGCGGTCTGATGTCAGTTTTTCTGTGCTCAAAGCGGTACCTTTTTTTGCATGGAAATATTTTTTTTTTATTGGCCTGTAATTTTTAGGAATAACTCGCTGAAATCTGTCCGAACAAGAGTCTAGTAAACATCCCGGGTAGGATAAAATTTGAAACCCGAAATCATAAATTATAATTTAATAAATAATCATAAAAAATAATTTAATAATAATAAATTTAATTCAATAATATAATCAAACCAAAAACACTGAAATTTTAAATATAGCGCCAAGTTCGCACATCGCTGAGCAAAGTCGCAAAATCGTTTTCAGTGTCTGATGACGAATTTCCCCACGAATCATCACTCAGTTCTTAAAGTGGTTCTAATTTACTATCGCTGTTCTCTAGCTGGTCTAAAACCGCTTCTGACCTAAAGGGACGCTTTTTGGACGCTATGGACGTTTCTCAGTTTCCAGGCAGAAAGAACAGTAAAAATGCAGGCAGGGCAAAGCACTCGGGACAAAATGTATGTGAAATGGTTTGATACAGGAATGTTATACTATATGATTTTAGTGAATCTCACTTTTTGTCATTTTCAAATTTCCCGCTGTTCCGTCCCCCGTACGTTCCGACGTCGCAGGGGACGGAACCCAGAAGACAGATGCTGGCATCTGCCGGAGGACGTTTCAGGGGACACTGCAGGAGGGACATCGCGGGAGCGCAGGACAAGGTAAGAGAAGAACAGATCCCGGAGCAGCACCGCATGGTAAGGCCGAGTGTAGCTCGGGGTTACCGCTTGTGGTACTGAAACTTTACCCCGAGCTACACTCGGGAATACCTCTGGGGAGGCTACGGGCTAGTTCACATTACATGCAGTCCCGTGCATTTTTTTTCTGCATCAAAAATGCATGCACAGTGTTTTCCATGTATTCCAATGGCCCTAGTTCACATCAGTGCAGTCGGTTTCCGGTGCAGAAAAAAAAAAGTATTACAAGCTGCATTTTTTCTGCACAGAACTGTCCTGGGACATAAACGGCATCAAAACTGCACCGGAATAGAGTGGTGTGAACTGTAAGCAAAAATGTATCAGGAGTGTGTTTTTGTGGTGTGAACTGGCCCTTACAGTAGGAGGTTGGTTGTGTTGAGGGCAAGTTCACAATTGTCTGGTTTCCAGCAGCAATACACATTTTATAATGAGTAGAGCTTAGATTTATGTTGCTAATTCAGATTTATGCACCACAGCTTAGCAAGCTTAAAAAAAACTAAGACAGCATTTATCGCAGTTGTAAAGTAAGCACATGAATGAAAACTGTTAAAACAGTCCTGAGATTTGCACCGCCCTACCGCACAGCCCTGTCTGATTTTTCTTTGCTGCGGTTAGGTAACACGTCACCAAGAAAATGTAGTCAACACTCAGTTACTAAACACTGCACCGAAATGTTAACAATGGGCAGAATGAAGACACCATTAAATGCAACCTTTTATTCATTAATATATATTTGAATGTATTTTCTTGAGGGCAGCAGTTTTAGCACCTTAATGTGACCTAATTTATCAGCCTCTCGCAGTTCTTGTACAGCAGTCAGACTACTGTAGGGGAGAGGCAGCACAAGGAGCATGCTGATAGGAGGTGAGAGCAGAATGACAAAGAAATTGGCTGCTCAGTGTGCTGTTTTTGTGTTTACTGTTTAGTCACAGGCTGGGGGAGAGACATAAGTATTAACCATATCAGGGAAAAAGCAGGTCTCCTGCCCTATCAGACAGAGCTGTGCTGTGTAAGGCTCCACGTGCACGGGACACTTCTGAGTGATGGAAACTGACTGCTGGAAAACGTAGGTTAAAAAACGTCTGTTTAGCTGCATTTGCATACCACGTTTATGAGCCTTTGCGTTTAGAAGCGTCTTGTAAAGATAACCTCAGAAGACCTTCCAAAATTCCCAGAATGCACTGAAAAACAGTAAAACATTTAACTATTTCAGACATTTTTAGAGGAATAGAGAGAGAAGAAGCAGAGACAGCAGTATTTGTTGAGATTAGCTGTTGTGTGTGTGTGTTTTCCAGCTCATTTCTGTGCAGAAATTATTGCAGCAGTGTCTAACATATTTTCTTTCATGCAAAACCTCAAAGTATGGTGTATCGGGTCCATTTGAGTACCAGGAAAACGCTTTGCATGCATTTTTCATGATGAAAAAGGCTCTTGACAGCATCTGGAAATGGAAGAGTTAGAAAAAAAATTTCTAAATGCGTTTATAAGCATTTGGCACTTGAAACACTGATAAAATTACTCCTGAACGCAAGTTTGGTGCATTCAAAAAACGACTGTAAACTCAACTGCCTGTAAATCACGATGTGTACATGGACACAGAGGAAGACATTAGGGAGAGTTCAGGGGCTGCTGAAAATAATGCAGTAAAGCTTCTAAACGTGAGTTTATCAGCTGCAGTGTACATGGAGCCTAAATCTCAGACCACTTGA
This sequence comes from Staurois parvus, assembly GCF_062004578.1. Taxonomy (NCBI): domain Eukaryota; kingdom Metazoa; phylum Chordata; class Amphibia; order Anura; family Ranidae; genus Staurois; species Staurois parvus. The sequence continues at coordinate 3,465,803 of NW_028318228.1, read as the reverse complement.
TTGACAGAAATACAAATCCTTTAGCAGGTAAAACCGTGTGTCCGGGATTTTAGCTTTTTGCCTGTAGGTCTGCCTTAATCACTTGCCTACCGGGCACTTTTACCTCCTTCCTGCCCAGGCCAATTTTCAACTTTCAGTGCTGTTGCACTTTGAATGACAATTGCGCGGTCATGCAATATTGTACCCATATAAAATTATCATTTTTTTTCACATAAAATGGAGCCTTCTTTTGGTGGTATTTAATCACCACTGGGTTTTTTATTTTCTGCACTATAAACGAAAATTGAAAATTTTGAAGAAAAAAAGTTTCTTGGTTTCTATTATAAAATTTTTGCAAGCAGGTAATTTTTCTCCGACACTGATGTGCGTTGATGAGGCAGCACTGATGAGGCAGCACAGGTGATCATTGATGAGGCTGCACTGATAGGCAGCACTAAAGGGAAGTGACTGATGGCACTGTTGGATACTGCTGGGCACTGTTAGGGCTGCTCTGATTATCAGTGAAAATTAATCCTTTCACAGTTGTCAGTTATCGGCAGTACTTTCCTCACTCTGACAGCTTGAGGAAAGTACTGCCGATAAATGGCAAGTGTATTTACATGGTGACCATCTGTGATTGGACACAGCAGATCACGTGGTAAAATGCCCCTGTAATTGGCCCTTTACCATGTCATGTGATCAACTGTGTCCAAAGGAGACCGCAATCACAGACAGCGCGGGGGGCACATTCTGGAAGGATGTCATGTGATGCCCTCCCAGAACTGGACGACCGTGCTGTAGCTGTCATTTGGCTATAGCATAGTCAAGAAGTGGTTAATGTGCAGTTTCACATTAAAGGGGGCCTTCAACCTGGGTTCCAAACGTTAAGTGAACCACTATGAAAATGTAGCTGCTGATTTTTAATAAACAGACATTCACCTGTCCAGTAATCCAGCGTTGTCCTCACCTGAGCCAGTTCTTCACTGGTCTTTAGGTCCCCAACGCCAACATATTAACTGGGCAGCCTGATTTGACTCCTTTTGGCTTGTGAATGGTCCCACAGCCTTCTGTGACGTGACCTGGAAGGTTGTGGGCAGGGAGGAGACTTTCCAGTGGATCCGCCACGGTGATCCGACCGGCAGTGAAAGCGGGTACGCGCACCCCCCCCCCCCCCAAAAATATAATCCAAATTTGGTGGTGGGGGGGAGCGGAACTTTGCCTTTCAGGGGGAGTTCTGCTTTAATGTACCAACTAATTGGATCCGTACCTCTTGTCTGTGTGAGCACAATGTACAGATATTGAAGTGAAAATGTATTTTTTCAGATCCTATTTTACTCCATCAGCCATTATGTTAGAACCCTCAGCTCTATGTGAAATTCACTTCCTCATGACAGAAGTAGATTTCCTGGCTACCTGATTTCCGATGATGTTTAAAATAAACGCTGCGTATCACACACTGGGAAATCTTGGTCTCCATCATTGTGTACAGGATATCCTGCGACATCCTCAGGGATTTCCCTTGGTGTAGGAAGCATCACATAGGGTCTGTGGATATGTTATATATATGTTGGCTGCTGATGCACATAGTCTATTTAGTGCTTTTAGATAAATCAAAGAGATCAACTTGATACAAGTAATTTAAATCCATATGTGTTGGCATACTACAGATTTATACGTTCTAGAATTTGTGATTGATATAAACATGGGTGGGTATCCATATTTACATGTACAGGATCTGCTGCCAGTGGCTCTGCTTTACTGCTCATTCTCATGATGCAAGTCTATGAATCAGCCAGCTCATTGAAAATAATGATCTCCCTATTCAGCTATCTTATCTCACCAGTTTTCATTGTGACTCTGTTGCAAAATTAAACAAAATTAGAGATTTACCTTTAAAGAAGAGACTAAATACTTACCTCTCCTGCCTGGAAAGTCACACGGCTCTTTGATGAAAAAGAATCATCTATTGTAGCTTCAAAAACCCAAACTTCGGGAAGTCTCTCTATCCCGTGTTCTGCACTATATTCAGTGGTTCCTCCTTCTGACCCCCATGTCCAGAATGATTGCACATAGTCACCGAGTGGATAACCATAAATCTGTTTTATAAAATAATACCAATATGAGAGAGTAAGCATGTAATAATATGAATGTCCTATAAAAACACAGCATTACAAACTGAACATGTGCTATCTTTTTTTTATTTTTTATCTGCATATATTATTGTGTCATTAACTCCAGAACTGGCCTACAACCAGAGTGTTTATTTTTGGTGGGGCACAAACCTGATGAATAATGAAACTTGCAGATAATTCTATAAATATTGATATATCTTTGCCATAATTGTTTCATCAATTAACAGATTAATTTAATATTCCAGTCTTCCTGTCATCTTGTCTATCAATATTGTTGGTACGGCTCTTACACTGGTCTCTTTCCCCTATTATACAAGGTAGTATTTAAAGGTTTCAAGACCCACATGTGATGCTGAGGCTCCATAATTGACAAATGGAAATCCAGTGAATGAAAGGGTCAGGCCAGGAACAGTCATGCTAGGGAGGAAGAGCTTGGATGATACTGGATGTCCTCCAGCCAGGAAATGGGGAAGTGGTCTCCTTCTGACTTCACTGCACACTGTGAGCTTCTCAATGTATGCATTGGTAGTTAGAGCAATTTCAGTACGGAAAGGAGCCTGTACATATAGAACTCAAGGTAAGGCTGGAGTTCAGCTTTAAGATTTGTAGCAAAACTACAAACCTTCGGTAAAAAAAAATAAACTTGCCGAGTCCAAGACATCCTATCCAACACACAGACGAGTGCAAATTAACCAGCGGGATTCTTAGAACAGTTAGAGGCTTTCATTTTGTTTTTCAAGGAAACTTGTGCTTTCCATAACTTCTGTAAATATAAAGTAAGAGCTCCTTATTGTGACTGTCTGCCAGGACTCGGATCTTGAACCCGGCACTTTGGTGAAGGAATACAGCATTTGGGAATTGGCCTGATTCTATGGAATGCCATTTATTGTATATCCCCTTAGAGAGACCTTTCACATTAGCATCTGCTGTCGAGTTAAATTAAAATTTCAGCAGGACAGAGTGGGGAAGGTTTGTGGTTATTTTTTTTTTTTTTTGGCTAAAGTCAACTACTCCAGCCAATTGATAAAGGAGAACTGATGTTGTTTTCTCCAGGCAGACTTGCTATAGACATCTGACCTTCAGAAAGTAGATTTTTTATAAATGTGTGAGTTAGCGAGCGCACCATATAAAGCTGCTGATGCACAAAAAGGAACCACAAAGCCTTTCTAGGAATATAACATAAAAATGGGGTGTGCAGCGCTATACAAATAAAACACACTGTCATAAATATGACAAAAAGTAGAAAAGGTCCTATAAACTGAATGATAAACAGTCCGAGGTAATATGATATCAGTCCAAAAAGGTATATTCCAGTGATGGAGTATAAATGACTTCAATCCAAATGGGTATATTCCAGCATCCTAACATGAAGGTGTAGAAAAATTGCCCACTCACCGGAAGTGCAATTTAATGTGCACATAGAAATTCCATGTAGCCGGAGGTCCCGTGAAGGTACAGCCTGATGATAAAGGTATCTTCTGGTGGTAAATGGGGTGACGGCTGCCAGAGATGATGGTCTGGACCTATATCCCAAATCCTCCAGCCTGGGTGGACTCCTAAAATGCTGGGCTGAGATGTGGAGGCTCAGTGCCAGGTAATAGAGATGAAAACGCTCATGGTGTAGTATTGTGAAATGTATTTATTTGGGTATAAATCATTATGATAAACAGTAAACGTACAGGGTGATAGTAACCTATACAAATATAGTGTGAATGAGCTCTTGAATGCACTGACCAGTGGATAAAAATGATGGCCACCGGACCCCCTGATCCGGTGGCGTGACGTCAAGGCGTGCAGAGGCTCCTCCTAGACGCGCTTCGTGTAATAACACGTCTCCTGTAGGGGTGATGCCATGCATGCCTGACGTCTCCTTACTCCTATTTGTAGGTTAAAATTGCGCCAAAAAGTGTCCTGGCGCCGTTTATTGTGTTACCAGAAAGGCAGCAATAAAGACCTTACCGCAGCCTCTATACATAGGTACTGTTAGATGGGATGGCATACCTAATGGAATATTAAGTCTTACCTGTAGGTACTGTAAATATCTCCTAAACATTCACCAGTTCATTTAGTTTAAGCTGTCCCAAACGAACTGTTTACTGCACTAACAGGTGCACTTGTGTGAGAGGGGTGTGGAGACACAAATTTTTTTCATGTGTCGTGTTTTTTACCGTAGGAAAGCAGAGAGAATTTCAGATGACTAACTGCTCCTTTCTTGGCCAGATTACAGACAAATGACTTCTGCTGTTAGGCTGTGTGAGGTAGACTGGTCATTTCAATTTTGATTTTCTTGGGTTTACAACCACTTTTAAGGTAATTTGCAAGCTCCTCCCATGTAGTTCTGGGCTGATCCCTTACTATTCTCATGATCATCCTTACCCCATGAGGCGAAACCCTACATGGAGCTCCAGACCGAGGGCGATTCATGTTTTTTTTTGTATTTCTTCCATTTGCGAATAATCGCTCCAACAGTTGTCTCCTAGCCAAGCTTTTTGCTGATGGTCTTGTAGCCCATTCCAGCCGTATGCAGGTCTATAATCTTGTCTTTGATCTCCTTTAACAGCTCTTTGGTCATTTGCCCATGGTAGCAAGGTTTGAATGGAAGAAAAATTCTGTAGACGGTGTCTTTTATACAAATTATGAGTTTTCGTTAGGAGCACCTTAATAAATTGACTGGCTAATCTTTTTACCACATGAACACATAGCCAGTCTGTGGGAGCCAGAATTGTTGTTGGTTTGTAGGGGATCAAATACGTTTTATTCACTGAACGGCAGCTCAATTTATAACATTTGTGTCATCTGTTTTTTTCTGGATTTTTGGTTGATAGTCTGTCTCTATCATTTAAACTACACCTATGATAAAAAATTATAAACCCTTCATTTCTTTGTAAGTGGGCAAACGTACAAAATCTGCAGGGGATCAAATAATTATTTTCCCCACTGTATGTGTTGTAACAGTTGTTTAGTTAGCAGCTTTCTATGTCAATGGATCAGACAACTATGATGAAGACTATTTGATTCTGATAACTTGTTGAAGTTCTTTTTCCATCAGTTGTAGAGTAACCAGTTGACTTGGCAGTGGGGTGAGGGATAACATGAATGATGATGATTACCATACCAAGCAACACACACAAGTTGCTGCGTGACATGCTTGTGATTTTCAACATATTGCAGCTTTTGCTCTGGACTAAATTATTTGTATTTATAACCTGTATACAGTTAAAATAATTATTTTATTTCCCCTCTTTATATTGAAGTTAATATGGTACATTGGCAGCACGCATTCTTAATTTATTCTGCAGGGCCTCTGTCTTCAGAAAATATATAATTGTTTAGGTGTTTAGCGTCATTTTCTTGCAAAGAAATGCTGATTTAACGTGTGTGGAAAAATGTCCCCTGGTAGAAGAGTGGTTAACATTCCCCCAGAACAGAGCATCATGCAGTGCAGAAAGAGGTTTACATTACTAAGTGGTTACAATAATTAAAAAAATATATAATGTAGAAAAAGTAGAAGTAAAAAGTTAAGTATATGGTACACAAACTAGGTGTGGAGGTCATTTTAATGCTGTCACTGTGCTTTTTAACCACTTGCCACCCAGTTCTGATATTTCTCTCAAGCATGTAAAAATCTTTTTTTTTTAATACATGTTTACTTAGAACATTATATATTGTTAACCAGAGGCCATAGAGAATAAAATAGTGGGTGTTGCAATTTTATTGTGTTTCAGGGTAGTTGCGCAGTGGTTTTCTAACACAATTTAAAAAAAAAAAAAAAAAATACTGTTTAATGAATTTTATTGCACACAAGTCATACTTTAATGGAAAGGAGGTGGAGTTGGTTTGCTTCTATCCCCACTGAGCACCTTTCAAGTCCTCCCGAACCCTCCCTCTCTATCCTTCTCTTCTTTCGAGACTCACTGCATTCGGCTGTTTTCTCCCATTTCTCTGAGGATTGCAGTGATCTATTGGGGGGGTGGGCACATTACAGTTACAATAGAATTTGTTACTAGAGGAATCAGAGGACCCTGCTCATTAGAGCTTACAATCTAGGAGGAAGGGTTGAGTGATTCAAAAGGTAATAGCTGTGGGGGGATGAGCTGATGTAGGAAATAAAAGGCAGTCTACTAGTTAGAAGCAGGATAGAATGTAAACATCCCTTGTGACAGCAATAGACATGTGACAGGTACTCTTTACGGAGGAATCTATAAGACCAAATCCCTCTTCTGCACTTGAAAACATTCAAAACACTAAGATCGGTGTTGAACACGTACTAATTTTTAAGAATGGCTACAAAGAGTAAACTGGAAGTGATATCAGGTCATCACTTCTGGTTTGCTATAAGGGGAGCGGACCAAAACTGATTCAGGTTTTGTTCGGCTGTCCAGTTGGTGGACATGTTGGGTGGTTGATTGGGACTCCTGTTAGGACAGGAGATTCCGAGAGAGCCACAGAAGGCGGGGACATCCCCTCCTACTGCTAGTACAAGCCATAGGATTAATGCGCTCTGAATGCTTGTAAAGGGAACCAACCACCAGCTCGAAGAAAAAAAAAATGGTGCCAGGTTAATGCCTACAGCTGCCGGCTTCACTCTGGTATAAGCACTGACAGTCCAGTGACGTACTGGTACAATGCTAGTCCGGAGGTGGTTATGCGCACACCTGTGCAATGGTGACAAACTACGGTACATTAAATTATCTATAGGCACTTTAAAAGCTTTTACATGTTATCACAATACACAGGCAGTCTGGCGCTAGAATTCTTGCTCTAGTTTTGGTGTTCGTGACAATACCTTAAATGTGTAGTGTAATTATTATTATTATTATTATACAGTATTTATATAGCGCCAAAGGGTATGCTCAGCGCTGTACAGTAGCAAGGGGGACAGAACATGAGACAAGACAGTAACAGTACACTACACGAGGGGTTCGAGGGCCCTGCTCTTTCGAGCTTACAATCTAGTGCAATGGCCATTTACATATGTGTGCGGGACCTACGTACACCTTCACATTTTTACAGGAGCACGGGTGGACAGGCACCTAAAATTTGCTTTTTACATTTTATTTAAATTTACTTTAACACTGTACTTTTTTTCAGCTTTATCAAATATCCCATGTGATGGCAAGGCTTGTGACAGTTCCTCTTTTTGGAGGAGAGACCCCATATCTCTTCTAGCCTCCAAGATGATCAGATACTTTCAAAAGCTGCTAACGACATGTGAACATCAAACAGAAAGTGGAAGTGACGAAATCCTTGACACTTCCAATTTCTGATCTCACAGAGAGGAAGGAACAATGTCAGTTCCTCTCTATACATTGCACAGGATGCCACTGGTCATAGTGGTCCCAGGCTCCCCTATGAGACGGAAGAGCCCGGGAAACGCGGCAGCAGCAGAAGTGATTGAGCGGCTCTATAGCCACTTAAATCACTTCTCAATTGAAGTGAATCACCAGCTGAAAATTTTGCAGATGCTGGTATCATCCTGGTATAACCACTTCACCACCAGGACATATGATGTCCTACAGGCAGGAAGTAGTTAAAGCGGAAGTCCAGTCAAAATAAAAAAATAAGTCAGCAGCTAAAAAAAACTGTAGCTGCTGATTTTTAAAAATCCCATGTTCCCATGGTGTCATCACACTGGCCGGGTTCACTGACCGCCCTGTGTCCCTGGCACTGGGATCTTCAGTGTGGGCACCCAGCTGTGAATGGTCCCGTAGTCTTCTGGGACTTGTCACATGCCCGGGAAGACAACTTCCGCTTTCAATTGCCTAGGCGATCGCAACAAAAGTGGGAGCAGGTACCTTTCAAATTCGGGTACCCCCCCAAAGGTGCCAATCCTGAACAGGAAGTGGGGGACAAAGCCTTAAAGCGGAACTTCCCCTTTTGGGTGGAGCTCCACTTTAAAGACCAGCTTTGTGCAGCTTTAACAAGAGTAGCAAAGTGATTCATTTACAGTACTTTTATTGACTATTTCCTTAAAATATGTTCTGGTAAAAATGTTCGATGATATTGCCAGTTATTGCAGCTGACTGCAAATTGTGCTCTTGATAGCTCCATGTATTGCTTCATCTTCTACTGAGCTCCCCCCCCCCTAAAACTATGAGTTCAGTGGTCTGAGAATGGTACCCCTGCTCTTGATAGTTCCATGTATTGCTTTATCTCCCGCTGTGTTCGAAGACTTAAGAATTCCCTCTAGCAGCTTTCCATGAAGTACATTCCTTGTTATGTATATGACATTCAGGGGTTGGGGTTGGTGAAGCAAGAAAAAGAATCTTAGGCTAATCCAGTTAAGGAAGTCTTATCTGATCAAACGTGTTCTTCCTAGTAGTAAGTGTTAGAGTTGGAAAGTAGGTGCTGAAATCTTGAGGATTTTTCTTCCCCTGACCGTCATGTGGTGAACACCTGTGAACCATGTATTCCTTTGTGTCTATTCCTTCCTCCCGTCTGCTTGTTACACTGCTTGCCCAGTGAGCTCCTTCTCATTAATGGAGTTCATAACTGCAGACTAGGAAAATCACTGTTTGATCTCTCATTGTAATGTCCTGTCTGTGAAATTCCTTCTTCCCTATTAAGTTAGCTGACTAGACAAATGACTCCTGCTTGACTTTGTGTCTAGAGTTGTAGAACTTGTTCTGCTAATTATCTTCTCCTGTGGTAAGAAGAGAATGTGAAAGGGAATATATAATTTCTATATATTTTCTTCATTATGCTTCGATAAAAGAAAAAAAAAAACATTTAATATTATATATAATTTTTTTTTCTCAAATACGTAAATGGTTAATCTAGTACACTTGATTTGCCGAATGTACAGGTGATGCATCTCATTAAACAGAGCTTGTTACAGGATTCATTATATCTTATTGTAGACCATAGACGGGTCGAAAACCAGCCGTTTAAAAAAAAAAAAAAAAAAAAAAAGAAAAATCGGTCGTTCAATAGGCCGACGTTACCACCAACGGTAAAAAAAATCGGCCAATTTTTGTCCCGTCTACGGCCTGCATTTAATTACTTCTGTCCCTGCAGACAGCTCCGCTATTATATTTGACATGAAAAAGTATAGTGGTTGCAACATTGTATCTATTTGTATCCATTTCGGATACAGATGGTTTTATTTGGATACAAATAGATACATTGTTGCAACCACAATACTTTTTCATGTCAAATATAATAGCGGACTGGAATTCTTCTTTCTTCTTCTTCTTCCTTCTTTCTTCTTTCTTCATCCTTCCTCCTCCTCCTTCTTCTTCCTCCTTCTTCTTCCTTCCCCATCATGGCCGCGAATATCGGCCGATTTTCCAACTTTACCGATAAAAAAAAAAAGTGCCAAAATCCAGAAAAACGACCAACCAATTAACCCATTACCAGTGCGAAAATCAACCGATTTTTTTTTTTTTTTTTTTTCTTCCGACCAAAAAATCGGCTGATTTTCGACCCATCTATGGCCTGCATTAGGGTGGACATTCTCAATGAGTCCCAGCATGGAAGGTGGTATGAAAACAATGCGATTACCAGAAGTAGATTATTATTATACAGGATTTTTTTAGCGCCAACAGTTTGCTCAGCGCTTTACAATATAAATGACAATACACCAACAATACATTTGAATACAAGAGGGTTAGGAGGGCCTGCTCCTTGAAGCTTACAATCTAAGAGATGATGAGTTTAGTGTGACTGGCAGGGAAGTTTGTAACACTCATTATAAAGAGCGGTCAAAGCTAAAGCATTTTGTAGCTGTATAGTTCTAATAAAGAATATTCTTCTGTAGCAGACTTTGGTAGCATGGCGAGTTGAATTCACTTCATTTTCATTCTCTTGTCTTGTATTAATGGCTGAAGGAACCATAAAATAGTGTGAAGATGGTATTGCTTTAGACCATGAAGAAATTTAAGTGAAAAAAAAGGAAACGGGGACCAGGGGGACATAAGAGTGGAGGTGGGGAGAAGACCAAGCCACTGTTATGCCTCTTTCTCATGGGCAGGACCCTGCCAGCTCAGCGGGGGATCTGTCCGCAGATTGGACCGCATGCCATTTACACTCAACTGCCATCCGATCTGCTAGATGAAAGGGGAAGGGATCCCCATCTGTCTGTTTTTTAGCAGATTGGATGTACAGTCAGGTCCATAAATATTGGGAAATCTACACAATTCTAACATTTTTGGCTCTATACACCACCACAATGGATTTCAAAATGAAACGAACAAGATGTGCTTTAACTGCAGACTGTCAGATTTAATTTGAGGGTATTTACATCCAAATCAGGTGAACGGTGTAGGAATTACAACAGTTTGCATATGTGCCTCCCACTTGTTAAGGGACCAAAAGTAATGGGACAGAATAATAATCATAATTCAAACTTTCACTTTTTAATACTTGGTTGTAAATCCTTTGCAGTCAATCACAGCCTGAAGTCTGGAATGCATAGACATCACCAGACGCTGGGTTTCATCCCTGGTGATGCTCTGCCAGGCCTCTACTGCAACTGTCTTCAGATCCTGCTTGTTCTTGGGGCATTTTCCCTTCAGTTTTGTCTTCAGCAAGTGAAATGCATGCTCAATCGGATTCAGGGCAGGTGATTGACTTGGCCATTGCATAACATTCCACTTCTTTCTCTTAAAAAACTCTTTGGTTGCTTTTGCAGTATGCTTTGGGTCATTGTCCATCTGCACTGTGAAGCGGCGTCCAATAAGTTCTGAAGCATTTGGCTGAATATGAGCAGATAATATTGCCCGAAACGCTTCAGAATTCATCCTGCTGCTTTTGTCAGCAGTCACATCATCAATAAATACAAGAGAACCAGTTTTATTAGCAGCCATACATGCGCACGCCATGACACTACCACCACCATGCTTCACTGATGAGGTGGTATGCGTAGGATCATGAGCAGTTCCTTTCCTTCTCCATACTCTTCTCTTCCCATCATTCTGGTACAAGTTGATCTTGGTCTCATCTGTCCATAGGATGTTGTTCCAGAACTGTGAAGGCTTTTTTAGATGTCGTTTGGCAAACTCTAATCTGGCCTTCCTGTTTTTGAGGCTCACCAATGGTTTCCATCTTGTGGTGAACCCTCTGTATTCACTCTGGTGAAGTCTTCTCTTGATTGTTGACTTTGACACACATACACCTACCTCCTGGAGAGTGTTCTTGATCTGGCTAACTGTTGTGAAGGGTGTTTTCTTCACCAGTGAAAGAATTCTTCGGTCATCCACCACAGTTGTTTTCCGTGGTCTTCCGGGTCTTTTGGTGTTGCTGAGCTCACTGGTGTGTTCCTTCTTTTTAAGAATGTTCCAAACAGTTGTTTTGGCCACACCTAATGTTTTTGCTATCTTTCTGATGGGTTTGTTTTGTTTTTTCAGCCTAATGATGGCTTGATTCACTAATAGTGACAGCTCTTTGGATCTCATCTTGAGAGTTGACAGCAACAGATTCCAAATGCAAATAGCACACTTGAAATGAACTCTGGACCTTTTATCTGCTCATTGTAATTGGGATAATTAGGGAATAACACGCACCTGGCCATGGAACAGCTGAGAAGCCAATTGTCCCATTACTTTTGGTCCCTTAACAAGTGGGAGGCATATATGCAAACTGTTGTAATTCCTACACTGTTCACCTGATTTGGTTGTAAATACTCTCAAATTAAAGCTGACAGTCTGCAGTTAAAGCACATCTTGTTCGTTCAATTTCAAATCCATTGTGGTGGTGTATACAGCCATAAATGTTAGAATTGTGTCGATGTCCCAATATTTATGGACCTGACTGTAGATGGGTGTAAACACATGTCCGTTTATACCTCCCACTCCATAAAGGAGAACAGAGGGTCCCGGGTCCGCCTGAAAAACAGACAGGCAGGAGAAATTGGACCACTAGTGTAAAAGGGGCCTTAGTGATTGGTCCCACAGCTCCATGGGGTTGCAATCAGGGTTAGAGAATTGGTCTAGTTATGTGGCGGTTTCTATAAGATGCCACATCTTCCTCACTGTGTTGTATTAATCAAGTAAATTGTGGAGGCAGGCAGTGAGATTTTCAGTTTGACATCCTGGATCCTTTGCTTGTTTTTTTTAACTAGGTGTGGAATTTTAGATGGCTTTTTTCAGTTTCTTCTGCAGACTGTTAAAGCTACTACACACCTCAGTAGCACTTGCTGAAATTTATACACAAAGTGAATGAGTTATAGTAATGCCTCATCGGGTGGCTCTGTCCAAAGGTTCCGTGAATAAATGTTAAAACCATTTAAAAAAATTTAGTTTCCCTTCAACCTTTTTCAAACAGTATTAAGGAGCATTCATGTCTCCATAACCTCCACTCAGATCAATCCAGCACAGTGTTGTATGAAAAAAAAAATCTGGTTGCTCTAAGGAACAAAAAAAAAAGAATTCTTTAATTTATCACTTGAATGTGGCAATTGATCTGCTTTAGCTGGCTACAAACATTAGTTTGAAGGTACAGTCTGTAGATTTACCGGCAGCTATGTAGTGCAACAGCTTTCTACCTAAACAGTCAAATCCATATATATCTAATCCATATATATCCTCCTACTACATATGTAGTTGTTTAACTAAAGAAGATTGTACAGTTGGATTCTAATGTTGGTCAGCTTAATCCACGTTGTGCTATCACATAGGTGACCTCTGCAGTGAATCAGAAAAGTTTCACATACCAACTTTTAATCTACTCACACGGAAAATGCCTCGCACGATTCCTGCTAATGCTTTTTCAAACTTTTGCTTACATTTTTCATGTGAGTGCCTTTTTTTTGTCTCCACAGATATGCTGTCAGCCCTGAGAACATTATCCTGTACGGTCAGAGTATTGGTACAGTTCCTACAGTAGACCTGGCCTCGCGCTACGAATGTGCAGCCGTCATACTGCATTCCCCCCTCATGTCTGGACTGCGTGTTGCTTTTCCTGATACAAGGAAGACCTACTGTTTTGATGCCTTTCCCAGGTAAAGGGCAATCGCTTCATTTTTACAAGTGTTGTGTTGGCATTCCCGCTGTTTCCCATGCCAACCTCCACCATTTTCATGTTTGTAAGCTGTAGTAGTATATTCCCATTGGATCCACGTTTTAAGTGCTCATTTTTGAGAGGTTTTGCCAGCTTAAAGGCTAAGCTCATTAAAAATATAATATGCACATTTTTGCAGGTAAAAAAATTATTATTTTTTTTTTCCCTTTAGGAACCTGCAGAGCATTGTGCCCCAAATCAACAGGTCGTGGGTGCAATGTCAGGCTCCTGCAGACAATCCATACTGCCCATACCTCCCATACAGGCAGACAATGAATAGTAGAAAAAGTCAGTGAACTAAGAGAGCACTCATTAGTGCCCTCACAGTTCGAGAACTACAAGCTGTCTGCTGCGGTGGAAGACAGGAGGAGTTGTTCAAAATCTGTGTAAAGAATGATGTGGCTGTGCAGGCCAGAGCCTTAACAGAACCTACAAGTAAAAAAGAAAACAAACCTACATATGCCACTGCACAACACATACCGAAATCTTTGTTTTGCACCTTCACTGCTGGGCAACCACTGCAAATTATGAATTGCTCTGACAATGCAGTGCTTAGTTTGAGTTGCCATTTGTCAAGTGTTATTTTGTGGCGGGGATATCTTGCTTAGCCCTGCGCATGGTTTGACTTTTATTGAGATCATAAATGGCCTGCTATGAAGCTGCAGGCTTTGTTTTTTCCCTTGGTGGTCCCTTTAATGCCCACCTAGGCAGTAGTTGAAGCCCTGGGTACAGCTGTGGCTGAAGATTTGCTTGCACTTGCTTGACACCACAAGGACTCCAGCAGTGCTAGTTTGGAGAAGGCTGAAGGTTTTTTACCTTAATGCCTTCTATGCATCATATTAAAAAAAAACGGTGTGCTGCTCCCCCATAGCCCTCATAAACACTTACCTTAGCGTCTTTGCATCCTAATTGGCTCCCACTGCTGTCAATCACAGCCAGTGAGGAGAGAGCGGGTCCGAGCCGTGGCTCAATGCATCTTATGGATGCATAGAGCAGGGCTCGGGAGCGAGCACGCACCAGTGCCCCCATAGCAAGTGGCTTGCTATTGGGGGCACTGGTCAAGAGGGAGGAGCCAGGGGTGCTGGCAGGGGACCCGAGAAGAGGATTGGGGGTGCTCTGTGCAAAACCACTGCACAGAACAGGTAAGTATGACATGTTTGATAATAAAGGTTTTTTTTTTAAATCACACTTTAAGAACCTGACAGGTTTATGTTACATTGTGTTAGAAAATAGTATTAATTTTGCTATGCTTTTTCATCAGCTGGAATGCATCTAAAAATAAACTAGCATACTAGGCCTAACAAAAGCTAATTGACTTGCCATAAACATGCACAAAAGGCATATTTTCCCTAATGGATACCAGTTCACTATTTATAGTTTCTAATTAAGGGACAATATATACACAATGTGCATAGAGTTCTTTGCACTTTTTTTGTTATGAAGCCCCCTGGTTTTGTCAGGATTCAATTATCTGCAATTTCATGGACTAGTAGATGCTACAGCTGTTTGAGAACTGTCCACACACACCGCTGGTTAAATATTGCCTTCCCCAGAAGTCGGAAGCTGAGTTTGCCAAGGGAATGTTTCCAATTTTCACAGAATGCAAATATTGTTTCGGTGAAGCAAATGAAAAGCAGTGGAAGAAATGTCACCATTAAATAAAGAGTAACTTGGAGCAAAGATAGCTGTCTCCTGTACTGCTTAACTTATTCCTCAACAGATCCATTCCAGCAAAACAGCCTGAAAATGATCTTCAAATGTAATTAAAATGGCATTACCCGGGATGGATATGCCATGAAAGGTTTATTTATACCCCAAGTCAAACTATGTATTGGTGACATTCTGAATTTAAAGAATTTAGGATTTAAGGTTGTTAGCGTAAGAACAAATTAACATGGTGCTTGTATATTCTCTCTATATGCCAAAATCTTCCACTTTCAAACCTCATGGCAGACACCTCGTTTAATCTGATGGTTTCAGAACAAATTCCACTAAAGGCCACAGAACATAAATTGGATCATTTTCTATACTTGTTTATGTAAAAGTGTTTTAATGAAATTCAGTGAATGTCAGTTTCATTTTACTGGCACAGGAAAATTTTAAGCTAAGATTGTATAATATGTGGCAACATCTTTCAATACAGAGCTAAAATCTTGTCCAGCAATCCCATGGAAGAAAACTGACAAGTGTTACTTGGCACCATTCCAGTGGCATTCCACGGCACCAATTATAGGCAGCACAGCAAAGTGATAGAAATGTACAATAATCCTAATTTCTGGAGTGCTATTGCTGCTTTTAAACATATGTATCTGTATGTAATAAACATTGCAAAAAAAACAAAATAGTCAAGGCTCCAGTTCTCAATCCTTATTTGGCTTAGTGAGGGGTGTTTGTTGAGCTATTAATTGCTCTCTTATTCTTTTAGAACTGGTGCTAAAACCTGTGTTATACTTACCTGCCATCAGCTCTGAACACAGTCATGGGTCATATGGAAGCTGTCAAAGGAGTAATCGGATAAAGCCGCTTACAATGCCCATGTGACTCTTGAATGTGGTGTAGTTAGGTTCTGAAATGGACCAAAGCTGAAGTGATTTGACAGTCAGAGAGGGAGGAGATATGCAACATTACATTAGACTTTGCCTTAAAGGATAAGTTCAGCTTTTGGACAGAAATAATACAGTGCTCCTCCTCTGTGGAAGGCACATGTGTTGGTGGCCACCGTTGTTGAAGGCAGCATTGACAAGTTCCAGAGTGCTGCACTGCGGCTGGCTGCCCTCCCAGCATTCGTCAATGGCCACATCAGAGGTGTGGATGGGTTGGTTGGTGCAGGGCACTGTGTCCTCCATTCTGTGGGCTTTCCAGGGGGGGTGGCTGTGTGGTGGGGGGGCAGGCCTGCAGTGTCCTCCAAGGGACCAGCTTTTGGGGGTGGGGGTTCTTTGCCTGGGAGAAGTGCACACCAGGGGAGCTCTGCCTGGATTCTGTGCATGGGGAGGGATGGAGGGGACTTCGGGGCTCCTGGGACACTGGGTGGGCTTGGCTTGGCTTCACTCTGTGGGGCAAGAGAGAGAATTCAGGCGCAGGGCAGTGTGGGCTGGCGGAGGCCTGGGTGCTAGTACGTGGTTTCTTGTTGCCGTGGTGACCTGGTGCCTAGGATTTGTTGAGCCCTGGCCTTGACCATATGTGCAGTATTAAGTATAGTAGATTTTAATTCTTACTTAGGTATAGCTGAATCCCATAATAAGTTTGTTGTTCCTTTTTATATTGGTATGCGTATGTGTTGGGGTCTTCTTAACTCCTTCTTCTTTCTTTTGTAGTATCGACAAAATTTCCAAGGTCACCTCACCGGTGCTGATAATCCATGGAACAGAAGATGAAGTGATTGATTTCTCTCATGGCCTGGCAATGTACGAGCGCTGCCCACGAGCCGTAGAGCCACTCTGGGTGGAGGGAGCAGGGCACAATGACATAGAGCTGTATGCACAATATCTAGAAAGACTAAAGCAGTTCATTTCTCATGAGCTGCCCAACTCCTGAGAGATTCCTCCAGTCTTACCTCAGTTACTGTGAATGGCAGAAGTGACGAGTCTCAGAAGACATGTCCACTATGGTGCTGGGCGTTCTCTTAACACTGCCCAAAGACACCCTCAATGGGGTTGGATGATGCTGATCAAGCATCCGGTGGCACCTGTCTTTCTTTATTTTTTATTGTCCATGTGCTATCAGCTGCTGTAACTTAATCTCAGCCTTTAGAAGAGTCCGGGTGGATCTGGAACCTCTTTTTATAGAGCACACTTTATATCCTGGAACATGTTTACACAGCATTATTTTGAAGGACGCCATTTTACCCCAGGTTAACCCAATCGCAATAGCTGTGGGTCAGTTGGCTTTGTTTTCTGGATCTGATGTACAGCCTTACCTGATAATCCGTATCCTCTTAACGGATGATTTCTTTCTTTTTTTTTTTTTTTAACTCGGTCAAATCAATTGTATAATGTGGTATCTTGATGGGGGCATTCTTATGATTTGTAATTCCCTTTTGCGGGTTTTTTCAAGAATATATTTATCCACAATAAATTATTTCAAGTTAATATGTAAGGAGACAAACTGAATAGAATTCATAGATCAATAATTAAACTCTTAAAACATTCTGAATGCCACTTATGGGATGTTTGTGTAAGCAAAATATAATGTTAAACTGTAAATGTGAAAATGTATTTCTAGAAGAATGATCGGATTTCATCTGGCTTTCTTTTTTGTGATTCTTTTCTTTTTCCAAAACTCTGTTCCTCTTTTCTCATGTACGTTTTTTCAACACTATTGTCTATGGTTTTGTCTTGTTCTGTCATTTTTTTTTTTTTTGTTCTTAGGCACAGAAATGACTGATCTGTTTTTTAAACTACTTTAAAGGGTTTTCTTAAGTTTTTATCCCTAAATTAATTTTTTGCTATTAAGTGATTTTTTACAATACTTTCTGGGAGAAGAACAATTCTGAAGAAATTCTAAATCCCCTTTGTAATATCTTTTCCCTTTTTGACACTGGAAAGGCACAACAAAATATGTTTAAAGGGCAACACTACATTCTGTGGTCTGTAAATTGAGTCTTTGCTGGGGGTATAAAGGCTCAGTTGGTCTTTTGGCTGCAGAGGCCACAAGGGACTGCTTATACAATGCCTCCTGCAATAAAGAGGATTGTAGGCCTGAAATAATATACTGTGAGTCTAGGAATTTGTTTTGTCAAATGAACAGAATATGCTCTGATTTGTTTCTTGTTGCTTGAGGACAGTATGTTGGAATAAAGGATGCATGGAACGGAAAAACTAGAGCTGCTGGACTTTTTATTTCTATAAATTGTGTCTTTAAAGTGGTTGTAAAGGTGGAAGGTTTTTTACCCTCATGTTTTCTATGAATGTAAGTAAAAAACAACCTGTGTGCAGCCCTCTCCCCCAGCCCTCCCAATCCTTAATTGAGACTCCTCCAATCCAGCGACCTTCTTGACAGCCTCTCCTGTCTGGGGACTCTTCCTCCTCATAGGCTGTCAATCACAGCTAGTGGGGAGAGAGCGAAGTGGGGGGATGTTGGGGTGATGGAGCTGCGGCTCTATATGTCTTATGGACGCATAGAGCAGTGGCATGGGGACAAGCACGCAGCGGTGCCCCCAGGGAAAGAAACTTTTCCTTCCAACAGCCAGGAGTACTGGCGATGATCCGAAAGGAAGAGGAAGGGGGTTGCTTTTTGCAAAAGCAGCACACAGCAGGTAAGTATAATCATGTTAGTTATTTAAAAAAAAAAAAAAAATTTGTGTCACTAACTTTTGCTTGATTTTACATGTAAGACGTTTCTACATCAATGAGTGGCATATTCCATACATACATACATTTGATACCTTGCCTGCTGACCTTAACCCTTACCCCTTTTGGGTTCAATTACAGTAAAACCAAGTATCCCCTTTTGTTTGTTTTTATATAGTTCTCAAATTTTAAAGTAGAATTCCAGGCTAAAGCGAACTAGCCTTAAAAATGCTCCCTACCCCCTCCTAACACCTAACTAACCTGTTTAAAAAATATGTCTATACATACTTATTTTCAGGTCGCCCCAGTCCAGTGAAATAATCCAGCTCCACTGTTTCAGCCAGTGGCACCTGCAGGGCATAGGAGGGACCGCCAACGGATGGACCATAGTAGCCTATGGGTGATGTCACAGCTATTGGAATTCACAGCTGTTGTCGAGCATTCTCTCCTCTCCTCTGCAGATGCAACTGATTGACACCGGGGAGCCAGAGCATGTTACTGGACTGGGGCGACCTGAAAATAGGTGTATATAGACATATTTCTTAAACAGGTTAGTCAGCATAGGTGTTAGGATGGGGAAAGGCGCATTTTTTTATTTTCTTTTAGCTTCATGCATTTCAGAAAGTTTTGTTTTTTTTTTTCTTTTTTGTAGCTATGAGATTACTAATGTTTTTGAGTGTTTTTCTTTTCTGATTTTAATAAAACTAAAATCTAAGTCTCCCGTCAAGATGATGGCACATGTGTACAGTACAGTATTTGGAGAATTGAGGTGTCACTTTGCAGGTATTATTGCAGAGAGATGTCAAAGTACTTCTATGTCATGACTCAGAGGTGTTTTATTTCAGGTACTTCTATAGTGCTGTCAATTTACACAGTGCTTTATATACATATATTGTACATTCACATCACTCCCTACCCTCAAGGGGCGTACAATCTAAAGTCCCTAACTCACACTCATACACATACTAGGGCCAATTTAGATAGGCGCTAATTAACCTACTAGCATGTTTTTGGAGTGTGGGGGGAAACCGAAGTACCTGAAGGAAACCCACGCAGTCACAGGGAGAACATGCAAACTCAAGGCAGGTGGTGCTGTGGTTTTTGCAAACATGCCTAAAAGTGCCCTGAATTGTACAGAATGTAAACTGTACACATGAGACTAACCCTGGAAATACAGAGTATAAATCATAGATATTCACTATAACTTCAAGCACATTCAATGGGGCCCACCAGCTTGCAATTGTTCTTTAGCTGGTTGGTTAAGAACACCCAGTGCAGTGTTATAACTTAAATACTATTTGTACCCATTAAACCTGAAATAATGTCCATTGGAAACTTATTTAGGCTGTATTCCTCACATACCAATGAGATATTCTGGGAAAAATTGGGTTTCATCCTTTATATCGACAAACAAAAGAGGTTAAATGCCTGACTGGCAGAGCAGGAGATATGCAAAGAAAAATGAAATATCTTGAATGATTTACAAAAAAAAAAAAAAAAGTCAGAACCAGGACCATAGCCTATTGTACACAGTCTAGACCAGTGTACAAAGCAAATGCACAGATACTGACCAGTATTCCAGAGTTTCTCTTCTCCCTTACTCAGCTAACGTGACCCCAATGCTGATGGAGATGAGCAGGGGTGGGGCAAACAAGAATGCTGTGCAAGTGCCCAATGTCCTCCTTATCAACCAATTATGACATCAGTTGTAGGATTCCAGTGGCTGCCTGCACAGCAGGGGCGGACTGACAACTCATGGGGCCCCTATGTCCTTGCCCAAACTCAAGCCTATGAAAAAGGTACCAGGGGCATCTCATAGGGCCCCCTACTGACCTCGGGCTGTGCCTGAGTTTCCAAATGGTCAGTCCGCCCCTGCTGCACAGTGTCCAAGGTTGTAATGCTGCACAATCAAAAACTGACTTGTGCAACAAAAAGACAAGTGTGATCCACCTGTGGCTTGTACACAGTTTTTGGGCAGTTTTTAAGCATTATGCCAAGGCACCTTGGTTGAAAAAAAAGTTGGTTTAGACTTTGAACAATGGTCCAATTTTTTCTTACTGTTGTGAGGATAGCCTGAAACATGATTCTTTTTAAAAAAAAGAAAAATCAGCACAAGGGACTATACATTTCATCCGAAGTATCCCTTGTGCTGGTTCTGGCTGTCATAGTTCAAATCTGAAGTCCTCGGCTCCCCTCCCATACCTTGCAGCTGTAATCTTCTGTTGCTGCAGGGGTTAATAGAGCTGAGGGACCTGTCGCAGCCCCCCCCCCCTCCTTTATTCATAGAAGCTGGTACTATAGCTTCTATGAGTGGATGAATAAAATGGCCCTTCGCCTCCTCCATTCATAGAGCTCTCTCCACCAGCACAAGGGACACTTTGGATTAAATTCAAGTACTCTCCCTTGTGCTGTTTTTTTTGTTTGTTTACCTAAACCTAGATTTCAAGCAGTCTCTTCCTCAGGATATATATAATTTTTTTTTTTTTATTATTGAAAAGGCGATTGGTTGCAGGGCAGTGTAGGAGAATCAAGATAGCTGGTGGGTTTATCTGGGTCAAGGAGCTGGTAAAGGGCTGAGGGAGAGTATAGGTGCGAAAGACAGATACATACAGGTGAAACTCGAAAAATTAGAATAACGTGCAAAAGTTCATTTATTTCAGTAATGCAACTTAAAAGGTGAAATTAATATTTAATTTTAGTTCAAGCCATGATTTGTCATAATTGTGATGATTATGGCTTACATCTCATGAAAACCCCAAATCCACAATCTCAGAAAATTAGAATATTGTGAAAAGGTGCAATATTCTCCGCTCAAAGTGTCCCACTCTAATCAGCGAATTAAGCTGTAACACCTGCAAAGGGTTCCTGAGCCTTTAAATGGTCTCTCAGTCTGGTTCAGTAGGAATCACAATCATGGGAAAGACTGCTGACCTGACAGTTGTGCAGAAAACCATCATTGACACCCTTCATAAGGAGGGAAAGCCTCAAAAGGTAATTGCAAAAGACGTTGGATGTTCCCAAAGTGCTGTTTCAAAGCACATTAATAGAAAGTTATGTGGAAGGGAAAAGTGTGGAAGAAAAAGGTGCACAAGCAGCAGGGATGACCGCAGCCTGGAGAGGATTGTCAGGAAAAGGCCATTCAAAAGTGTTGGGGACTTTCACAAGGAGTGGACTGAGGCTGGAGTCAGTGCATCAAGAGCCACCACACACAGACGGATCCTGGACATGGGCTTCAAATGTCGTATACCTCTTGTCAAGCCGCTCCTGAACAACAAGCAACGTTAGGAGAGTCTTACCTGGGCTAAAGAAAAACAGACCTGGTCTGTTGCTCAGTGGTCCAAAGTCCTCTTTTCTGATGAGTACAACTTTTGCATTTCATTTGGAAACCAAAGACCCCGAGTATGGCGGAAGAATGGAGAGGCACACACTGCAAGATGCTTGAAGTCCAGTGTGAAGTTTCCACAGTCTGTGTTGATTTGGGGAGCCATGTCATCTGCTGGTGTTGGTCCACTGTGCTTCATTAAGTCCAGGGTCAAAGCAGCCGTATACCAGGAGATTTTGGAGCACTTCATGCTTTCTTCCGCAGATGATTACTTCATTTTCCAGCAGGACTTGGCACCTGCCCACACTGCCAAAAGCACCAAAACCTGGTTCAATGACCATGGGATTACTGTGCTTGATTGGCCAGCAAACTCGCCTGACCTGAACCCCATAGAGAATCTATGGGGCATTACCAAGAGAAAGATGAGAGACGTGAGACCGAACAATGCAGAAGAGATGAAGGCCGCTATTGAAGCATCCTGGTCTTCCATAACATCTCAGCAGTGCCACAGGCTGATAGCATCCATGTCACACCGCATTGAGGCAGTAATTGCTGCAAAAGGGGCCCAAACCAAGTACTGAGTACATATGCATGCTTATACTTTTCAGAGGTCCGATATTGTTCTTTGTACAATCCTTGTTTTATTGATTACATGTAATCTAATTTTCTGAGATTGTGGATTTGGGATTTTCATGAGCTGTAAACCATAATGATCACAATTATGACAAATCACAGCTTGAACTATCTTGCTTTGCATGTAATGAGTCTATCTCATATATTAGTTTCACCTTTTAAATTGCATTACTGAAATAAATGAACTTTTGCACGATATTCAAATTTTTTGAGTTTCACCTGTAAATCTAAACAATGTTCTAACCCTTTTCAATGCTAAAACCCAACAAATCATTTTGGCAGGAATTGGGCTTGCACATTTCTATTCTGCACAGGTTTTTGAAAATCTACTTTTTTTTTTATTAAATGACTTACGATGTGTAATACGATTAGAGTAAATCTGTCTTCCATACCTGGTGAAAGTGTTATGTCATCTTGAGCTAAATAACATCTATCTGACATGCTGTGATTGATGGAAGCACTAAGTAGATTGATGGTGTTACTAGATCTGAAGGCAATGATTCTTAACCACTTCACTAGACCTCACTTCTGTCATCATCCAATGCACTTAGGTCTAACGTCAACACACTTTCATGGATAGACTTACTTATGGATTTAAGATAATAAGACAGATTACTGTGGTATATCTATCTCTATAGCTTGCGGATACGACCTTTCAACTTCAGCTACAGGATTTCGCTTTGACATAATTAGGATAACCTTTCAATAAGAGAAGTCTTAACTGAGTTTTCTTTTTGACACATTGGAGAAAATGTGACCAGGATCTTTTAGACCTTGGAGTTCCCACTGGCCTGTACATGTTGGTTCTTTGTAGAATTCTGGGGGGGTCGAGAGAGAGAAAGTGCCATGTGCTCCAAAATTCTTCCAATAAAAAAATAACAGAAATGTTGTAAAATCTGGATATGAACGACAGATATGCATAGTGCCTGACGTTCTCCCATTTAGTAATTCTTTAACACTACACAGAGTGGTAATATCCAATGATTATCTTTTATAGACTGAACTTCAATCTATCTAGACAAAAAAAAAAAAACACCAGAAAACTCTCAGAAATACTTACCAATATAGAAACCTGTAGAGCAGGGGCGTCAAAGTCAGCTTCTTAATGGGCTGCATCAGCATTATATTCATTAGAGAAGATGGGACTTTCAGGGTGCATAGACATGAATACCACATGTTAAAAGTTATATCATTTTTATTTCATATTTTGGTAAAAAACCCAAGAAAGGAAAAAATACAGAAACATAAAAACTTTCAATTCTAAGAATACCAACTGAGATTCAAACTTGGTTAGGTAAATGTAGTATACTCCCTACATGTTTCGCCCTCATGGGCTTCTTCAGGGGTGATTTTGTGAGGAAATTTGTACTGCTGTTAACGGCGGTAGAAATTTCCTCAAAAAATCTTCCCCGAAGAAGCCCGTGAGGGCGAAACCTGTAGGGAGTATACTACATTTACCTAACCAAGTTTGAATCTCAGTTGGTATTCTTAGAATTGAAATTATTTTTATGTTTCTGTATTTTTTCCTTTCTTGTGTTTTTTTACCAAAATATGAAATAAAAATTATATAACTTTTAACGTGTGGTATTCATGTCTATGCACCCTGAAAGTCCCATCTTCTCTAATGAATATTTGCAATTTTAAGGGATGTGGTGCAATAATCATATCTCATCACTCGCCACTTCACTGTTTCTTGCATCAGCATTATGGTTGCCCTATAGCTGTAGGACCACAGTAGATGTCTTAAGCACCCCACCCTCCCTTACATCATAGTACACCCCCATACCTTGTGCTGCTGCTGCTGGAAAGAAGTCTGGGGGCATAGCTGGAAAGCAGAAAGTAAAGGGTCTGGAGGAGGACCAGTGGAGGTCTGGAGTCAGAGGTGGATATGAGTGGGTGCTGGCGGGCCTTGTGTTTGACACATGCTTTAGAGTATTGCTTCTTTACCCTGCAGAACACTACCTATTGATTAGATGCCTGACTGATACTTTCTGCATTTCCAACAGAGAATTGAAGGCTTAATAAAAACCAGTTCCATCACCAAGGCCATGATATGCAAAGACATTCTTTCCATTGTAAAACCACATGGACATGTGATTTAAGTAAGGATTGTCTGCATACTATTCCTCTTTTCCCATGTGAGTTATAGTAATTAATATACAATAGAGCTATAAGATTAATTGCTTTATATGAAATAATGGTCACATTCACATGTTAAGAGCAATGGAAATTTTGACTAAGATATTTGCTTACTAAAAGTGCTCATTCACACCAGGAGGTGTTTGAGCACATGCAGTTTTTTGTGTGTCATGCTTTAGGGAAGCCCAATCATTTTTAAAAAAAGGTGCCAAAATTTGAAAAAAAATATTTTAGATGTTATTTGCACTAAGGCTGAATTTACCCTTTCAAGAAAATTGTCTGTGCCGTCAAGTATTCCCAGTAGGTTAAAAAATGTGTCTGTAAAACGTGTTTTATTACTGTAATTATTCTTATAAGCCAGTGGTTCTCAACCTGTGCATTGCGACCCCTTTGGGGGTCGAACGACCCTTTCACAGGGGTCCTCTAAGACCATCAGAAAACACATATTTCCGATGTGTAAAGAGCAGCTACTGTGTAGAAAGCAGCTGCTGTGTTGAAAGCAGCTACTCTGTTAAAAGTAGCTACTGTGTTGAAAGCAGCAGTATTGGAGGTAAAACGACACTCATGAATTATAATTACTGGGTAAATAATTTTATGGTTGGGGGTCACCACAACATGAGGAACTGTATTAAAGGGTCGCGGCATTAGGAAGGTTGAGAACCACTGCTATAAGCCATTTGATTACCCTAGCCCCCCTGAAGCCTGGCTGAAAAACTCCTCTAGTCAGCATCCTCCTGACCTATTTGTTGCTAGAATGATCCAGCCATTGGGCACTCATCCCCAGCATTGCAGGAGCAAACACTCTTTCCCCGTTCATAATCCAGTATGTTTTCTCTCCCCATGTCACAGCAGTGGGCGGGAGCTTGGGTAACCAAATGGCCTACAGGTATACCAATTACAGTAATCAACATTTTTCAAAGCTTCACAGTTTTTGTTTTTTTTACCTACTGGGGGCCCTTAACTGTAAATACAATTTTCTCAATTTTTTTTAACCTATTGGGGGCCCTTAACTGTAAAGACAATTTTCTTGTTTTTTTTTATTTTTTTTTACCTACTGGGGGCTTTTAACTGTAAAGACAATTTTCTTGCTTTTTTTATTTTTTTTTTTACCTACTGGGGGCTTTTAACTGTAAAGACAATTTTCTTGCTTTTTTTTTTTCTTTTTACCTACTGGGGGCTCTTAACTGTAAAGACAATTTTCCCGAAAGGTGAATTTAGTCTTTAAAATGTGAGTAACGTCCAGAGTGCAGTTACAAATTCCTCTCGTACGTGTGTGCTTCCCAGTGGGGTGTCAACATAAACATTTCTCAGGTTTTCCATGAGGTGAAGTAATTCTAGCGTGAGCAAGCTGTAGTAAAAATGAAGGAAAAAAACTGCGTGCTTTCACTATCTTCTAGACCACCACAGTAACAACCACCCAAAGAATTTCTGCAATTAATGTAGTAAGTTGTCTATCCAAACAAACAATGCTGCGGTGTTAATAGAAGAAATTCAGAAAGTAGCATAGAGTAGGCTCATAAGATGTGTAGTTCAACTGCACTTAGGCCAGTGCTTCTCAAATAGTGGGGTGCGCCCCCCAGGGGGGGGCGCGGTGCCGCCGCCATCCCCCCCTTCCGACAGAAGGGACACTAAGTACAGGGGTGGGCAGAGGGCTGCTGTCTCTTACCTGGCTCCCACGATGATCCATCCAGGAAGCGCTGCTCCTTCTGTCACTCCGGCCACTCCCTCACTCCTGCCGCTCGGCTCCGCCTCCTCACCGGTGATTGGCCGCCAGAACTGTAGCTCAGGAAAGGTACACAGGCGGCCAATCATGGGCGAGGAGGCGGAGCCGAGCGGACCCGCGAAAATCGAGTGAGGGAAAAGCCGGTAAGTGTGCAGTGCAGAGGTGCTGCTGCAAAAATACTATTTACAGTCGCGCGGGGGCGCGAAATGTTTTCTTCTTCCTAGGGGGGGCATGACAGAAAATAATTGAGAAGCACTGACTTAGGACGATGGACCTACAATGGTATATGAATGCCACATATAAAGCTCACATTGCAGAGACTTGTGTCTGAAAACTGAAACAAAACAGTAAAGATGTTTCCCATAATAGGGTGATCCTTGAAAACTCATTTATTCAGGGAAGCCTACTCCACCGCCACCTAAAACCTGTACTTTGGCCACCTCCATCAGATCATCCCCTGCAGCTACAGCGCAGGAAATAAGTATTTGATCCCCTGTTGATTTTGAATGTTTGCCCACTCACAAAGAAATGATCAGTCTAAAAATCGAATGGTAGGTGTATTGTAGCACTGAGAGACAGAATAGCAACAAAAAATTAAAAAGAAATGCACGTCTAACAAATTATTCTTCACTGCATTACCTTTTGTACCACCTCCCCCTCACTTTAAAGCTTCATGAGCAGTACTCTCCTATTAATCCTATATTTGACCTGTATTGTACTTGTGCTGTATCCCTTTTTATTGTAAAGTGATGTGCAAACTGTTGGTGCAATCAGTGGTTGAAGTATATCTAAACCATAAATCAAAAATGTAATATATTGTAGTTTACTAGCTCTTTTCCCTGGCAATTCCCCAAATAATACACTTCCTGTCTCTGGGTGGCTCCATCACTCTTCCACTGTATCTATGGAGGAAGCCATGGTTGTCTTTCTAGGCTGCTCTCCTGATTTGGACTACAAACATATCCACATCTCTTCATTTCCATTACATGGGGGCAGGGAAATTGGTAGTTTACAGAAGATACCTAGCAAGGTCTTTTCAGCTCACAGGAAGGGACCAGAAGACTGTATTTCTGGTATAATCAACAGTTAATTTCTGTACTTGCTGAAAATGTTCTTAGCTTGAAGAAATATAAACAAATGCAGCCACCACATTTAAGACTCTAAGATGCTATATATTGCATTTTTATTAGGGTTTAGTTATCCTTTAATGTGTCCAATACCTGATTGGTTGATGTATTTTTTTTTAACTTTGCTTCCTACCACAGATTGCAGGACATTTATTAATTCTTTCACACAGCATTTTTGTAAACCTGCCATACACTGCGAATTTCAGCTAAATCCTACCTAATCGGCCAAAATTTGAGCCTTGGTTGGCCCCATCATCACCACGCATCTAGACAAAAGTCGATTTTTCAGTTAACTTTTGTCAAAGGAGTCTGTTGCAAAATTGTTGGCCGAATAATGACTTGGCACTGTTTCGGTATTCAGCTAGCCATGGGTGCTGACTATCCAAATATAATAGCCGGAACAGGAGATTTCTCCATCCACATTGTTTAGCATGGATGGAGGAATATTATATTACATAGTTACATAGTTAGTCTGGCTGAAAAAAAGACAAACGTCCATCCAGTTCAACCAATAAAAAAAAAAAAAAAAAAGTTATAGCCCTACACCCACAGTTGATCCCACAGAGGAAGGCAAAAAAAACCCAGCAAAGCATGATCCAATTTGCCCCTGCTGGGAAAAAAATTCCTTCCTGATCCCCCGAGAGGCAATCGGATATTCCCTGGATCAATTTTACCTATAAATGTTAGTTTCCAGTTATATTCTGTGTATCTAGGAAAGAATCCAGGACATTTTTTTAAAGCAATCCACTGAGCTGACCAGAACCAAATCTTGAGGGAGTCTATTCCACATTTTCACAGCTCTCACTGTGAAGAAACCTTTCCATGTTTGTAGATTACATTTCTTTTCCTCCAGATGTAAAGAGTGCCCCCTTGTCCTCTGTGATGACCTCAGGGTGAATAGCTCTACACCGAGTTCACTATATGAACCACTGATGTATTTATACATGGAGATCATATCCCCCTTATGTATTATACATGGAGATCATATCCCCCTTATGTATTATACATGGAGATCATATCCCCCCTTATGTATTATACATGGAGATCATATCCCCCCTTATGTATTATACATGGAGATCATATCCCCCCTTTATGTATTATACATGTTGATCATATCCCCCCTTATGTATTATACATGGAGATCATATCCCCCCTTATGTATTATACATGGAGGTCATATCCCCCCTTATGTATTATACATGGAGATCATATCCCCCCTTATGTATTATACATGGTGATCATATCCCCCCCTTATGTATTATACATGTTGATCATATCCCCCCTTATGTATTATACATGGAGATCATATCCCCCTTATGTATTATACATGGAGATCATATCCCCCCTTATGTATTATACATGGAGATCATATCCCCCCTTATGTATTATACATGGAGATCATATCCCCCCTTATGTATTATACATGGAGATCATATCCCCCCTTAATCTCCTCTTCTCAAGAGAGAATAAATTCACTTCCTCTAATCTTTCCTCATAGCTGAGCTCCTCCATGCCTCTTATCAGTTTGGTTGCCCTTCTCTGCACTTTCTCCAGTTCCCCAATGTTCTTTTTGTGAATTGGTGCCCAAAACTGAACTGCATATTCCAGATGAGGTCTTACTAATGATTTGTTTCAGGGGAAATTATATCTCTCTCTGGAGTCTATACCTCTTTTAAAACAAGAACATACTGAACAAGAGAAATAGATGTATGCCTGGCTGTGTCAGTTGACTGCCCAGAATTGAAGGTGCAGGAGTCGCAATTACAAAACCTGTCATATAGAGGGGTTGGAATAAAATTTGGAAGCTCTACATGATTTACAGGTGTGAAAGTGATGACAAATTTTGCTTGGAAAGCAGAAGTGATGTAACATTCTTATGCTAACGCTGTGTGATGAGACACCTAACAGTTGGGAAACCTCACTTTCGCCATTCACTGCCTGCACTGCTAGTAATACGGAGTCATGTCAAAACTTACTGAGCTTCAAAGAGGGAAAATTATTGGTGCCACTTAGCTGGTGCCTCTGTGACTGAAGTAGCCAATTTATTTGCGGTGTCACAAGGTACAGTATCAAAGGTTATGACGACATATACAGTGTCCGGGAAAGCGTTGTCTGAGGCATAAGCCTGGTCAACTGACCGAAAGAGACAAAAGGACATTGTGACCCAGGATAAGAAAACAACTGCTGCAAAGTGACTGCAGAGCTCAATCTCAGTCTCCCAAAGGAGAAGCAAAACATTCATGGCTGAGCTGCAATTACCAAACCACTAGTGACCAATATTAATGCTCAATAGAGGAGAGAGTGATGCAACACCCATGAATCGTGGACTATCGATCAATAGAAGACTAATATTGTCCAATGAATCGAGCTGCACCCTGTTCCCAACCACCAGACGTGTTTACTTGCGGCCACACCGCCCCAAGCTTATGACCAGGACTGTCCTGTGCTAACGGTAAAGCATGGTAAAGCTATGTACACATTTTGGCTGACCATGTGCATGTGTAGCTCAGTGTGCATTTAATAGAAAACTGTGATCAGGCAGGTAAGTGTTACTGCAGAGGCGACATAGGATGTCTCTTCTGCAATAAAGAGCTGCCTTCTTACTGTTTTTATTAGTCAAGTATAGTTCCACTTTAACCACTTACCTACCGGGCATTTTACACCCTTCCTACCCAGGCCAATTTTCAGCTTTCAGCGCCGTCGCACTTTCAATTGCGCAGTCATGCAACACTCTACCCAAATTAAACGTATAATTTTTTTTAGACAAATAGAGATTTCTTTTGGTGGTATTTACTCACCACTGGGGTTTTTATTTTCTAAAAAAAAAAAGACCAAAAATTTGGAAAAAAAAAAAAGTTACTTGTAGTTTCTGTTATAAAGTTTTGTAAATAAGTGATTTTTCTCCTTCGCTGATGTGCGCTAATGAGGATACACTGATGGGCACTGATAGGCGGCACTGATGGACATTGATAGGTGGCACTGATGGGCACTGACAGGCATCACTGAGGAGGCACTGAAAGCCAGCACTGATGGGCACTGAAAGCCAGCACAGATGGGCACTGAAAGCCAGCACTGATGGGCACTGAAAGCCAGCACTGATGGGCACTATTGTCTGCACTGATGGGGCTACACTGATCATCAGGGCACTGATGACCAGTGCCCTGATGATCACTGTAGATGTCCCCTTGAGGAATACTGCTTACTGGTTCTCTTTAAGTGCTGTCAACGTAGGGAGAGGACTGCTGATAACAGGCATTTCCAGTTTACACTGTGATCAGCTGTGATTGGACACAGCTGGTCACATGTAAAGGGAGGCTCTGAATGGTCCTATTACTTGGACACGTGATCAGCTGTATCTGAAGGACACAGTGATCACAGAACACACATGGCGCGCACCAGGGGAGTGTGGTTCTGGGAGGGCGTCCATGGATGCCCTCCCAGAACTAGCCAACTGCGCTGTAGCCCTCTTTTGGGAAAATGGTTAATGACAGGTAGCCTGATTTGCAATAGATATACTGTACTCCAAGTTGTGTTTTTCCAGATAAAGGTCCCTCATTATGTGTTGCCTCCCTACTTTCTCCAACAAAACTGACTTCCCAAATAACCCTTTAGATTACCCTGGTGAGCCAAATAGCAAAACACAGGTGAAACCATTAAACTTGCTGCAGGCACCAGGTACACTGTCAGTTGTACATTTCTGCCAATGACAGATGCTTTCTAACCACTTGTTGACAGTAATCCTATAAGAAGGTTGATTTCAGCGGGCTTGCCAACAAGTGGTTAAATTTCTTTGCGGAAAAGAGTTGTCATCTCCTGCGTCGCCCTGGGGTAGAGCTGAATTCCAAGCAAAGAGCTAAGTGCACAGCTGAAAAATATTGTATATACTGTATGTGAACATCTTTATAGTATCTTTAAAGGGATTAAAAATTCTGTTCATCCAGTCTTTTGATCCAGGCAGCATAGCCAGATCTTACTTTTCACTGCTAGAGTAAGGCTGATGTCGAGCAGCCTTCTCTGCCGCAGTCCTGACGCTGACCATTTGTTCAAGTCACTAGTGCCAGGATTGCTAAGAGGCTGCCTGATAATCCCTGAGGAATCACCCCAATTATTAGATGTGGTGGCTGCATTAGTTTTCTTTTTCAGATTTTGTTTACTTTATTTTTACTTGGTGATCCTGCCACTATTATGTTATTTTTCAACTTACTCTTACAGACCAAGCTGTCCAGCGAAAGTGGCAATTAACACTGACAGGGTTGGTCAGTTAGTCAGCTTATACAGTATTTATGTAAAATCTTTATCCCAAAAGAAAATAAAAAACTGTTGCTGCAACTGCTTATAAAGTGTTAGCTGGAGATTCCCACATGGAAGAAAAATATACTTTAAATATATTTTAAAAATATTCTTCCCAAATATATTGACATATATTTGAAATACTACAATTTTGGCCATATTCAATATATTTCAATAAATATATATAGATATATATACACTGTATGTTGAAATGCGTTTTTATTACAAAATATATGAAAAATATTTGTAAAAATACATTTTCAAATATCCTGTATGTCTTTAAAAATACATTTAATCTACATTTTTGGAATGTATTTACAAAGGTATGTAGAAATATATGTTAAAATTACTTTTTTATATGTTAAAAAAAATCTGAAGAATATATTTAAAAAATATATATTTTTAAAAATATTTTTCATATATATATATATATTGAATACGGCCAAAATTGTATTTAGAATATATGTCAATATATTTGGGAAGAATATTTTTAAAATATATTTCAAATATATTTTTCTTCCATGTGGGTTGGCTTTAATTTTTTTAATGAAGTCCATCTGAATACGCTAGTCCATCTAACACCCTCTTCCCAGACTGACAATGCTGCTGTCCAAATGAGTCTCCATTGCTCTTCCATCCAGAATGGAGACACCGTAAGACAGGAAGTGTGTTACTGGCTAGATCACCAGGTGAAAATAAAGGGGAAAAAAAAGAAAACAAATGCAGCCACCATATCTAAGAATTGTAAAGCTGCAAATAAATTACAATTTTTTTTTGGGCTTTAACTAATGAAAGGCATAAGGCTGAATTCACACGCTAAAACACCAGGATTAGGATACTCATTTACTTACCAATCTGAATGCAGCAGTGTTGTATTTTATGGGCCCATGCACATAGCAGTGCACATGTTCCATAATCTGAAGCTGTGTTCAGCTGCAAAAGAAAAAAATCCGCATCCATGGTCCTGTGTAAGAAAAAAAAATCTGCATCCATGGTCCTGCGTAAGAAAAAAAATCTGCATCCATGGTCCTGCGTAAGAAAAAAAATCTGCATCCATGGTCCTGCGTAAGAAAATAAACTGCATCTATGTGTATGAATGATATTTTATGCTGTAAACATGTAAATGTTTGTGCTAGTGTACACATGTGTAAATGTAACTTTATTGGAGCCACCTGTATCCTAGAAACAAGAGACTAGGCCACAGGAACTGCCTTCATCTCAGCAACAAAATGCACTAGGCCACAGGAACCACCTGCATCCCAGCAAAGAAGGAGGCTAGACCACAGAAACTGCATGCGTCTTAGCAACAAAGGTTGCCAGGTCACAGCTGCTGCCTGCATCCTAGCAACGAAGAAAGCTTGGCTGCAGGAGCTGCCTTCATGCTTGCAACAAGGGATGCTAGACGTCAGTAGCCACCTGCGTACTTGAAAAGAAGGATGCTGGACTGCAGGAGTCACCTGTATCCTAGTAATCAATAGTGTACATTAGCCATCTCCTTATACTGGGTTGCAAATTTCCAGTGGTGGCTTCTGGATTAGTACTGAGGTGCAAACAGGGCTAAATGCAAGTGGGCGGTCATTACCCAAGTATCCATTATGTACATATATTAATGGTTACATATTCTGACATTTCTGTTACAGGGAACCTGTCCTGAGAATAATACATAAGGTGCTATTTCTGACCTCCAAGGGCTTTAATACTTTTTGAATCTCAGACCCAGAACAAGTAAAGATATAGATTGTAGGAGATAACACTTAAAGTGGAGTTCCACTCAACCTATCAAAAAATAAAAGTCAGCAGCTACAAAAACTGCCACTTACCTGTCCCTCGGTCCCGCGGTGTGTCCCCTAGGAGGCCAGCATCTTCCGTATGGGCCCCCGGCTGTGATAGCTTGCGGCTTCACAGCCGGGTACCCACTGTGCATGCACGAGCAGCGCTGCGCTGCGCTTCATGAATGGTTCTGTAGTCTTCTGGGACCTGTCACGTGTCCCAAAAGACTACGGGGAGGGAGGACACCTTCCGCTTCCGATCGCCTAGGCCAGTGGTTCTCAACCTTTCTAATGCCGCGACCCCTTAATACAGTTCCTCATGTTGTGGTGACCCCCAACCATAAAATTATTTTCGTTGCTACTTCATAACTGTAATTTTGCAGTGGGAGGAATAGTGCCTCATCATTGGTATCAGTGGGAGGAATAGTGCCCCATCACTGATGTCAATGGGAGGAATAGTGCCCCATCATTGGTATCAGTGGTAGGAATAGTGCCCCCATCATTGGTGTCAGTGGGAGGAATAGTGCCCCATCATTGGTGTCAGTGGTAGGAATAGTGCCCCATCATTGGTGTCAGTGGGAGGAATAGTGCCCCATCATTGGTGTCAGTGGGAGGAATAGTGCCCCATCGTTGGTGTCAGTGGGGGGAGGAATAGTGCCCCATCGTTGGTGTCAATGGGAGGAATAGTGCCCCATCATAGGTGTCAGTGGGGGGAATAGTGCCCCATCATTGGTGTCAGTGGGGGGAATAGTGCCCCATCATTGGTGTCAGTGGGGGGAATAGTGCCCCATCATTGGTGTCAGTGGGGGGAATAGTGCCCCATCATTGGTGTCAGTGGGGGGAATAGTGCCCCATCATTGGTGTCAGTGGGGGGAATAGTGCCCCATCATTGGTGTCAGTGGGGGGAATAGTGCCCCATCATTGGTGTCAGTGGGGGGAATAGTGCCCCATCATTGGTGTCAGTGGGAGGAATAGTGCCCCATCACTGGTGTCAGTGGGAGGAATAGTGTCCCATCACTGGTGTCAGTGGGAGGAATAGTGTCCCATCACTGGTGTCAGTGGGAGGAAAAGTGCCCCATCACTGGTGTCAGTGGGAGGAATAGTGCCCCATTACTGGTGTCAGTGGGAGGAATAGTGCCCCATCACTGGTGTCAGTGGGAGGAATAGTGCCCCATCATTGGTGTCAGTGGGGGAATACGGCCCCATTATTGGTGTCAGTGGGAGGAATAGTGCCCCATCATTGGTGTCAGTGGGAGGAATAGTGCCCCATCATTGGTGTCAGTGGATGAAATAGTGCCCCATCATTGGTATCAGTGGGAGGAATAGTGCCCCCATCATTGGTGTCAGTGGGAGGAATAGTGCCCCATCGTTGGCATCAGGGGGAGCAATAGTGCCCCAACATTGGTGTCAGTGGGAGGAATAGTGCCCCATCGTTGGTATCAGAGGGAAGTATAGTGCCCCATCGTTGGTGTCAGTGGGAGGAATAGTGCCCCATCGTTGGTGTCAGTGGGAGGAATAGTGCCCCATCATTGGTGTCAGTGGGAGGAATAGTGCCCCATCACTGGTGTCAGTGGGAGGAATAGTGTCCCATCACTGGTGTCAGTGGGAGGAATAGTGTCCCATCACTGGTGTCAGTGGGAGGAAAAGTGCCCCATCACTGGTGTCAGTGGGAGGAATAGTGCCCCATCACTGGTGTCAGTGGGAGGAATAGTGCCCCATCACTGGTGTCAGTGGGAGGAATAGTGCCCCATCATTGGTGTCAGTGGGGGGAATACGGCCCCATTATTGGTGTCAGTGGGAGGAATAGTGCCCCATCATTGGCGTCAGTGGGAGGAATAGTGCCCCATCATTGGTATCAGTGGGAGGAATAGTGCCCCCATCATTGGTGTCAGTGGGAGGAATAGTGCCCCATCGCTGGCATCAGGGGGAGCAATAGTGCCCCAACATTGGTGTCAGTGGGAGGAATAGTGCCCCATCGTTGGTATCAGAGGGAAGTATAGTGCCCCATCGTTGGTGTCAGTGGGAGGAATAGTGCCCCATCGTTGGTGTCAGTGGGAGGAATAGTGCCCCATCGTTGGTGTCAGTGGGAGGAATAGTGCCCCATCGTTGGTGTCAGTGGGGGGAGGAATAGTGCCCCATCGTTGGTGTCAGTGGGGGGAGGAATAGTGCCCCATCGTTGGTGTCAATGGGAGGAATAGTGCCCCATCATAGGTGTCAGTGGGGGGAATAGTGCCCCATCATTGGTGTCAGTGGGGGGAATAGTGCCCCATCATTGGTGTCAGTGGGGGGAATAGTGCCCCATCATTGGTGTCAGTGGGGGGAATAGTGCCCCATCATTGGTGTCAGTGGGAGGAATAGTGCCCCATCACTGGTGTCAGTGGGAGGAATAGTGTCCCATCACTGGTGTCAGTGGGAGGAAAAGTGCCCCATCATTGGTGTCAGTGGGAGGAATAGTGCCCCATCACTGGTGTCAGTGGGAGGAATAGTGCCCCATCATTGGTGTCAGTGGGGGGAATACGGCCCCATTATTGGTGTCAGTGGGAGGAATAGTGCCCCATCATTGGTGTCAGTGGGAGGAATAGTGCCCCATCATTGGTATCAGTGGGAGGAATAGTGCCCCCATCATTGGTGTCAGTGGGAGGAATAGTGCCCCATCGTTGGCATCAGGGGGAGCAATAGTGCCCCAACATTGGTGTCAGTGGGAGGAATAGTGCCCCGTCGTTGGTGTCAGTGGGAGGAATAGTGCCCCATCGTTGGTGTCAGTGGGAGGAATAGTGCCCCATCGTTGGTGTCAGTGGGGGGAGGAATAGTGCCCCATCATTGGTAATAGTGACACCAATGATTGGGCACTATTCCTCCCACTGACACCAATGATACTTACCTTGCTGACCCCTGCTCCAGCCTGGGCTTGCTCCCTCCCTCTCCCATGGTACAAACACTTACCAGTCAGATGGCTTCCTTCTCCGGCCGCTTTCCTCCTCTTCACTCGCTCGTGCTTCGCGGTGCCGCTCGGCTCCTCCTTTCCAAGCTCCACCTCCTCGCCGGTGATTGGCCGCCTGTGTGCCTCTCTTGAGCTACAGTTCCGGCGGCCAATCACCGACGAGGAAGGATTGATCCCGGGGGTGTGTCCAGATGACAGAGACGGCATGTCATCCTGCCCACACCTGCAGACGGATCAAGGAGCGGTGTCTCGGTTCCTAAGGCCATCGGAAATATGTGTTTTCCGATGGTCTTAGGCAACC
This sequence comes from Staurois parvus, assembly GCF_062004578.1. NCBI lineage: Eukaryota > Metazoa > Chordata > Amphibia > Anura > Ranidae > Staurois > Staurois parvus. Next base: position 3,429,161 of record NW_028318228.1, on the reverse strand, counting down.
CCTGGGAAAGTGTCGTTCGACCCCCAAAGGGGTCGCGACCCCCAGGTTGAGAACCGCTGGCCTAGGCGATCAGACTGGAAGTGGGAGCGGGTACCTGTCAAATTCGGGTACCCTCTTCCCAAATTCGCCAATCCTTAATGGGGAGCAGTCCTTCAAGCGGAACTTCCTCTTCTGGGTGAAACTCCGCTTTAACCACTTGCCGTCCGCCTGCTGTTTATAAACGGCAGGATGGTGGCAGTCCAGGGGCGGGTTGCCGTTCATAAACGGCACCCGCCTTTTCTAGCTGTGCGCGCTCCCTGGGAGCGCGCACCACCGCGATCCGGTGCCCGCTGTGTCCTCCGGACACAGTGAAACACCGATCGTCGGATGGGACCTCTGTGTGAGGTCCCGATCATGTGATCACTGATTGGCGAATCAGTGATCACATGCAAAGTAGTAAGCAAGATGTCACTTGTGACATCATTGCTTACTATGTGTGAAATCTGTGAATGATCACAGAGGTCACATGGTACAAGGCTATTCACAACAGCCTTGTACCATGTGACAAGCTGTGACCACTCACAGCTCACTCAGTAATTCTCAATGACTGCAAGAATGCAGACAGAGAGAAAGAGAAAGAGATCCTATATGGGTGTAAAAGCAATCAGTGTAAAAAAAAAAAAAAAAATCTTCATCACCCCCCACAAGTAGTACAGTGACACTGTATTGCTAGGGTGACAGTATGTAAAACAAAAATAAATAAAAAATAATAAAAAAAAAAAAAAAAATGTTTAAAAATTATAATTTGTGGTTATAAACTAATTTGGATTTTTTTTTTACTAAAAAAATAACGGAATACATTTTGGCTAAGATTTATGATGAAATATTATTTATTTGCAATTTTTTTTTAAAAAAAAACACTTTTTTTCAAAATTTTTGGACCTTTTCATTTACATAGTAAAAAAAATAAAAATCCCAATGGTGAATAAATGCCACCAAAATAAAGCTTTATCTGTCTAAAAAAAATGGTAAAAAATTCAAATGGGTACAGTATTGCATGACCGCGCAATTGTCATTCAAAGTGTGATAGCGCTGAAAGCTAAAAATTGCCCTGGACAGGAAGGGAGTAAAAGTGTCCGGACAGGAAGTGGTTAAGGCCTCATGCACACTGACGTTTAGCAACCGGCATGATATCCTGATGTTTTTGTGCAGGTGGAAGGTACAGGCACACCACCCAGCCCTGCTCTGAACAGCCTATAAAGGTCTACAACTGGATGGTGCTCTGGGTGGTACTCAGTGGTGTATTTAGGTTTTGTGCTGCCCTAGGCAACATAAAATTTGGCTCCCCCCCACGGAGAGACCCTGACATCAAGCAGCACCCCCCTCCCCCACAAAGAAAGCCTGACATTGACCAACAATACCCCAGCCCCCCCACCCCAACCCGAGAGAGCTTTCCACTACCACCGCCCCCCATACACTGGCAATGCCCCCGACTCTGAGAGAGAGAAGACACCTTCACAGCTCCGGACATCCCCGGGAACAAGAGTCAGGCTCTGCATACACCATCAAGCAACCCGCAGCCTCTTTCAGATCCCAGCTGGTCCCCATGCTGCATGTGTCCCTTCTTCCATCCCCTCCTTTGGGGGGGCAGTGCTGCCCGCCTGAGAAATGCTGCTGCCCCCTGAAAGATGCCACCTTAGGCAAATGCCTTGTTTGCCTTGTGGTAAATACACCCCTGGTGGTACTAACGTTTAGGGCAGAATGTGCTCAGAGACCAATTCCCCCCCAAACTCAACAAGTCTGCCTTCCAGGTATTCATCCCTGGGCACATACTACAATAAATGCCCAGTTTGCATGAGGCCTAAAGTGAAACTAAATTTGGACATACCTATACACTACTTACCTCCACACTAGCCATGCAATGTCTATAACCTCTCTCAATGACACTAACATCTTCACCTGTTCTTCTGCCAAGTTCGGCATCTTTGGCCATCTTGATTACCTGGTAAGGATGACATAACTCTAGTGCAGTGTTTCTCAACTTTTCTTCAGTCAAAGCACGGGCAAGGCATGGATAATCTCAAGGCACCCAATCTAAAATGTAAAAAACTATTCTACACACATCCAGTACACCCAACGTTAGAGGTGATGTATTCTTCCAAAGCAAATACACCTTTTCACAATGATACTGACTAGTATTCCAGTGTGTCTCTCTCATTTTCTCTCCCTCACTCTGCTAATGTGACCCCAGTGCTGACGGAGAGGGGAAGACAAGGATGATGTGCATGCACCCGACGTCCTCCTTATCAACTGATGATGTCATTGGTTGTTAGGTTAGGTTGTTGATCCACTTGCTGGGCTTGTATACAATTTTTGGGCATTTTGCCAAGGCACCCCTGGAGAAGCCTGAAGGCTCCTCAGGGTGCATGGGCACCCTGGTTGAGAAAGGCTGCTCTAGTGCACGAATGTTAATCCATCTCGGCAACCTGGCAAATACCATAATTGTATATTTGCACAGCTCAGTGTATACTCTAGCAACACATTTCTCTTATTTGCTCCTTTTTGGTCTGTTAAATATACCATCAGATGTGTTTTACTTTAGCTGGTTTAACTGGGTAGCACAGTGGCTAAATGGTTGGCACTTCTGCCTGGCAGTACTAGGTTCATTGGTTCAAATCCCAGCCATGGCACCACCTGCCTGGAGTTTGCATGTTCTCCCTGTGCCTGTGTGGGTTTCCTCCCACACTCCAAAGACATGCTGGTAGGTTAATTGGATCCTGTCTAAATTGGCCCTAGTATGAATGTGAGTTAGGGACCTTAGATTGTGCGCCCCTTGGGGGTTAGGGAATTATGTGAATGTACAATATATATGTAAAGTGCTGTGTAAATTGACAGCACTATATAAGTACCTGAAATAAATAAAAACAAATAGCTGCTCATCCAGTCAGAAGTCTAACCTCCTGAATTCACTGCTTGTGGACTGTCATCAATTAACATTGTTCCCTGCTTTCTTCATGAACTACAACACACCTCCACCTGCTATAGAAAAGAGAGCTATGTAGTCCTAAAACAATCACTTTCCTAGGGTGGTGATGCTGCAAAATACAGTTGTCACCCTGGGACAGGAAGTGTATTAATGGCAGGGTTATCAGGTTAATACAGGGAAAAAAGTGTAAAAATGAATGCAGTCACCACAGCTAAGGACCAGTAAGCTGCAATACTATCAATGTTTGTTCTTGGGTTTATATATGCTTTAAATGGCTGTCGTTAAAAGTTACCTGTGTTTGATAGCCAGCAAGCAATGTACAAATATAGCAAGGGGAGCCACATTTCATATGCAAAAACTACTTTTTGTAATAGTTTTTTTTTATGCTCAAAGTTTTTATTAAGATACAAAAAGTGATTTAGTACAGACAACAATCATGGTATATAACAAAGGTTAGTGGCAGGAAAGGTAATAAGAAATAAGAAAAAAAAACTAGGAAAAGGTTTTATTAATTATGATGTTTTAAATAGTAAGTATAATGCTTACAGTAACTTTGTGAAAGATGGCTAAAAGCCATATTTGTAATTCCATCCTGAGTCACTGGTTCTTCAAATGTAAAATATAATGAAGAATTACCCAGGCAAACCAGCGGGTCAGAGCAGAACATACATATGGCAAAGGCAGACTATAGGGTCCATTCACACCTATGCATCTATTATAATGCGTGTTGCTTGATCAACACGCATTGTGGTACCCGTGCCCATTCATTTCCTATGAGCCCTCAACTCACGTCCATGCACCAAAAAACATGCTTGACCCTTGTTGAGGTTCGGGTGTGTTGCTTACTGTGCTAATGCCCACTGGGGGCTCATTAGAAGTGAATTGTATCAACATGTCCCCAGCATGCATTGATGCAACAGGTGCACATACAGTAGATGTAAAATCTGGCTTGAGGGTTTGCTGTGGAAGGTTTATCAGTGGAAGCTATCACTAACAACTATGCTCATTGCCAGAAATTCTCCGAGGCTAGCAGAAATAATGCAAAGTAGTCAACCAGTGCCCTCAATTCACCTTGTGTCCTTTTTGAAAACTAACAAATGTGTAACTAGAAATTCAGCCATTTGCAGATTTCATCAATCTCAACAAGGCCGCCTTTATAAAAAGAAATAGGACTATGACTTGCTGTACAAATCTTTTCTTTGAGTACATTGGCCACAGGATAAGTAGTTCAGCTACTCAGGAGTTAGGCAGCTGTCTTTTAGGAGGTTGGACACTGGCAACCAAAGCCCCATCATGCAGCAAGCAATAGGAGGACTGGATCATTGAGGGTCCAGCATCCTTAATGTATGTGAAAAGGATTTTATGGTATGTTACAAACAGGGGCGGACTGACCATTTGGAAACTCGGGCACTGCCCGAGGGCCCGTGGTCAGTAGGGGGCCCCATGAGATGCCCCTGGTACCTTTTTCATAGGATTTTTGAGTTTGGGCAAGGATACAGGTTCCCCATGATCCCCTATTGCCCGGGGGCCCCATGAGTTGTCAGTCCGCCCCTGGTTACAAATCATTTTTGTTTAATAATGCATTAAAGCCAAACTCAAAGAATTAGTAAAAATGACTCTAACAGTGGGACTCCCCGCACTGCAAGGATTAAATGCTCATTAGTGCACAGTGCAGGCTCTATCTCTTACCATATACCCCATTCATCTGGCTCCGGAACCCTTGCCCCTTGCCTGAAGCTCTGACCTGTGGGCAAAGCTTCACCATCGATGCTTACAATACAAGGGTATTAACCCTGTATTGTACATTGAGGAGGCTGGGATGCCACCAGAGTTGGTTGAACAAGAGGTTAACAGAAGAGGCTAAAAAGAGCTTGTATAGCTGCTTGAAGAACCTTACCACCAAAGCTGTCAACAGATGAGGCCTGATCACCTTCCTGGTAAAATCTAACAAGCGTGTAATCAAAAGCCAATGTGGTAGCCTTTAAAATCTGGGAAACAGATGCCTGAAAGCCTCTGAAGTACTAACTACTCTAGTGGAGTGCACTTTCACAGGAAAGGTGGAACCTTGTTTCTATGTCTGAAGGCTCAAATCAATCTGGAGATAGTGGCAAAAAAGAGTCAATCTGTCTGAAAGAAGCTGTAGCTGAGAGATACACTCAATGTTTACTGCATCTAGACAGTGGAAGGAAATCTTGGGCTTTCATGGAGCAGGATATAGGGATAAAAGAACAATGCTCTGGTTAAGGTGACATGAGGAATATACCTGGGGAAGACAACAACCTTAACTCTTCAAAGCACAAAAAAGGGTTCCTTGAAGGTTCAGGCTGCCAGCTCCGAAACTTGCCTGACTTGATGGCAATGAGGAAGGCAACCTTGTAGTAAGAGGAGAGAGAGGAATAGTTCTTAAAAGTTCAAAGCTTAATTTTTGGAGAACTGTGAGAACCAAATTGAAATTCCATGGAGTCGCTTGGGAAAGCACAGAAGGAGCAATATGTGGGGCACCCCGCACAAAGACCTTCACTAAAGAGTGAGAGGCAAGCGGTCTTGAAAAATAATTGTTATGACCAACATTTGACTCTTGATGGTACTCAAATCCAGATGTTGATCTAAACTAAAATGGAGAAAAGACAGGAATCTTCCCATGGAGTTGTTCCTGGCATGGAAAACCCTTGCCTCACCCTAGGAGAATCATTTTTCCCAGGTGTGATGAAACACGTAGAGAAGTTGACTTCATGGCTTTAAAGAGTGTAGGGTTAACCAAATCAGGTAGGCCCCTGTCCTTCAGAAGCTGACCATCAACAGCCAGTCTATTAAAGCCAGTGACCAAGAAGCAGGATGGTAAACTAGTCCTTGAGACAGAAGAACTGGACTATTTAAGAGGACCCATGGAGAGTCTGCCAGGACTCTGGCGAGGTCCAAGTATCATGTCTGCCTGGGCCAGTTCAGTGCAATGAGAATCATGGGAATGCCCTCCATTGCAACCCTGCAGAGCAGGTGAATAAGAGGTTTCAAAGGGGAAAAGTCAAATTTTAGGTTGAACTATTCCAACAGAATCACCAGATCACCCACTGCAAGTCCTAGAGCTGGAAAATGCTGTTCTATCCACTCGAGAATATGATTGGCTACCTTTTCAGCTGGAAGACTTATGGTTCCTCCTTGATGTTTGATGAAAGCCACTGCTTGAGGACTGAATCCCAGGTGGTTCACCTTGCAGTTGAGAGGTTCAGAGTTGAAGGGATAACTGAATTCCAGAATGTTTAATTTTGATCGGTGAGGACATCCAGGACTCCCCAGACCAACCGGCTCACATCCATCGAAAGAAACTACCAGACCAGTAGGAAGAAGGATTTCCTTGACTCCGGGACTGGGATTGTGACCCACCAAGCCAGAGTAAGCCTGTTATTGGGGTACAGGCAAGAGTGATGGTCCAGAGGTTGAGCATTCCTGCACCACACAGCTAGAATGTTGAGTTTCAGTGGTTTGCACTGAAATTGGGCATTGGACTTGCCTTGAAGATGGGAACCATTAAGCCCAGAACCCATATGCAAAGGGGAAGTGCCGGTTGGCTCCTGGACTACAGCATCTAAACATAGGAGTGGAGTGTTTGGAGCTTTTCTTTTGGAAGGAAGACCCTGGACTGGGAAGTATCCAGGAGAAGGCCTAAATATTCCAAGCAATGAGTCTGTGCCACAGCTGACTTTTTGAGGTTTAAGAATCACCCAAACCTTTGCAGGGTTCAAATAATCTAGAACACATATACTTACAGAGTTTGCACCAATTGTTTCCTTGGTATAAGGTTGTCTAGGTGCCCCATTATGGTAATGCTCCAAGCACAAAGCAGAGCAAGTACAGGGGCTGGAGCAGCACAGTGGCTAAGTGGTTATCCTTTCTGTCTGGGTCATTGGTTCAAATCCCAACCATGGTCCTACCTGCCTGGAGTATGCATGTTCTCCCTGAGCCTGCATGGATTTCCTCTGGGTACTCTGTTTTCCTTTCACTTTCCAAAGACATGCTGGTAGGTTAATTAGCTCCTGTCTAAATTTGCCCTAGTATGTGTATGTATGAATGTGAGTTAGGGACCTTAGATTGTACACCCCTTGAGGGTTAGGGACTGATGTGAATGTACAATATATATGTAAAGTGCTGCGTAAATTGATGGTGCTATATAAGTAACTGTAATAAAGAAATAAATAATAATAGTTCCTTGGTGAAGACCCGAGGGGCAGTAAATAGTCCAAAGTTAAGGACAAAAAATTGGTATGTTGAGAGCCAGAACAAACACAGAAAGCATTGATGCAGTGGAAAGATGGGAACGTGCAAGTAGGCTTCTTTAGTACTACAGAAGCCAGAAAGTCCTTTAGATGGTAGGAAGCAGTGAATAACTTGGTAGAGTCCATGGGAAATTTTGTACTTGAAAGAAGGTGTTGAGAAGCTTTTGGGTCTAGAATATGGCTAAAGCCACCTTTTGCTTTGGGAACAGGTTTGAGTAGAAACAATGGCTATGATCCGTTAAGGGAGGAGCTGCACCAGAGTAGCATGGAGGTCTGTTAAGCAGCCATGGGTAGAAGGAAAGAAAATTACTTGATTACCCCATCAACACAGTCAGTGTTGATGGGGGAATCCCTCCAGCAGTATTATTGTGTTCTGCCTATGGGTAGACTTCCCCTCTGGCAGAACACAGTGATCACTGCTGGCGACTATAGCCGCCACTATAGCTGAAAAAATCTTACAGGCTGGTTGTACTGAAGTCTATGAATGGATCGACTGCCCATAGATCGAATCTCAGCCGGTCCCTGTTGGACGGCTTTATTCTTTACAAAAAGGACTTGGAAAGTTTGACAAGAAGTGGGAGGAGATAGCAACTGAAATCCCAGCTTGTAGCCCCATTTTTACCATATTTGGTACCCCCAGAATGTCCTGGGACCATGTGGCTGCAAAGATTGATAGATGCCCCCCCACCCTGGCAAAGTAAACATGTTCATTGGTTCAACTTTGCCTTGGATTTGAAGGCCTGGGAGAAATAAAAGGAATTCCCCTTAGCCTCTGAGGTAGGGGATTTCCCACATAGAGGCTTAGGCTTCTTTTGCTGGAGTAAAAGGGTACTCTCCCTCTGTTGATATCCTTAATCTAGTCTAGGGATTCGTCAAAGAGTCGTTCCCCATCAAAGGGCATGCACAACAGACACTTTTACACTGGTGTTCCAAAGACCAGCATTTGAGCTAAAGGGTCCTTATCATATGTATTGAAAGGAAATGTATTCTGGATATTAGGTATAAAATATCTGCCAACGCACCAACATAGTAGAACAGGGCATCAGATCCATCTATAGGAGGACAAAGCGATCTTTTAGGATAGATCCAGGATCCTGAGACATCCTGGAACCAAACAGATAAGGTCTGACAGGGGGACACTGTTGCAATATCCGGTAGCAGGGCAAAGCCTTTGAGAGAAAATAAGACCTTAGAAAGGGCTTCTAGCCTCTTGGTCATTGCATCTTTAAACACCAGGACATCCTTAACATGGAAAGTCAGAGTCTTGGCAAGACAAGAAATAGTTGGATCTACTGTGGGGATAGCCCACTTTTTAAGGAACCCATCCTCAAATAAACAAAACACTTGGGACAGAGTTAAGCTGGCTATACATTATTAATGTATGGGCACAAATTGCTGCATCTTCATTACAGACTCCATAGCTTTGCCGAGAATCAATTGATCTTGAAGCTGCAAAATGAGCCCCAAAAGTGAAAGACAAGGCCAAACTTGGAGTGGTCCAAGGAATAGAGGGGAAATCTTCCACTGGGGACATTAGTTCTGATGACTACTAGGGATTTCTCTCACTCTGAACAGATTTCCCCCCGATTCCTATTCTGCTTATGGGACAGGAAGTTATACTGTTTCTAAACCCACAACAGTAAAATCAATCTATATATACAGTAAAGCATGCTTGTTATACTCACTGTGGAACTTAAGGGGTTAATCCTCTGCATTGCGTAAAAAGGTTGTTTGATCCTCTTTTCCCTGATCCTCCCCTTCTTCTACTGCCCCCAATCTATCTGCCGATAGAACAAAGCCCTAGGAAGCACTCTGCACATGCTCAGTTTGGTGTGTATTGGTAGAGTTTTTTTTCTCTTGGGAGAGTGCATATGATCAGCACAGGTCCAATCAGTTCTGTCCAGACAGAGGGTCAGGGGTCCTGCAGCCTCATAGGACAATCAGGGGAGAATGAAAACTCCTCCTACAAGCTTTAACCAGTTCTCTGGACACTGATAGAAGTCACAAGACTGCTCTAACTGCTGATGAGAAAAGGTATTTAGCAGTTTATATTTACTAAAATAATTGCATTTCCATGTTCTGTGTACTGTGGGAGAGTGGATATAGTGAATGCAGGGTCCTGGGAGAGTGGACATAGTGAATGCAGGGTCCGGGGAGAGCGGATATAGTGAATGCAGGATCCGGGGAGACCGGATATAGTGAATGCAGGGTCCGGGGAGACCAGATATAGTGAATGCAGGGTCTGGGAGACCAGATACAGTGAATGCAGGGTCCGGGGAGACCGGATATAGTGAATGCAGGGTCCGGGGAGACCGGATATAGTGAATGCAGGGTCCGGGGAGACCAGATATAGTGAATGCAGGGTCTGGGAGACCAGATACAGTGAATGCAGGGTCCTGGGAGACCAGATATAGTGAATGCAGGGTCCTGGGAGACCAGATATAGTGAATGCAGGGTCCAGGGTTAAGTAACACTTCAAGGGAAATTCACCACTGGGACACAGATAGCAACAACAAAACATGGCAGAGGTTATAACCCTCCCTTACATTATCTAAAAAGAAAAAATTAAAAAACTATTGTCTTCCGTTCTACTTGAAGAAAAATGTTTTTAAACACGAATTGTCTGCCTTTCTGATAGCAACCAGTCAGTGTCTTATTCTCTTACTTTTACCAACAGCTTGAAAGGTAAAAGGTTACTGGATGCTGCAGAGACAATTCTGGTCAGACATTTTTTTTACATGAGTCTCTTTATGAATAGGGAACTTTCTTTTCAGCCATGTGATTAATTCTGAAATCTCAATGTACTGAATATTACTGTCCCTTTTTTCGCAATAAGGCTCCTTCTGATGTTTTAGCTTTGTGAACTGAACCTTTTGATGATCTTCGCAGTAATCAGTGTGTACTTACATAGCATTTACCCAGCAGAGTATTACTCAGGAATATTGATGGATTTTACAGATCCGAGTTCTATGGAGTGTGCACATCTTTGCCTTATTTGTAACAGCTGTTTCTTTTTACATCTCCTATTGGAGCGCATACATACAAAGTCTTTCCAAGTGGGGCACAATGGGATATTCCAGAGAAGTGTCAGCCCCCTTGCACACAGCAATCACCCCCTCTGTCTTGCACATCCATCCAGTTGTTGCATGCACTCTGTAGGGATGCTCAGACTAAGGTAGGTGTTCATTACTTTATCAGGAGAGCTCAGAGAATTCTTCCACAATTATTCTCCTAGGAGCTATGAACTATTCAGCCTAATGACCTCTTTCCTTTTCTTTTTCATCAATAGAGAACCTCTGAGTTCAGCTGCAAAGTTTGGTGTACATTGATGATACTGGAGCAAAGGAAAAGCAAGGCTACTGTCTACAGCAATCCGCCATGCTTCATTTTATGACAGCTGAAGAATGATAATCTATTGCTAGCATTCTCTGTTGCTAGGATGCAGGCGGCTATTGCTGGATACAGGCAGCTTTTACAAGGATGCATGTGGCTATTGCTAGGACGAAGGTGACTATTGCCAGGATGCAGATGGCTATTGGGAGGATGCAGGCAGCTATTGCCAGGACACAACTGGCTATTTCTAGGATGCATGTGGCTATTGTGAGGACAAAGGTGGCTATTGCTAGGAGGCTGGCAGCTATTGTAAGGATGCAGGTGGCTATTGCTAGGATGCATGCAGCTATTATGAGGACATAGTTGGCTATTGCTAGGATGCATGCAGCTATTATGAGGACATAGTTGGCTATTGCTAGGAGGCCAGCAGCTATTGCTAGGATGCAGATGGCTATTGCTAGAATGCATGCAGCTATTGTGAGGACATAGGTGACTCTTGCTAGCAGGCCAGCAGATATTGCTAGGATGCAGATGGTTATTGAGAGAATGCAGGCAGATATTGCTAGGACACAACTGGCTATTTCTAGGATGCATGCGGCTATTGTGAGGACATAGGTGGCTATTGTTATAAGGCCAGCAGCTATTGCAAGGATGTAGGCAGCTATTGTGAGGACATAGATGGCTATTGCTTGGAGGCCAGCAGCTATTCCAAGGATGCAGGTGTCTATTTTTAGGATGAATAAGGCTATTGTGAGGACATAGGTGGCTATTGATAGGAGGCCAGCAGCTATTTCTAGGATGCAAATGGCTATTGCTAAGATGCATGTGGCTACTGTGAGGACATAGGTGGCTATAGCTAGGATGCATGCGGCTATTGTTAGGATATAGGTGGCAATTGCTAGGAGGCCTGCAGCTATTGCAAGGAGGAAGGTGGCTATTGCTAGGATGCATGAGGCTATTGTGAGGACATAGGTGGCTATTGCTTGAAGGCCAGCAGCTATTCCAAGGATGCAGGTGGCTATTGCTAGGATGCATGAGGCTATTGTGAGGACATAGGTGGCTATTGCTTGAAGGCCGGCAGCTATTCCAAGGATGCAGGTGGCTATTGTGAGGACATAGGTGGCTATTGCTAGGAGGCCGGCAGCTATTGCTAGGATACATGCAGCTATTGTGAGGACATAGGTGGCTATTGCTAGGAGGCCGGCAGCTATTGCTAGGATACATGCAGCTATTGTGAGGACATAGGTGGCTATTGATAGGAGGCCAGCAGCTACTGCAAGGATGCATGCGGCTATTGTGAGGACATAGGTGGCTATTGATAGGAGGCCGGCAGCCATTGCTAGGATGCATGCAGCTATTGTGAGGACATAGGTGGCTATTGATAGGAGGCCGGCAGCTATTTCTAGGATGCAAATGGATATTGCTAGGATGCATGCGGCTACTGTGAGGACATATATAGCTATAGCTAGGAGGCCGGCAGCTATTCCAAGGATGCAGGCAGCTATTGCTAGGATGCATGTGGCTATTGCTAGGATGCATGTGGCTATTGTGGGGACATAGGTGGCTATTGCTAGCTGGCCTGCGGCTATTGCTAGGATGCAGACGCCTATATCTAGGATGCATGCGGCTATTGTGAGAACACAGGTGGCTATTACTAGGATGCAGGCAGCTATTGCTAGAACATAGGTGGCTACTGCTAGACTGCAGGAGATTATTGCCAGGACAGTCGGCTCCTGTACTCCAACAGATCACATTTGTATGTATAAAATATGGTCCATACGCAGGACCAGGGATGCAGATCTGAATGAAGAGAATTTATCAACAAAGCTACAGTTATTCTGACAGAAATATCACAAGCAGGTAAACTGTCATTCCTCCCAGAACTCACATTTCAGTTTTCGGTGGGTATTTTCATGTTGAGTCGCTCATGGACTCTGCATGAAATATCAGCTGTTACATCCTGTGATCTGGCCACCTACCAAGACCAATATCAGGTCTCACTGTCCCTGCAGGGTTTTTATTTGACTTCTTATTTAAAGTATGCAGCAGGAGGAGTGAGACTTTGCATATTGCAGCAGGAGGAGTGAGACTTTGCATATTGCAGCAGGAGGAGTGAGACTTTGCATATTGCAGCAGGAGGTGTGAAACCTTTCATTATACTTATGACTATGGGATGTTTTATTTGTAGCTCAGTCCAGTTGTTGCACGCACTCTGTAGGGTGTGGGGTGCACATACTAAGGTAGGTGTTCATTACTTTACTAGGAAATGTCAGTTTTCTTCCACAACTATTCTTTGGGGGGATGAACATTTATGCCTAATGGCCTCTCTACTTTTCTTTTTCATCAGTTATTCGATTCTGGAGGGGTTTTTATTTACTCCATTTATGAAAAAATGCAACAGGAAAAGTGAGACTTTGCATTCTGCAGCAAGAGGAGTGAGATGTTGCATACTGCAGAAGGAGTAATAAAGTCACTGCTGTCAGACTGCGTCCATATCTGCCCGATGTGCCAGTGTGTGTGTTGTACATTAGCTTTACCGGCTTTCCCGACCGCCCTATAGTAGGAGTACTGTTAGAGGACGGCAGGGCTGCGCAAAATCACGTATATGTACACGATTCGTATTTGCAGGCAGGGGGCGCACTGCTGTTGGTGGCTATTGATGTTAATCACTGGGTCCCGACCGGAGATTCCCCTCTGGCACTTGGTGATCATCGGGCAAAGCTGACAGAGGAGAAACCTGTGTGTAAACAATACAGGTCTCTCTCCTGTCAGTATGGACATGCTGCTGTGTTCTGCTCTGCACAGCAGATACACAGCAGCATGTCTCTAGGGAAACACGCTGTTGTGTATCTCTGCTGTGCAGAGCCCACTAGGGTAAAACACACAATGTGAAACACACAGTTAACCCTTTGATCGGCCCAGATGTTAACCCCTTCCTGCCCAGTGTCATTAGTACAGTGTCAGTGCTTTTTATTAGCACTGATCACTGTATTGGTGTCATTGGGGATGTCAGTGGCAGTCAGTTCTCTCCAGTGTCAGAATGCCTGCTGCAGTCCCGCTATAAGTCACTGATCGCCGCCATTACTAATATAAAAAATAAAAATCCCAGTATCCATACCGCCATTTGTAGACTCTATAACTTTCCCGTAAACCAATTAATTTACACGTAGTGGGATTTTTTTCAGCAAAGACATTTTGGCCTAAATTTACGATGAAATTTGATTTTTTAAATGTTTTTTACTGGACATGTTTTATAGCAAAAGTCAAAAATATTTTTTTTTCAAACTTGTCAATCTTTTTTTGTGTATAGCGCAAAAAAAAAAAACAAAAACGCAGAGGTGGTCAAATACCACCGAAAGAAAGCTCCATTTGTGGGAAAAAAGGACATAAAGTTAATTTGGGTGCAGCGTTGCATGACCGCGCAATTGTCAAAGTAACGCAGCGCCGTATTGCAAAAAATGGTCTGGTCAGGAAGAGGGTGAATCCTCTGTAGGGCGAGTGTTACCATTTGTCACACCTTAGCAAGGTCCATGGGGATTACAAATGAACGACACCACATGTCCTGCGTTCTAGGACATTGCATGCCTGTGACATCAAACGTGTTCCATTGTCACATAGATGTGAATGCGGCCTTCGTTCACACGTGTCCTATGATGTACGCAGGAGTATGTGCGTTCACATGGCACACGTAATGCTAATATTTTATGTGGGCGGCACCCCAAAGCACTTCGCTAAAGTGAGAAATGGCGCCACAGTGCACAAGACCAAAGTATATCCATTCCGCTGCAGTGATTTGTTTTTGTAAAGTTCACACTTCTTTGCTGCATTTGACGTGCAAAGGGCGGCCCATTGAAACGAATGAGTGGCCCTGACAAATGAGCATGTGCCACTGCAGCTTCATAGGTGGGATCGGAGCCCTATATCCTCTGATCTAACTCTGTGCCAAGGTCAGGTCTCACTTTCCCTGCAGGATTCTTTTATATGGATTCCATGTTTGAAAGAATGCAACAGGAGGAGTGAGACTATGCATACTGCAGCAGGAGTGAAACTTCTCAGCATCAAGAGGAGACTTTTCAGTACCAGGAGGCATTAGACTTTGCATATTGCAGTAAGAGGAGTGAGACTTTTCAGCATCAGGAGTGAGACTTTGCATATTGCAGCAGGAAGAGTGAGACTTTTCAGCAGCAGGAGGAGTGAGACTTCAGTATCAGGAGGAGTGAGACTTTTCAGCATCAGAAGGAGTGACACTTTGCATATTGCAGCAGGAGGAGTGAGACTTTTCAGCATCAGGAGTGATACTTTGCATATCGCAGCAGGAGGAATGAGACCTCTCAGCATCAGGAGTGATATTTTGCACAATGCAGCAGGAGGAGTGAGACTTTTCAGCATCAGGAGGAGTGAGACTTTGCATATTGCAGCAGGAGGAGTGAGACCTCTCAGCGTCAAGAGGAGTGAGACTTTTCAGCATCAGGAGGAGTGAGACTTTACATATCGCAGCAGGAGGAGTGAGACCTCTCAGTGTCAAGAGGAGTGAGACTTTTCAGCATCAGGAGGAGTGAGACTTTGCATATCGCAGCAGGAGGAGTGAGACTTATCAGTATCAAGAGGAGTGAGACTTTTCAGCATCAGCAGTGAGACTTTGCATATCGCAGCAGGAGGAGTGAGACTTTTCAGCATCAGCAGTGAGACTTTGCATATCGCAGCAGGAGGAGTGAGACCTCTCAGCATCAAGAGGAGTGAGACTTTTCAGCATCAAGAGGACTGCACCTTTGCACAATGAACAGGAGGAGTGAGCCTTTTTTCCATCAGGAGGAGTGAGACTTTACATATTGCAGCAGAAAGAGTGAGACCTTTCAGCATCAGGAGAAGTGATATTTTGCACAATGCAGCAGGAGGAGTGAGACTTTTCAGCATCAGGAGGAGTGAGCCTCTGCGTATTGCAGCAGGAGGAGTGAGACCCTGGTCAGTGGCCCAGTACATGGCATGGTGTGGTGGCAGTCCTGGGATGGGTTGCAGGGGCAGATTTGTGGTCAGCGGAGGTTGTGATGACAATGTGCTCCCTGCAGATGGTGGAGGATCTGCCATGGAGGTGCCGGGAGGACTGTGCTGGGTCCCTGCCAGGACTTCCAATGTCACATGGTAATCAGAGTGTGCCCAGTGTCAGTCTGGGGCCCGGGGCCAGCCGTCCCCCCCTCCGTCTGGGTGTCATCCTCCCCAATAATGTACAGAGAGCTGTCAGTCGTGTACAGGGGGGAGGAGGGCAGGAGGAGGGGGAGGGGGCTGCCGGCACATCACACTCAGCCCGGGACAGGAGCACCGGAGGTGTGTGCGGGGTGCAGGAGAAGTGTAGCCGGGCCCCGGGACCCCTGACCCGTGAGAGGAGCCGGACACGAAGAGCGGACAGAGGTGAGAGAAGAGCGATCAGAGAGCTCCGGTCCGGGGGGTGCGACGGGGACACAGGGAGGGGAAGAGCCGGGCTGTGTGTACACGGCAGGGACCGCCCACCTCACCTCCGCCCCGCCCACCCACTGACACCCTGCTCAGCCTTCCTAGGGGTGTCAAGGGTCCTTCATTGGGGGTCATTGTACCACATTGTCCCATCAGGTTACATTGTTACCTGGTGTCCTATGGAGGAGTCCCCAGGAAATGTTCCCTAGGTCTGCATGGGACACATGTCCACTTCATGGCACTAGTGTGGTCAGTGTGACAGGACTGAGCTTTATCCAGTGTTGTCTGTAATGGATTCAGTCTGAGCTGAAGAATACGGGATGTTATCTTAATCCATTCATCGTGTTCTTCCAGGAATCTGGGGGCGCGGGGTATTCCTTCCAGATCTGTGCAGTATTCCGGAGTGACACCTTACGTCTGTGCAGGAGCTTCCTGTAATAAAGACCGCTCACTGCTGTTGTCTCTGCTTGTGCAGGGTGCCTGGTCTGGTCTCCACCCCCTCCTGTAATAGGTGTCCATTCTCTTGATGTAATCGATATCAACCCCTCTGCTGTAGTAGGTACCCCCCCCCTCAATGTAGTAGGTATCCATTCCCTGCTGTAGTAGGTACCCCCCCCCTCAATGTAGTAGGTATCCATTCCCTGCTGTAGTAGGTACCCCCCCCCCTCAATGTAGTAGGTATCCAATCCTTGCTGTAGTAGGTACCCCCCCCTCAATGTAGTAGGTATCCAATCCTTGCTGAAGTAGGTACCCCCCCCCCTCAATGTTGTAGGTATCCAATCCTTGCTGTAGTAGGTACCCCCCCTCAATGTAGTAGGTATCCAATCCTTGCTGTAGTAGGTACCCCCCCCCTCAATGTAGTAGGTATCCAATCCTTGCTGTAGTAGGTACCCCCCCCCTCAATGTAGTAGGTATCCAATCCTTGCTGTAGTAGGTACCCCCCTCGATGTAGTAGGTACCCCCCCCTCAATGTAGTAGGTATCCAGTCCTTGCTGTAGTAGGTACCCCCCCTCGATGTAGTAGGTATCCAGCCCCTTGATGTAGTAGGTACCCCCCCCCCTCAATGTAGTAGGTATCCAATCCTTGCTGTAGTAGGTACCCCCCCCTCAATGTAGTAGGTATCCATTCCCTGATGTAGTAGGTACCCCCCCCTCAATGTAGTAGGTATCCATTCCTTGCTGTAGTAGGTACCCCCCCCTCAATGTAGTAGGTATCCAATCCTTGCTGTAGTAGGTACCCCCCCCCCCTCAATGTAGTAGGTATCCAATCCTTGCTGTAGTAGGTACCCCCCTCGATGTAGTAGGTACCCCCCCTCAATGTAGTAGGTATCCAGTCCTTGCTGTAGTAGGTACCCCCCCTCGATGTAGTAGGTATCCAGCCCCTTGATGTAGTAGGTACCCCCCCCCCTCAATGTAGTAGGTATCCAGTCCTTGCTGTAGTAGGTACCCCCCCTCGATGTAGTAGGTATCCAGCCCCTTCCTGTAGTAGGTACACCCCCCCTCAATGTAGTAGGTATCCAATCCTTGCTGTAGTAGGTACCCCCCTCGATGTAGTAGGTACCCCCCCTCAATGTAGTAGGTATCCAGTCCTTGCTGTAGTAGGTACCCCCCCTCGATGTAGTAGGTATCCAGCCCCTTGATGTAGTAGGTACCCCCCCCTCAATGTAGTAGGTATCCAGTCCTTGCTGTAGTAGGTACCCCCCCTCGATGTAGTAGGTATCCAGCCCCTTCCTGTAGTAGGTACACCCCCCCTCGATGTAGTAGGTATCCAGCCCCTTCCTGTAGTAGGTACACCCCCCCTCAATGTAGTAGGTATCCAATCCTTGCTGTAGTAGGTACCCCCCCCCCTCGATGTAGTATGTATCCACCCCCTTGATGTAGTAGGTACCCCCCCTCAATGTAGTAGGTATCCAATCCTTGCTGTAGTAGGTACCCCCCCCTCTATGTAGTAGGTATCCAATCCTGGCTGTAGTAGGTACCCCCCCCTCAATGCAGTAGGTATCCAATGCCTACTGTAATAGGTACCCCCCCCCCCCTCAATGTAGTAGGTATCCATTCCCTAGTTGTCTACAGCCTGGCACTGACAGGAACTCTGCCCTCAGTTGTCTACAGCCTGGCACTGACAGGAAATCTGCTCTCAGATATCTGCAGCCTGGCACTGACAGGACCTCGGGGTTCCCCCTCACGTCTTTCAAGAAAAATTGGCGGGAAGGTCCAAGACTCCCTAACAGCTTCTCCCACTCAGCACCTCTGAGGTAATTCCCGCCATTTTACCTCCTCCTCCTCAGAGTACCTCTCCCTCCTGCCAGGTTGGTCCTAGGCTCCTCGTTCCTCCTTTCCATTTACTGTGTGGGGATTGCTATGTCCTTCTCCGCAAATGGCGGGAGCATTCTGCTCAACAAGAGGACAGGGCTTCTATGGAAGACATTTTCCCTCACAGCCTGAAGGAGCTCTGACAGAGCCAGCTCTGAGGAAAGCCTCACAAAGTGGATTTCATTTGGATGCTGTACTTACCTGATGCTGAGCGTTACCTTCACCTGTGAGCGGTTCCTATTAACTAAGAGAGTCCAATAAAAGGTCTGGAGAATATTCCTGGATGTTTTTGAGTGTCGTTTGAATACCACATCTCCACCGGGTTCCAGAAGGCCATCAGTACCCTTATACTACATGCGTATTTATGATTTACGTCTGGTGAGTGTAAGCACATCCTATATTGCTTTTCACGGAAGTCACCTGATTATGTGATGGAAGTTGAATAGGATTGATCGATATCTTCCTATCTGAATCACCGACGCACTTGCAACCCATAAAATGGACTCATGTCATTTGCATTTATGTGATATATTGTGCATAATACTGTCACGTCAATATATAAATGTTGTCTTTATTAAGACATTATCACTGTCACATATTAGCGCATCAACTTGCGCTTTCTTTCACACATTTTATTATATTTTATAATTTTTATTATATTTATTTAAGCGCTGCATTTTTTAAATATATTTATATGTTTAAGGGTTTTAGAGGTTTCCTTATGCTAACTGCTTATACCCAGGACTGAAAAGCACTCACTTTATGGTATCCAACCCCTGCTGTAGTAGGTATCCAACCCCTGATGTAGTAGGTATCCTCCCCCTGCTGTAGTAGGTATCCAACCCCTGCTGTAGTAGGTATCCAACCCCTGATGTAGTAGGTATCCTCCCCCTGCTGTAGTAGGTATCCAACCCCTGCTGTAGTAGGTATCCAATCTTTGCTGTAGTAGGTATCCAACCCCTGCTGTAGTAGGTATCCAACCCCTGATGTAGTAGGTATCCAACCCCTGCTGTAGTAGGTATCCAACCCCTGATGTAGTAGGTATCTGCTCCCTGCTGTAGTAGGTATCCTCCCCCTGATGTAGTAGGTATCTGCTCCCTGCTGTAGTAGGTATCCTCCCCCTGATGTAGTAGGTATCCAACGCCTGCTGTAGTAGGTATCCAATCCCTGATGTAGTAGGTATCCTCCCCCTGCTGTAGTATGTATCCGACCCCTGCTGTAGTAGGTATCCAACCCCTGCTGTAGTAGGTATCCAACCCCTGATGTAGTAGGTATCCAACCCCTGATGTAGTATGTATCCTCCCCCTGCTGTAGTAGATATCCAACCCCTGCTGTAGTAGATATCCAACCCCTGCTGTAGTAGGTATCCAACCCCTGCTGCAGTATGTATCCGACCCCTGCTGTAGTTGGTATCCTCCCCCTGATGTAGTAGGTATCCACCCCCTGCTGTAGTTGGTATCCAACCCCTGATGCAGTATGTATCCTCCCCCTGATGTAGTAGGTATCCAACCCCTGATGTAGTAGGTATCCAACCCCTGCTGTAGTAGGTATCCAACCCCTGCTGTAGTAGGTATCCGCCCCCTGTTGTAGGTATCCAACCCCTGCTGTAGTAGGTATCCAATCCCTGATGTAATAGGTATCCAACCCCTGCTGTAGTAGGTATTCACCCCCTCGATGTAGTAGGTATCCACCCCCTGCTGTAGTAGGTGTCCTCCCCTCCTTGCTGTAATAGGTATCCGCCCCCCTGATGTAATAGGTAATCACCCCCCTGATGTAATAGGTACTCGTCCCCCTGATGTAATAAGTATAACTAAAGGCAAAACATTTTTTTTCTCAGGTTTAGATGGGGATTAGAACCCTTGTCAGGTTTATATTGCTCTCTAGAGCAACATACTCCGAGAGGTACTGGAAACTTCTAGACTTCAATGTGTAGTCAGATATGAGAAACTTCAAACAAGCTCAATAGTTCTGGCGGTGCGAACCCCACACAGCGAGGCTTCCCTCGATGGACACCAACTGTAGGTCAAACTGTAGAAAAACAGAATGGAGCTTCAGACCAAAATTGGTAAAAGAGTCCACGATCATTTTAATAGTTGGTAAGAAGTCATACATAACATTTCTTTTACCAACAATGAAGATTATCTTGGACATTTTTATTCCATACTACTGTCTGCCCCCGTCAGGGAGATTCACCCTCTTGATTTGTCCTTTTCCCCCTAACACCTAAAGTGACAGTAAAAGAAAATCACAAATTTTGGGTTGTCACCAGAATAGGAATAGAGGGGACTTTTTCCAAAGGGGACATTATATCTGATGACACAGATGGAAGAAAAAACCCTGACATGTAATCCTACTTACTCATGGTTCATGTGCATTGTCATGACATGCCGACTTTAATGAAAAATGGAGCATGTGTGTGCTATATTCTATTTCCAGTGCATTTATGCTGAGGGAATCGTTTTTAGGGACAGCTCTTATATCTGACGCTTTGTCTCTGGAAATAATTTTATATTATGAGCAACAAGATAATAAAACACCCACTTTTGTGCTTTTTTTGTCTTCAGAGATAATATTTTACAAGAAGAGGTTATCGATCCCAAATTCAAAATTCTATGGACAATGACCAAATGTTGTGGGTTTTTTTGTACCATATTGTTGTCCTCAGAGATGGTAGTTTACATGATGAGATTATCTATACCCGATTCTAATTTCAATGGACAATGTCCAAACTTTGTGAGGTTTTTTTTGTTGTAATATATTGTCTTTAGAGATAGTAGCGTACATGATGATGTTATCTATAGCAAATTCTAAATTCTGTGGATAATGGCCATATTCCTGTTATCGATCTCCTTTAACTAGTAGAACAGATCACATACCTTTTATCTATTGTTGCCAATCTCTGATTTCAGCTCTCATTTAGTTTAGTGCAATTTAGGAAGATGTGAATTGACATCAGACATGACGTTGGGCACACACAAACACTATGGGTGAAATTCAATAAGGCATTTGTGCCAGATGTCTGGTGGGGTGGATGTAGCAGGAAACCTTTTGCCAAATTCTCATTGTTAATATTGACATGTGTGACAAATTCTTTGCAACATTTTTACTGTACAACTCTATTGTTTCGCCATATTCATCAGAAAAGTATTGAAAAACAAGACCTCTCCCATGTTGGCATACATTGTGTTGCAGGTGTAAGTATTGGGGGCATAGAAAATTCTCCCTGAGACAAAATTGTAGGACATTTCTGCGACAGATTCATATACACCTTACCAATGCATAGATGGATCTGTCGCAAGCTGTATTTTATGTCACACTTCTGCAAGACAGATTTCTAATGAGCATTTGTGACATTTTTTATGAATTAGACAGAAATATCCTCCAGTTTTGATAGATCATATAATGGAGAAGATTGTTGGGTACACATGAGTAGAATTTCCTTCAGATGTTCATAGAGAACCTTGCTGAGTACACACAAGTAGAATGTCCTTCAAACGTTCATAGAGAGCCTTGCTGGGTATACACGAGTAGAATATCCTTCAAACGTTCATAGAGAACCTTGCTGGGTACACACGAGTAGAATTTCCTTCAAACGTTCATAGAGAACCTTGCTGGGTACACACGAGTAGAATTTCCTTCAAACGTTCATAGAGAACCTTGCTGGGTATACACGAGTAGAATGTCCTTCAAACGTTCATAGAGAGCCTTGCTGGGTATACACGAGTAGAATATCCTTCAAACGTTCATAGAGAACCTTTCTGGGTACACACGAGTAGATTTTCCTTCAAATGTTCATAGAGAACCTTGCTGGGTACACACGAGTAGAATTTCCTTCAAACGTTCATAGAGAACCTTGCTGGGTACACACGAGTAGAATGTCCTTCAAACGTTCATAGAGAGCCTTGCTGGGTATACACGAGTAGAATGTCCTTCAAACGTTCATAGAGAGCCTTGCTGGGTATACACGAGTAGAATATCCTTCAAACGTTCATAGAGAACCTTGCTGGGTACACACAAGTAGATTTTCCTTCAAATGTTCATAGAGAACCTTTGCTGGGTACACACGAGTAGAATTTCCTTCAAACGTTCATAGAGAACCTTGCTGGGTACACACAAGTAGAATGTCCTTCAAACGTTCATAGAGAGCCTTGCTGGGTATACACGAGTAGAATATCCTTCAAACGTTCACAGAGAACCTTGCTGGGTACACACGAGTAGATTTTCCTTCAAATGTTCATAGAGAACCTTGCTGGGTACACACGAGTAGAATTTCCTTCAAACATTCATAGAGATCCTTGCTGGGTACACAAGTAGAATTTCCTTCAACGTTCAGAGAACCTTCCTGGGTACACACGAGCAGAATCTCCTTCAAACGTTGATAGAGAACCTTGCTGGGTACACACGAGCAGAATTTCCTTCAAACGTTGATAGAGAACCTTGCTGGGTACACGAGTAGAATTTCCTTCAAACGTTCATAGAGAACCTTGCTGGGTACACGAGCAGAATTTCCTTTAAACGTTCAGAGAACCTTGCTGGGTACACATGAGCAGAATGTCCTTCAAACGTTCATAGAGAAGCTTGCTGGGTACACATGAGTAGAATTTCCTTTAGATGTTCATAGAGAACCTTGCTGTGTACATGTGAGTAGAATTTCCTTCAAATGTTCATAGAGAAGCTCGCTTGGTACACATGAATAGAATTTCCTTCAAATGTTCATAGAGAAGCTTTCTGGGTAAATACGAGTAGAATTTCGTTCAAACGTTCATAGAGAACTTTGCAGGGTACACACAAGCAGAATTTCCTTCAAACGTTCATAGAGAACCTTGCTGGGTACACACGAGTAGAATTTCCTGCAAACGTTCATAGAGAGCCTTGCTGGGTACACACGAGTAGAATTTCGTTCAAACGTTCATAGAGAAGCTTGCTGGGTAAACACGAGTAGAATTTCGTTCAAACGTTCATAGAGAGCCTTGCTGGGTACACACGAGTAAAATTTCCTTCAAACGTTCATAGAGAACCTTGCTGGGTACACATGAGTAGAATTTCCTTCAAACGTTCATAGAGAACCTTGCTGGGTACACATGAGTAGAATTTCCTTCAAACGTTCATAGAGAACCTTGCTGGGTACACATGAGCAGAATGTCCTTCAAACGTTCATAGAAAGCCTTGCTGGGTACACATGAGTAGAATTTCCTTCAAACGTTCATAGAGAACCTTGCTGGGTACACATGAGTAGAATTTCCTTCAAACGTTCATAGAGAACCTTGCTGGGTACACATGAGCAGAATGTCCTTCAAACGTTCATAGAGAACCTTGCTGGGTACACATGAGTAGAATTTCCTTCAAACGTTCATAGAGAACCTTGCTGGGTACAGAACATTCTTTCTTGTAAACATTAAATCAACTGATTTTGTTCCATAGCCCTTAAAATTCTATCCAGACCAGCTATTTGAATGGACTCCCAGATGTATTAAACATGTTTCACTACAATAGGTATGATTCTTTCATCCTGCTCCTTCAAATTTTCTCATCAATATGGTTTAAAAAGAACATCAATTAGACCCCATTAACCATTAGAAAATCAAACAAACTTTCTGAAATGGATAGATTTCTAATGACATACTTCTGGTGTGTACCCACATTATATTAGTAAGGTAGTATAAGGAGTAATTGGAATGTGCTGAAGCCCATAGCATCCCATGCAGTCCTGCTGCTCAGCCTGCTGCTCTTTGGTGTTTGAAGTGGCCCAGAAGTCAGTATTGGGAGCATTGATTTGTAAAGGGCCTTTATTAATAGCAATCTCAAGCAGTTCCATGTAACATGTTCCGAGTCTCTGACTTTCCCTTACAGCATGACTTCGATCTCCAACCACTGCTGTAGAACAGTCTCTGAACATTTCCTCTAGTAAGGTAGGCCATACATTATAAAAAATTTTTTCGTTCAACCAGCAGGATGAACGAAAATTTATTGACGATTCCCCCATCCACACATTTGAAGTGGATGGGGCAATCATTCCTGCTCAGCTATTGTGTTCTCTCGGTGTAGAGACTTCCCTGCCATCAGAACTCAATCATCAGTGTTACTGGTTATAGACGCTGGCACTGATCGTTCTGGAAAAACCTGACAGGGTGGTAGCACAAAAGTCAATCGATAGATCGACTTCTGTACAACCAGGGTGCCCATACATGGATTGAAATTCGGCTGGTCCCTACTGAACCAGCCGAATTTCAATACATGTATGGCCAGCTTAAAGTGGCACTCCAGTCATAACCTAACTAATGCTAAACCTACTCCCACCACCAGGGGTGTATTTACCACAAGGCATTTACCTAGGGTGGCATTTTTCAGGGGTGGCAGCACTGTCCCTCGGAAGAAGGGACACACGCAGCATGGGAACCTGTAGGGTTCTGAGAGAGGCTGCAGGTTTCATGATGGTGTATGCACAGCCCAACTCTCGTTCCTGGGGATGTCCGGAGCTGGGAAGGTGAGTGTCTCTCTCACCATGGGAGGATGGTGGCTGGTGTTTAGGGGCAGTGGTAGTGGGGGGAAGGGGTGTTGTTGGTCAATGTCAGGCTCTCTCTGTGTGTTGGGGGGGGGTGCATTTTTTGTGTTGCCTAGGGCAGCACAAAACCTAAATACACCACTGCCCAACCCCATTCCAAGACTATTCTATCTAACCCTGTAAAGAACAAATGTGCATACTTACCTATTCCGAAGCCACTCTGGTCTGGTCTCCAACGGTGGCTTCTGTGTGCACGAGTGAAAGCTGACAATGGCTGGGAGATGACATCACCCATAGACTTGTTATCTTGGCATCTGTTGTCAGCTGCCCCTCCTACTGACAGCTGACCCTGGGACCGGACCAGAGCAACTTCAGAACAGGTAAGTATATGGATCTTTTCTTTACAGGGTTGGATAGAATAGGTTTAGAATGGGGTGGGAATAGGTATGGTGTTAGTTACATAATGACTGGAATTCCACTTTAAGTCTTTGTTCTATGACAGTTTTTTATAGCATTACATACTGTATCATAACTATTATATGCAACCCTTTGGGGACATCAGGGGCTGCATTTGAAGCCCGTATACCTTGTGGGTTGACATCCTCTGCCATATAGTAAGTGTAATCTAATTAGTTGCTCTGGTTTATTGCCGTTTGTACAGCACTGTTTCTCTTTGTACTTATTACAGTTTTTATGCCTCATTTTCTGCAGTAATGCTGACAATAGATCAAGGATGTTCAATATAAGTTCCATATGACCTGGCTTGCTCACATTTTCTTTGATGAGGATGGGGCTGTCTATTTCCACGTAGTGAGGTTTGTCTGTTGAGGATCATCTGCTGAATGTACACCTGACGGGGATGGAAAATACTTTGATCTGTCTTGTATCATACACTGAATCTAATTTATTTATGGATTTCATTCACAGGCCCACTGGGAACTCGACCTCTACACATCCATATGCTGCAGGTTTAGACTTGCTGCGGAGTTTCACTATGAGATGCTGCACATATGAACAATATAAACCCCCCTCAACAGCTGACAAGTGCCTGCAGCTCCATCCCAGCACAGTCAGATATGAGCATACAGAGGATATGTGTCCTGATTTGTGTATGGATGCCTCCCCCCATCTAATGAAGAGCTGGAACCTTCATCAAGATGTGGCCATCCCCCTCCGATGGGGGCATCTACCAGTGCTGGGACCTCTCCTAAAAGGAAGAATGACTGGGCTCCTCCAATCACTGCAGAGCTCTTCCCTGGTATTCCTGTTCATTCTGATTCTCCTCTCCTGGAAACCCTGTACAGCAGAAGATCTACACTGTTAGTAAGCTGAGGATGAGTCTGGGTAAACTTTGGGGGAATATGTCAGACCGTGCATCTGGTTTGGTTTAGACTTTAAAGAATAGTAGTCAGAGGATCAGATAACAGAGCCCTAGTGTGGGTAATGTGATCCTCTCCAGGGGTGAACAGCTGAGTCTACTGTACAAGTCATTTCGAAAGAGGGGGAAATCTTAGTCAGCAAGAAGTTTGCTCTCATAAAGCCAGTAATATGTCGTAGCGATGCAGATTGCTACACACACAGCATAATCCCTCATGGAATTACATGTTCTGCCTTGCTTGGCTAGTACTTCTTTCCATAGACCTTATTTCATGCATGCAAATGTATACCAATTAGTACAGCTAAGCAGCATTTGGTGCTTTGTATGGAGCATTGTCCATTTTCTTAAAGGATCAGACCACCAAAAATTGTATTTCTGTTATAAATAGAGTCTAGTTGAGTGAGTCCCTTGCTGGTTTCCTATATGTCTTAGGGACTCCAGCAGTGATATCTCTCCATGGCTCTGGTCTCACCTACCTCAGAGTTTTGGGTCTTTTGGCATCCACTCGTTCTGTTGCATCCTCGTTCTGTTGTAATATGAATGGAAAATCCAAGTAGTAGAGAAGGACCCCCTTACAATAGGAGTGTCATGTGTTTGTTTGAGAAAAAGTGCCATCCTTCTTCGATTTTTCTGATCACTACAGTTGAAAACTATCGTTGATTTGGCCCCTTTAAATTGAAAAGATGCTGCTAAACCAAACATTAAATTCTACTAGCAACTAACAATTTGGGGCGACATGGTCCTTTAAACCTGAAATGTTGACGTACCGATATAACATTTAATTTATATGTAATCATGCTAATTCATGTAAGATTTCCCAGCCTGCCAACACATCTGTCCATAGCTCAGCACCAGGTCCTTTTCAATATGCAGCCCACCAACAGTCTTATGAAAGGTTGTACTCTAAGTGGTAGGTCTAAGTCACAGAGTGTACTCGAAGTGGTAAGAATATATAAAAATTCAGTACTGTTCATCCTTCATATGGAAGAACAGCTTATGAAATATTTCATGCCATAGATTTACAGTTTACATATACATTAGATTATTTTATTTTTTAATACTGGTAATCTATAATAGTAATCTTCAGGGACCAATAGCAGAGGAAAGCCTTGGGTGCACAGATAAAAAAAATGTTTTTGCAGCCTATGTTTAGTTCAATGGTGAACACTAATAAGTGTGTTTTGAGTATACAATGGAAAAATTATTACCATTAGATTTTGCCCTACTAAACAACCATTCTTTATGCATGACCAACTGGGCAAAAAGTGGTGGCTGGACATTCATTAATAATGTAGCCACTAAAGAATTGTTTTCTCTCCAAGGTACATACACTATATTGCCAAAAGTATTGGTACGCCTGCCTTTTCACGCACATGACCTTTAATGGCATCCCAGTCTTACTCTGTAGGGTTCAATATTGAGTTGGCCCGCCCTTTGCAGCTATAACAGCTTCAGCTCTTTTGGGAAGGTTGTCCACAAGGTTTAGGAGTGTGTCTATGGGAATGTTTGACCATTCTTCCAGAAGCGCATTTGTGAGGTCAGGCACTGATGTCAGACAAGAAGGCCTGGCTTGCAGTC
The DNA here is from genome assembly GCF_062004578.1 of Staurois parvus. Lineage (NCBI taxonomy): Eukaryota > Metazoa > Chordata > Amphibia > Anura > Ranidae > Staurois > Staurois parvus. The sequence goes on along the minus strand of NW_028318228.1, from coordinate 3,401,374 downwards.
TCCGCTCTAATTTATTCCAAAGGTGTTCTATTGGGTTGACTCAGGACTCTGTGCAGGTCAGTCAAGTTCCTCCACCCCAAACTTGCTTATCCATGTCTTTATGGACCTTGCTTTGTGCACTGGTGCGCAGTCATGTTGGGACAGGAAGGGGCCATCCCCAAACTGTTCCCAGAAAGTTGGGAGCATGAAATTGTCCAAAATGTCTTGGTATGCTGACGCCTTAAGAGTTCCCTTCACTGGAACTAAGGGGCCAAGGCCAACCCCAGAAAAATAACCTCGCACCATAATCCCCCCTCCACCAAACTTTACACTTGGCACAATGCAGTCAGGCAAGTACCATTCTCCTGGCAACTGCCAAACCCAGACACGTCCATTGGATTGTCAGACAAGTGTAATTTGTCACTCCAGAGAACAAGTCTACACTGCTCTAGAGTCCAGTGGCGGCGTGCTTTACACCACTGCATCTGACGCTTTGCATTGCACTTGGTGATGTAAGGCTTGGATGCAGCTGCTCATCCATGGAAACCCATTCAATGAAGCTGTCTATGCACTTTTGTTGTGCTAATTTGAAGGCAACACGAAGTTTGTAGGTTTTTAGCTATTGAGTCTGCAGACAGTTGGCAACTTCTCTGCACACTGTGCACTTCAGCATGCGCTGACCCCACTCTGTCATTTTATGTGGCCTACCACTTGGTGACTAAGTTGCTGTTGTTCCCAGTTGCTTCCACTTTATTATAATACCACTAACAGTTGACTGTGAAATATTTAGTAGCAAGGAAATGTCACGGATGGAATTATTGCACAGGTGGCAACCTATCACGGGACCACCGTGAATTAACTGAGCTCCTGAGAGCGACCCATTCTTTCACAAATGTTTGTAGAAGCAGTCTGCATGCCTAGGTGCTTGATTGTATACACCTGTGGCCATGGAGGTGACTGGAACACCTGAATCCAATGATTTGGAGGGCTGGCCCAATACTTTTGGCAATAGAGTGTATTTAGATAAATGCTAATAATCTGTTACAGTGAATGGAATACGAATCACAGTTTTGCTTTACTCTGGGTCAATAACGTTGAACAGCGGAGGGCCACATGACAGATTCCATCTTGGTCAATAGAACTTTATGGTGGAGGTGGCTTCCTAAATATACAGTCATGGCCAAACGTATTGGCACCCCTGCATTTCTGTTAGATAATTCAGCACTCCACCCAGAAAATTGTTGCAATTACAAATGTTTAGGCATTCTCATGTTTATTTCTTTTGTTTGTATTGGTATGACAAATAAAAGTGGAAAAACAAAAAGCCAAATCTGATAAATTCCACACAAAACTCCAAAAATGGACTGGACAAAATTATTGGCACCTTCTCTAAATTGTAAGAACTAATTGCATTACAAGTTTGTGATGCTCCTGCAAGTTGTAATTAAACTCACCTGTATCAATTAACAAGTGCTGACAATATAACAATCACACCGGCAAGCAATTAAAATGGTGAAAAAGTGACTCAATCTTTCTTTTCTGTGTCTCTGTGTGCCAAATGGAGTATGGAGAAGAGGAATAGGAGCAAAGAATTCTCTGAGGATTTCAGAACAAAAATTGTGAAAAAACATGGATAATCTCAAGGTTACAAGTCCACCTCCAGAGATGTTGATGTTCCTTTGTAACTGAAATAAGTGACTTCCTGTAACCATCAATGAGGTTCTTCCACCTCTCTACTGGAATTTTGAACCACTCTTCTTTCGCCAACTGCTTCAGGTCTCTCAGATTGGAAGGGTTCCTTGAGGTACCCTTCCAATCTGAGAGACCTGAAGCAGTTGGCGAAAGAAGAGTGGTCCAGAATTCTAGTAGAGAGGTGTAAGAACCTCATTGATGGTTTACAAATTACAAGAGCATCACAAACTTGAAATGCAATTATTTCTTACAATTTTGAGAGGGTGTCAATAATTTTGTCCAGTCCGTTTTTGGATTTTGCGTGGGAAAGTGTCAGATTTGGCTTTTTGTTTATCCACTTTTTTTGGCAAACAAAAGAGATAAACATGAGAATGCCTAAACATTTGTAATTGCAACAATTTTCTGGGCGAAGTGATGCATTATCTGACAGAAATGCAGGGGTGCCAATAATTTTGGCCATGACTACATTTACTGTCAATAAGGGGTTTGAATAACAATCTCAGCATTGTTATTCAAACCCCTTACTACTGTTGACATTGGAAAATTGACATATAATTTGAAAACTTACCCAACCCTTTTTTACAAGGAAACTGTGAGGCTAGAAACTCGGGAGTGGTAATTGCTGAGTCAGAGAGTCGGAGGTCATCTAAAGTCTACCGAGTGTGGGCTGTCAGCTACCTGACCTCACACATTGGGAGGCTGTTCACTTTGCAAGAGGATTTTCCCTTAGCTTGTTGAATGCGGTGAAAATTCACCTTGCAAAGAATAACTATTCATATGTGAGGAAAATTAAAAAAAATGTTTTTGCTTGCACTTGATTGGATGATTGCACCTCATTCACACAGCTGAGGGAATTTTAGTAAAACAGCCTACTTACCTTTATTAAATCAACCGCATTGTCTCCAAACAGCAACAACCGCCCTTGACACTCCAGTTTAACTACTTCCTGCCTGGCCTATTGCAAATTAATGGGTGGGAGGGACTTTCGTCATCCTCCTGGAACATGCCTTGTACGTGGCCGTGCTGCAGGCGCGACATCTCATTGGCTGTGTCCAGCCCACTGCCGATACCATGTGATCCTTGTGACCAATCACAGCAGATCACATGACAATTGTAAGACATGAATGGCTTTGATTCATGCCATTTATTGTGTACAATTGTGTTGCTAGCTGTGACTGGTCACAATAATCACATGGTACAGACAGGGCCAATCACACCTAATCACAACAATACACACTGAAATTCACTGGTATAAGCAATCATAATGTGTAAAAAAAAATCCTGATCACTTACCCAGAGTAGTTCAATGTTACTATCTAAACATTATGTGCTCCGGTCACACTATGTTTAAAAAGATTGTGAACAAAAATGTAAAAAAAGTATAAATTTGTTTTTTTGCATATTGTCACCAGTGAATGTCCCTGATCACTGCAAAACCAGTTATATGATGACGCTGTACTGGTGACAGTATGTAAAAAAAATTAGATTTTTTTTTTCATTCTTTCCAAAAAAGTTTGACAAAAAAATTTACAACTTCAAAAAAACTCACCATGCCTCTTACTTGGGCTGTCTACTTTCCAAAAAGTTGTCATTTGGGGGGTATTTGTACCATCCTGACATTTTTGGGCATCAAGAAATGAGATAATTTGTCAGTACATCAGGACTGATCAATTTTCAGATATATACAGTACCATAGTTTGTGGACTCTATAACTTTCCTTCAAACTAAATAATAAACACTGATTTGAGTTATTTTCACCAAAGAAATATTTCAGAATACATTTTTGAAATTTTGCATTCAGAAATTTATGAAGAACAATTATTTATTTGCAAAATTTTATAACAGAAACAAAGAAAAACGCTTTTTATTCCCCAAAATTTTTATTTTTCTTCAATTATATAACAAAGAATACAAAACCCAGTGGTGATTAAATACCACAAAAAGAAAGCTCTATTTTTGTGAATGAAATGATAAAGACTTCATATGGGTACAGTGTTGCATGACCGCGCAATTGTAATTCAAAGTGTGACAGCGCTGACAGCTGAAAATTGGCCTGGGCAGGAAGGTGGTGAAAGTGCCTAGTATCAAAGTGTTAATGTCAGGTTTAGTCAAAGTAGGTAATGCTGAAAAGGGGGAAATTTACAATACGTCCTTCATGAATAACATTACATACATTAAAACTATGAATATTCATACTCCTGCATAATCCCAATCATGACAGGTTCTTGTTAGGAAATGGGCAACTGAGGTAGTGTTTGATCCCCTGTTGGGCTTTTATTGTTTTCTGTGAACCCTGGAGGGAGATCATGAGCTGAACTTTCATCATTCAGCATCCACTTCATATGGTGTGACTTGCCTGTCAGTATCTTCTCTAGAGGATTATTGGAGAATGCACTTAAGAAAAAGGCAAGAGCAAGTTCAGCATACAGCACAGCAGGGATTCAGACCCTGTTTTTTCTACTCACTTATAACTATTTTAAATAGTAATAGGTAGCGTTCCATGTTAACATCTGTGATTCCATGGAGGCAGGGTAATTTTTACTATGCTGTAGTGAAATAAGGCATTATTACTTTGACTTCAGCAAAATTTCACTTCACTTCAATTATCGGCTTCCAGGTAATTTATTAAACATTGATGTTAAAGTAAGGTAAAAAAAAATAGAGTAATAAAAAGGCCATCAGATTTCTAAGTTGTTGGCTTTTTAACCACTTCCGGTCCGGACACTTTTACCCCCTTCCTGACCAGGGCAATTTTCAGCTTTCAGAGCTATCACACTTTGACAATTGCGCGGTCATGCAACACTGTACCCATATGAATTTTTTACCATTTTTTTTGAGACCGATAAAACTTTATTTTAGTGGTATTTATTCACCGCTGGGATTTTTATTTTTTTTGCTATGTAAATGAAAATGTCCAAAAGTTTTGAAAAAAAGTGTTTTTCTTATAAAATTTTGCAAATAAATAATATTTCATCATAAATCTTGGCCAAAATTTATTCCGTTATCTTTTTAGTAAAAAAAAAATAAGCCAAATTAGTTTATAACCAAAAATTATAATTTTTAAACATTTTTTTTTACATTTTTTTTTATATTATTATTTATTTTATTATTATTTTTACATACTGTCACCCTAGCAGTACAGTGTCACCATGGTGACACTGTACTACTTGTGGGGGGTGATCAAGATTTATTTTTTTTTCTTTTACACTGATTGCTTTTACACCAATATAGGATTTAAAAGCAATCATTTCTCTTTCTCTCTGTATGCATTCTTTCAGCCATTGAGTGAGCTGTGATTGGTCACAGCTTGTCACATGGTACAAGGCTGTTGTGAATAGCCTTGTACCATGTGACCTCTGTGATCATTCACAGATTTCACACGTAGTAAGCAATGATGTCAGAAGTGACATCTTGCTTACTACTTTGCATGTGATCACTGATTGGCCAATCAGTGATCACGTGATCGGTACCTCGTACAGAGGTCCCGTCTGACGATCGGTGTTCCACTGTGTCCGGAGGACACAGCGGGCACCGGATCGCGGTGCTGCGCGCTCCTGGGGAGCGCGCACAAGCAGGGTGCGGGGAGGCCGTTTATAAATGGCCACCCGACCCTGCAGTGCCACCGTCCGGCCGTTTATATGCAACGGCTGGTCAGGAAGTGGTTAAGTGAACTATAATTTTTCTGCCTTTTTCATAGTATTTTGGAAAATAGTTCCCCTTTAGGTCTTTTGGGATGCTTACCGATTCAACATAAGCTCCTTATGCATTATCAATAGGAACATTACTATTTGCACCCCTTGACAAGCTTCAGGTAACCATCAAGAGTTAAATGTGATATTTTATATTTTAATATGAAAACTGAAATTTTGGATTAGAGTAATTTATTACTGAAGAAATGTGTGGTCAGCCCAATCATTATGACCCACTCCAAATGGTTGTCTATTCCTGATTTTCGCTGTGCTTTTCTGAGGAAGTTCAGTTGATCAGTAATGGAAATTTGTCATAAGAGAAATATTTGGGCTGCCATTGCTGTGTATGGACCCTATCTCCGTCCTCAGTATATTGCATTCTGAGGAAGGAGATACATATTTGGGGTTACCTTCCAGAAGGGTCTTTGTCTTCTTGGCTCCTTCCAGTAGAGGAGGTCTGTGCCTCTCAGGCATGTTGGTCATGGAGGATGCTAGTGTGAGTCAGTCTTTGGCTCCAGGGCCTGCTGCCTGGGGAGAGTGTTACTGAAAGAAGGGCATGAGCCTGGACCTAAGGAAACAGAAGTTAGCTTGTGCCTTGGGACCTTAAAGTGTCCTTAAAGCCACATGAATAAAAAATATCAATAAATGCTGTATTACATGCTGTTCATATTCACTCAGTCACAGATTTGTTTTCTGTATTCTCACCTTGAGCAACCCATGTGACTATAGAGTCACACATGTGGGCGTATACACACTGGTAAATGACACTTCCCTACTTCCATTCTCCTGCATGCCCAGTAAATAGTTAAACACAATGGGGGTAGAATATTACATCTTGATTGATGGAGACTCCCCCTCTCCTATTTTAAGCACATGCACACAACAGACACAGTCTTGACACAGCCTGTGATTGGCAGAAATCCACTCACACCATGTTATTGCCAAAAATAATAACAATGTTATTTCATATACTGTATACACTATAATGCCAAAAGTATTGGAATGCCTGTCTTTACACGCACATGAAATTTAATGGCATCCCAGTCTTAGTCCGTAGAGTTCAATATTGAGTTTGCCCACACTTTGCATTTATAACAGCTTCAACTCTTCTGGGAAGGCTGTCCACAAGGTTTGGAGTGTGTTTATGGGCCAGTTAAGTTCCTCCACCCCAAGCTCACTCATTTATGTCTTTATGGACCTTGCTTTGTGCACTGGTGCGCAGTCATGTTGGAACAGGAAGGGGCCATCCCCAAACTGTTCCCACAAAGTTGGGAGCATGAAATTGTCCAAAATGTCTTGCTATGCTGACGCCTTAAGAGTTCCCTTCACTGGAACTAAGGGGCCAAGCCCAACCCCTGAAAAATAACGCCACACCATAATCCCCCCTCCACCAAACTTTACACTTGGCACAATTGTGTCAGGCAAGTACCGTTCTCCTGGCAACTGCCAAACCCAGACACGTCCCTCAGATTTCGAGACAGAGAAACATGATTCATCACTCCAGAGAACACGTCTCCACTGCTCTAGAGTACAGTGGCGGTGTGCTTTTTACCACTGCATCCGACGCTTTGCATTGCATTTGGTGATGTAAGGCTTGGATGCAGCTGCTCGGCCATGGAAACCCATTCAGGAAGGTCTCTACACACTGTTGTTGTGCTAATCTGAAGGCCTCACAAAGTTTGGAGGTCTTTAGCCATTGACTCTGCAGACAGTTGGGACCTTTGCGCACTGTGCGTTTCAGCATGACTGACCCCGCTCTGTCATTTTACGTGGCCTACCACTTGGTGGCTGAGTTGCCATTGTTCCCAGTTGCTTCCACTTTGTTATAATCCCACTAACAGTTGACTGTGGAATATTTAGTTGCAAGTAGATTTCACAGATGGACTTATTGCACAAGTGACAACCTATCACGGGACCACGCTTGAATTCACTGAGCTGAGAGTGACCCATTCTTTCACAAATGTTTGTAGAAGCAGTCTGCATGCCTAGGTGATGATTTTATACACCTGTGGCCATGGAGGTGACTGGAACACCTGAATCCAATGATTTGGAGGGCTGGCCCAATACTTTTGGCAATATAGTGTATATTTGTATCAAATATAAAGCAGTTTATTAATATTAATAATTTATTTTTACCCTGTATCCCAAAGGCTGTTTTTTTTTGTTTTGAACATGTGACCAGTAGCAGAGGACTAGAAGCTCCTCCTGCTTATGTTTCCCTGCAGACAGGCTGAGAAAGAACTGGGTCATATGACAGCTGTATATTGATTAGGAAAAAATGAACTTGGATGTGTTTTTTAATTTAAATAATTACAGTGCCATCATCCATATACAGAATGAGAAGAGATAATGTAAATTAAACAGTGTGTGTTTAGTATCACTTTAAGTATTTTTTCTGTACTACTGGAGGATGCATCTTGAGAGAGCGGAGCAGAAAGATGACTGCCTAAATGAACCATCTTAAAGAGGATCTTCAGTGTTTCCCTCCAAAAAAATTTATATATATATATATATATATATATATATATATATATTGCAGCTGCTGACTTTTAATATAAGGACACTTACCTGTCCAGGGATCCAGCGCTTTCCTCATCCGAGCCAATTCTTCACCGGTCTTTGTGTCCCCAGTGCTGGCATGTTCACTAATAGAAGGTGGCTCTGAGTCCTAGCAGCTTCATAATCCGCTTCCTATTGTGCATGCATAAGCTACTTTGCGCTTTGTGATTGGCCTTTTACCACATCACGTGATCAGCTGTGTCCGTAGGACACAGCAATCATGGAGATGGCCGGGCGCACGCCCCCGGGGGCGTGCCAGAGGGCGCATTCTGGGAGGACGTCATATGACGCCCTCCCAGAACTGGCCAGCCGCAGTGAAGCAGCCATTCGGCTATCTGCGATCGGCAAGTGGTTAATAAAGCCCTTTACAACACGTAAAGGAGTAAAGCCTTTTACACGTGATGAGAAAAATACCTCTTTCGGAGCAATTGTCCGACAATCTGATCGTTAGTACACAGCTTTCCAGATCTGATCACGACAGTTCATGCTAAATTATCCAAAGGGACAAGCACGAAAATGTTTCTTGTATGATAACAGAAGGAATAATTTTTGTTTAATCAGTACAGTATTCGAGCGACCAAGATCACACATGCTCAGAAACGAAAGAATACTTTGCAATACAATACATTACATCACTTCCAAAGTTGTATTCTGGCTTTCAAGAATTTTTGTAACTTTAGTAACCTTTTCATTTTCAATATAAGACTAGCATGCAAAAAAGAAAAAAGGACAATCTTTCATCCAATATTCTCATTGTGTGTATGAGGCTTAAGTCATGGCATAAACCCAGGTAATTGTAATCAGATGGACAGAATTTCAAGAATAGGCTTCTGTAATTTATGGAGTGGATCATGTTGGACATGGCGTGCTTTCAGACTTGTTAGTAAGTAGCTGTAGTAAGACACATGCTCTCAGGAGGCTTTGGCCTCTGTTAAAATGTGAACTTTGCCTTCTGTTTGGGATCTCTTTACAAGTCTCGTGCTGAAATATTTAGGTTCCCAGGTTGGTAACAGCTGTTTCGTACAGTAGTGTTATTTCAGGGAAGCCTTCCAAAAGCTACTTGTAACTATTCACACTGAGGCATAAAACAGAAAATAGTGAAAAAAAAAATGTATGGTTTTTGAAGTATGGCAAGTATGAAATCTATGGCTATCTATCTATCTATCTATCTATCTATCTATCTATCTATCTATCTATCTATCTATCTATCTATCTATCTATCTATCTATCCATCTATCCATCCATCCATCCATCCATCTATCTAAACTAAATTATGTAAAACTAACCATACATTGATAAAGCAAAAAAAGGTGTTTATATGCTCAAAATAGAACTCCAGCCAAGGCATTTTTTTTCAGTTTAGGATAGAGTGAGTCAAGTTTTTGATTGCCGTTTGTGTTCTGAAAGTGAGATCCTCACTATTTGTCCCTAGCGAACACCTCTTCCTGACACTACTGCCAAAGATGGTATTTCTTTCACTCTTGGGATTTTTCACCCATCTCCTGTATTGTTTTTGGGATTGGGAGTCTGGGAAGACCTTCCCAATGGGGACACAAACAGCATACAAACCCCACACAGGCTTAATATCTCCCTCTACCCTATAAAAAGTGTGGACTGGTAAACTGGAGTTCTATTGTAGCAACATGATAATTGGTCCCCATTAGAGTGACTTCTGACTTTCTCCCTTGACTATTATTTGATGGAATATTAAAGATGAATTCCAGGATACCTTTGCACAGTAGCAGATCTGGTCCTGTATAGGCATACACTCGCCAGCCACTTTATTAGGGCCACCTTGCCTGTGTCAAGAAAATCTCCCCCACACCATTACACCACCATCAGCCTGAACCATTGACACAAGAAAGGATGGATCCATGCTTTCATGTTGTCTACGCCAAATTCTGACCCTGCCATCTGAATGTTGCAGCAACCAGTCTGCCCATTCTCCTCTGACCTCTGACATCAGCAAGGCATTTCCATCCACACAACTGCCGCTCACTGGGTATTTTCTCTCTTGCGGACCATTCTCTATAAATCCTGAAGATGGTTGTGCGTGAAAATCCCAGTAGATCAGCAGTTTTTGAAATAAACAGACCAGCCTGTCTGGCACCAACAACCATGCCACGTTCAAAGTCACTTAAATCCCCTTTCTACCCCATTCTGATGCTCGGTTTGAACTTCAGCAAGTCGTCTTCACCACGTCTAGATGTCTAAATGCATTGAGTTGCTGCCATGTAATTGGCTGATTAGCAAGTTGTGTTACCAAGGTGTACTTAATAAAGTGGCCGGAGAGTGCACATGTCTTGATTCTGCTTCTACTATTGCAAATTTTTCATGTTATGTCTCCTGATGGCGGTTGTTATTGTCAATCATGATTATATTTGTAAGCTATCTGGGCAGTGTACTGCAATGTGTTATATAGCAATGCTATAGTTTCAATCTTTCAATACATTTTTTGTTTGGATTACAAAAAAAAAAAAAAAAGATGAATTTCAGGTATATTTGTACTTACAGCAAGTCCTCTACTTATGAATGAGTTCTGTTCTGGGAACATGTTCATAAGTACAAGTTGCTCATAAGTCCAACAATGATCAGTGCTTGCAGACAATGGCTGCGAGCGCTGATCAGTGTGTTCTGGCGGGGAGAGTCCACCTGTCAGAGCACAAAGGCACAGCAGGGGAGATCGCAGCACCGACATTTCTTGTGTTGGTAGGGAGATCTGCCAGGTTGTTTTAGTTGAGTGTGTGTACCCAGATTTACATGAATGGACATCTTTGCATCTTTGAAAGTTTGCAACTTGAACATTTGTATGTATGGGACTTACTGTGGTTACTTAGTTACATTAGTCCAGTATGGACCAATGTATCTATGTATATACTATAACTGGCTGATGTCACTACACCACCTCTCTACCTCATCCAATCAGAGAATGCTTTGCATTAATTCATGAAAAGCAAAGCATTCTCTGAATGGCACCCACGGTGAGCAGCTAACCTCCTTCACAATGCACCAGTCCCATAGTTGCCAACATTTCCCAAAAAATTATAGGGACACTTTTTTTATTCTGTATGTCCAGAAAGGTGGTATGGGTGGAGTAACATTTTAGTTATGGGCGGGGCATTCAATTGTGGGTGTGGCTCAACATTAATAAAAGAAAAGTGGCTTATGAATGTGGTAGTGTTAAATAGGGAATATACTGCAGTATATTGGGAATTTACAGCAACATTCCAGTACACTGGAGAATTTATTTTGGGTTGTTCTTTGGTGGTAGGTTATGGTAGTAACAAGAAACAAACAGTTAATTAAAAAAAATGATTTTTTTTTTACTATTTTGGGTCAGTTTTCCTTTGATAATAAAAATAAATCCGGAGATATCCATTACCATTTACCAACAAATGAAAGCCCAATTTGTCCTGAACATATCAAGGTATAATCCACCTGAATGTACAAAGTAGTTGTGATGATATGTACGGTTTTACTAACACGTCAACGTTGCAGAATTGTGCGTGAAGGGGTTATAAGGGACAGGAGGATAAATAGAAATATACAATAGCTAAGCCTTGGTAGATACAAAAAACAATATTGTTTGAACTTTTCTTTTGTGTCTGTTTGGTTGGAGAGACCATGCAACCTGGTAAACTCTGTTGCAGTTGGGTCAGGCAACCTAAACTACACAGGTGATTTGAATTTCTTGCTACTTAGAGGATTAACCATTTGTTGGCGGTCATCTCAATAGGCTACAACTACACAGGAGATTTTTAGCAGCTTAAAAATCAGTAATGATTATTTGCTAATTGCTAAGTAATAATTAATCACTAAACAGATGGAGGAAAATGGCTCTTTATGGAGTTAAGCAGGCCATACATGGGTCGAATTCCGAACGATTTTTTGTCTGAAAATCGAAAACGATATTCGCTCGGTGATCCGATGGTGCCATCAATGATTTTGAAAATCGGCCGAACAAGTCATGAGGTTCACCCCATATAACAGGCGAAACTTCCTTCCAGGTCACGGCTCATGTTCATATTCTTTTCGGAAAAATGATCGAACGATTTGACCATCATTGAGTCAAAAAAATGGTTGTTTTTCACAAATTTTCCAACATGCCCGATCACCGAAAAGGGGAGGAACCACGAAAATCGGCCGGTGCCATTGACCCACTAACAGAGTGAAAATCGGTCGATTATTCTTAGGTCCGATTTTCGGACGAAAAATCGGTTGAATTTCCATCCATGTATGGCCAGCATAAGCCACATAAGACCACGGATGAGACCAGGTGCGGTTGGATACTAATTTTAGGGCTAGTTAACACTATAGAAACGCAGTCCACATGCGTTTCGGATTCGTTTTTGCATGCGTGTTTTTGACACGTTCCACTGCGTTTTTTAGGCATTCCAGTTTATTTTATCCAACTCTCTTTTTGTTCAATTTAAATGGGGACATGTGCGTTCCTGTGCGTTTTTGATGCGTTTTACCGTGTTCTTGTACAGTTCTGTGCAGAAAAAATGCAGCATGTTCTGCTTTTTTTCTGCAACTGGAACTGCAAGCACTGATGTGAACTATGACATTTGCAACCATATAACCTACTTTCTGTGCGTTTTGGATGCAGAAAAAAGCAGGAAGCTGTCACTGCAGACAGGCAATCAGAAGCGGCCGAAGCATTTCCCACCACCAGCCGCACGTATACATGCTACTTACGGGGATGCCTTGGCTGCCAATAATTGGTGACATATCATTCTCAATGGCAAGGTGCAATCTTAATGGCTACAGTAGGCTACTGCATACTACTGTAGTTTTCTGCATAGGGAGCTATTTGTTTTATCTGCTAAATAAGCAGTTAATTGGTAAAGCTGGCCATACACACATAGATTTTTTTTGTTCATCCTGCTGGCTAAACAATAAAAATCTAATAAATTCCTCCATCCACTTGATACAGCCCAGATGGACAAATCTCCCACTGTGGCTACTGTATTTTGACAGCCAATCCAGCCAGCTGTCAAATTGCCCAAACAACATCTGCATCTGATTGGCTGTAGCCACTGTTCAGCCAACACTTTTTTGCGCCCAGCTCCTTTCATTCTTAAATCGAGGGACACTGGGTGGGAGGGTGCCTCAGGACCCAGCCAAATTCAATCAGTGTATGGTCAGCTGTATGCCTAGTACACACAGTAAGTTTTTTGTTCAACCCAGCGGGCCGAACAAAGAAAAACTGAGGAGGTCCCTCTACTATCTATGCAATGTTAGTACAGCGATCTCCCTGCGGTGCTGTTGTGTTCTGAAAGGGGGACCATCCCCCATGCCAGAACAAACCGGTCATCGCTCGCAGCCATTGGCTGAGTGTGCTGATCAGATGCCGATCCGTTGCTGGTTTTTCAGCATGCTTGTTCAACAGAAGCTAGTTGTGATTGGCTTCTGTCGGACAAGGACCTGTACACACAGGTCGAATGTCAGCTGGTTTCTACTGTACCGTCTGATTTCAGCTGACATTTGGCCCGTGTGTACGGGGCTTAAGGCTCAGTAAGCCCGGGTTCACATATACGTGGCAGTGCGGGCTGCGTTTTGCGCGGGCACGAGGGTTCATTCATTTGAATGGACTCCCATGCTCTGTGACACGCAGAGAAGAAGTCCTGCACCTCGGTTCTCAGTACGGTTGTGTTTTCCAGTGCGGACGGCGTGCCATTAGAATTAATGGCACCCTCCCGCGGTTCCTCATTCCTCTGTGCGGGTGGTGCGGCTGCACGGATTTTTGTGCGGATCCACAGCGGCACCACCCGCACAGATGTGAACCTAGCGTAACACCACTGAGCTTCTAAAAGTCTCCTAACGAGGTGACTAGTATAAAAGCTATCCACCATGAGTCACGGCCTTGGCTAGCCAAGGTACCTGCCAGTGAGTGGTTAAATCTCTTCGCAGCAAATCGTTCCAATTACCGATGTAGCTTAGCCCTTCCCCTTACACGTCATGTAGGGCCAGCTCAGACCTCCAGGGACATCATATACTGTATGGAGAGTATAGTGGCTACAGCTGTCATCATCAGCAAATTATCCCTCCTAGAAGGAATCAGATGTTTGTACTTCCAGTTTTAGGTTAGCAGCTTAAATGTCAGAATAAATCCAGCAGGTTAGATGAGATATTTTAAACCGGTGCTGTGTATAGCTGTAGGGAGACTTTTGACAGGTTCTAGATGTACTTCTGCCTGTTACGTGAAACCTAGAATAACAAATTAAAGGCTTAGAAAAACAAAAATATATTTATTTATCCATTAGCTGTTTAAAATGTAATTAGATGATTATAAAACAGATTGCTTGGAGGACATTTATGCTCGTATTTGGGGTAATGGAAATTAACCTGCAACTTCCTACTGTGTCCAAGTGTGTAATATATACAGATTGAACAACCTGGACCACTATGTCCATACACAGGCAGTTTCAGTTCTTTGTAACTACATAACCTTTGAAAGATCCCTTCCAAACCAACACTCATATAAATACTGTACGCTGTGCAATCATGCCGTGTCTGGTAACTATGGCTCAGGGTCAGTTTTCAATGTCAAGGGACAATGGCTGACTATAGGGACCAGCAAAAAACGTATTACTTGTCAGACCTATTTTTTACGATAGACAGATGCATAAAACATACAGGGTTGTAGTTACGGGTAAAAAAAATGTCACCCTGTTTACCTAGAAATAACTAGCTCCATGAACAATGGGTGTTTTAATAACGCTGGTAACATTAGCTTTTTTGCATTTTTCAGCATTTTCTAGCATTTTTGTATTAGCGTTTAGTGGCGTTTTGCTGTTTTTTCGTGTTTACTTTTTTTAGAGTTTTTTTTTACCAAAAAACATCCAAAAATGCTGGTTTGCCGCGATTTACCACATTTTACCGTGTTTTGCCACGTTTTTCAAAGTTAGAGTGTTTTTACAGCTAAAAAAACACCTCTAGAAACCCACTAGTCCTGGCTTTTTTTTCCAGCCAAAAAACACCCCTGCCAAAAAACGTTGATTACAGTCTATGTGTGCATGGACACATAGGATAACATGCTGGGGAGTTTACTGGTTGTAGGAAAAAAAAACGTAAAAAGCCAAAAATAGCAGCTGGAAAAATGTCCAGTGTGCATGAGCACTAAAGGAATGCATGTATACAATTACTTTATTATATTCCGGACTTAATGGTAATTACCTTTAGAATAGTAAATTTAATATATACATTTCCAGCCAGGAGATGACCCTCTTGTCATCTTTCTACTCGTTTACCAGGCTAACCTCAGCTGCTCTGCTGAAAAAGCATGTGGCATAATAGTTTGACTAAATTTACATTTACAATTAAAGCCCACCTCCAGATTAAATTCTAAATAGTCCCTTGCAATGAACTTGGTCTGCACTGCAAGGTCTAATTGCTAATTCTGTCTAGAGAAGAAGAGAAACACTTTTAATTCTTTTTTTTTTTTCCAAAAAACGTTTTATTGAAGTATAAAAGGTAAACAAATGATAGACAGATACGGATCGCAGTCCGTGCAAAATTAGAGAAACACTTTTACTTACCTGATTCTCTGCTCCGTGGCAGATGGTACTCCCCCACATTCCAGCGGTGGACGGTCCCTTGGCATCAATATGTCCCTTTACAAGGGTATTGACCCTGCCTTGATGATGTCAGGATCCCAGACCACTAGAACATGGGGGGGGGGAAGAGCCTATGGGACAAGTCTAGCAGCAAGAAAGAGCAAAGGATGAGGTAAGTAAATTTTGTTTTGTTCTTCTAAAGGAGCAATTAACCCTTAGCAATGCAGGCGCAGCCCCACTGCAAGAGATAATCTTTTAGTTGCCTGGAGGTAGACTTTAAATGATCCAAGCATTGATTTACCTACCTCCCCCCTTTCCCTGTCATGGGTGCACCAATTGTAAAATAAAGATACTTGCTTGAAGAGAACCCGTCACCATTTAAAATGCAGGTAAAAGCTTAGAATAGCATTTTAAACATTTATTTGCAGTGTTTTTCTTTCCATAAACAATTTTTTGTTCCTCTGAGCTTGCTAGCAAAGTTGACTACTTCAGGAAGAGTGAGTTCCCTAGCACAGCCCCATCCCTCCTGCCATATCATATCCCTTCCCATCATCTCCCTGTATAACACTTCTTGTAGCTGCCAGGAGAGACTCAAAGGGGAATACTATGGAGTGTCAGTTGGTGAGTCTGCTGACATCACATCCAAGATGGTAGTGCTCAGTAGCAGTCTCAGGGCTTTTGGAAGTCTACAGAATGGAGGCTTTTACAGGTAAATAACAAAACTAGAGAAAATTGTTGCTGAAATTAATGGTCTGGTCATTTAAAAAAGACATGCACTATTTTGGGGTACCAATCAGAATGAATGGTTGCACTGCAATGCACCTACTGTATACCCATGCTTTATGGTAGCATTTCAAAAGTGAAAATGCACATTTAAGGTATAAATGGCATGCTTTAACCAGACTACAATATGCATCACAATGAAGTTCATGGTCTTTTTTTTTTGTAACTCTTTATTTAAGACAGAGACTTTGTACATTCAGCATAGGGTATCAAACAGATGACAGTCATTTAACCACTTCAAGTCCGGACACTTTCAACCCCTTCCTGTCCAGGCCAATTTTCCGCTTTCAGCGCTATCACACTTTGAATGACAGTTGCACGGTCATGCAACACTGTACCCATATGAATTTTTTTGCATTTTTTTGAGACAGATAAAACTTTATTTTGGTGGTATTTATTCACCACTGGGATTTTTATTTTTTTGCTATATAAATGAAAAAGTACAAACATTTTGAAAAAAAGTGTTCTTCTTATAAAATTTAGCAAATAAATAATCTTTCTTCATCAATCTTGGCCAAAATGTATTCAGCTATCTTTTTAGTAAAAAAAAAATAACCCAAATTAGTTTATAACCAAAAAATATAATTAAAAAAAACATGTTTACATTTTTATTTAATTTGTTATATTATAATTTATGTTTATTTTATTTATTTTAATTTAACATACTGTCACCCTAGTAGTACAGTGTCACCATAATGACACTGTACTACTTGTAGGGGGTGAAGAAGATTTTTTTTTTTTTTTTTTTTACACTGATTGCTTTTACACTCATTAAGGCTGTAAAAGCAATCATTTCTCATTTTCTCTGGCTGCACTTTTGCAGCCATTGAGAAATACTGTGAGAGCTGTGATTGGTCACAACTTGTCACATGGTACAAGGCTGTTGTGAATAGCCTTGTACCATGTGACCTCTGTGATCATTCACAGAGTTCACAAGTAGTAAGCAATGATGTCAGGAAGTGACATCTTGCTTACTACTATTCATGTAATCACTGATTGGCAAATCAGTGATCACATGATTGGTACCTCACACAGGGGTCCCGTACAGTGATTGGTGTTCCTCTGTGTCCTCCGGACACAGTGAGCACCAGAGCACGGTGCTGCGCGCTCCCAGGGAGCACACACAGGCAGGGAATGTAGAAGGATGTTTATAAATGCCTACCCGCTCCTGCACTGCTCCCGTCCGGCCGTTTATGTACATGGGCCGGATGGGAAGTGGTTAACCAAGAGAAGGCTGTGCATTGCTTCATCATAAAGTTCATGGTCCTTTCTTACCTTAAGTTTACATGGTAATTCATCACCTAAAGTTTACTTGGCCAGGTTTATATATAAGACAATCTTTATTATATGCATACAAAATACATTATTTAAATAAAGATCAAAAATTCTGTTTTTTTCCCATGTTTAGTCTGGTCAAACAGCAGTTTTGACGACTCCTCCTCATTAAGACTTCTGGATTACAATGTGGGGAGAAGGTCCACACGAGAGGCTACTGATGGCCTCCAGGCCCTAGGAGATGATATAAAGACTAATGGAGGTCAACATTTGAATATGCATTGGAAGGGAAAGACCTGGCCCTGTGCTGTCCTCCTCAAACTGTCTCAACATGTTTTAGTATCGGCTTTAGGGCCCAACCTGGCTTGGACTATCTTTCCTTATGACAGTTGTGACCAGGATCTAAAGCCCACAGAGACCCTCATTAGCCCTCTAAAACTATTACAAGTCAATGTGAAACCACTGCTGCTCCACAGAGTGCTGAGATTCTTGGGAGATCTAGGATTCCTAGTTGAGTCCCAACAGAACAAAGCTTTCTCTTTATTGAAGAAGAAAATATACAAGACTGGAACACCTGTGAAGAATCTCAACATACAGTCAACAGGTAGGTGATGCGATTGGTCAATGTATGCCTGCTTTCATCTGGCTGTCCTTTCCTGTTCTCTGCAGCCCTGCATGTCGCCCATCCTGTCTTGACTGCAAACATTGCTTCTTAGAACTCTCTTTTGGAATCACCCTTTGGTCAGATAATGCTCTGCTAAGAGTGGGCATCCGTATTTCAAAGCTTTTTATCAAATTTGCAAAGTTTTGAACAAATGTGCTAGAAAGTCTTTACCACAATCTTAATGGGTACCCATGTACCAAATATTTGAACAAATAGACTTTCCTGGTACTGACATAGACACTACAATATATGATAGGTCAAAAGCTATATTTTATTACAAAATATAATAAAATGACTAAAAACATTATTACGAATATTAATAAGAGAGCTATCACAATGCACTCCCTCACAGCTCGGCTATTGTTTCTGAAACAGTATACAACAGCACCACACACTTATTGATGCAACATGAGAACACTTATATTGCCATCTCTTCTGAACATGTTTCGTGGTTCCTCCGCTTCTTCAGGGTCCCTTGGATAGGTTCACCTCTTACCTTCATCGCAGTAATACTACATTATTTTATATTGTGCTTTAACAAGAACAAAACAAATTTCTATATATTGTTGTTTATTGTGCACCTGTTATGCTATCAAATACTTCAGATGAACTGTAAAACGTGTTGAGAACACATTTATAGCCAACTCTTCCCATGTTGCATCAATAAGTGTTGAATACTATTTTGGAAACAATAGCCTAGCTGTGAGGGAGATAATTGTGATACCTTTGGAATAATGTTTTTATGTATTTTATTATATTTTGTAATAAAAATATTAGTTTTTACCTATCATATGTTGTAGTGTCTATATCGGTACCAGGAAAGTCTGTTTGCCTCGAAAAAGAAATTTTTCTCTTACTTAAAGTTTGCAAAGTTGATAGTTATATGTGAAATTTGTATAGACAATGGTAAAGGGAGCACTTGGCTCATTCTGCACACTTCCTGAAGCCATGTACGTATGAAAATTACATTGAGCCAAATGGCACTATCCAGTCAGATATACACTATATTGCCAAAAGTATTGGGACACCCCTCCAAATCATTGGATTCAGGAGTTACAATCACCTCCATGACCACTGGTATATAAAAATCAAGCACCTACGTATGCAGACTTCTTCTACAAACATTTGTGAAAGAATTAGTCGCTCTCAGGAGCTCAGTGAATTCAAGCCTGGTACTGTGATAGGCTGCCACTTGTGAAATAAGTCCATCTGTGAAATTTCCTTTCTACTAAATATTCCACGGTCAGCTGTTAGTGGTATTATAACAAAGTGGAAGCAACTGGGAACAACGGCAACTCAGCCACAAAGTGGTAGGCCACGTAAAATGACAGAGCGGCGTCAATGCATGCTGAAGCACACAGTGCGCAGAAGTTGCCAACTGTCTGCAGAGTCAATAACTAAAGACCTTCAAACTTTGTGTGGCCTTCAGACTAGCACAACAACAGTGTGTAGAGAGCTTCATGGAATGGGTTTCCATGGCCGAGCTGCTGCATCCAAGCCTTACATCACCAAGTGCAATGCAAAGCGTCAGATGCAGTGGTGTAAAGCACGCCACCACTGGGCTCTAGAACAGTGGAGACGTGTTCTCTGGAGTGACAAATCACACTTCTCTGTCTGGCAATCCGAAGGATGTATCTAGGTTTGGTGGTTGCCAAGAGAATGGTACTTGCCTAACTGCATTGTGCCAAGTGTAAAGTTTAGTGGAGGGGGAATTAGCGAGTTTGGGGTGGTGGAACTTGACTGGCCTGCACAGAGTCCGGACCTCAACCCAAAAGAACACCGTTGGGATGAATTAGAGCGCAGACTGCAAGCCAGGCCTTCTCATCCGCATCAGTGCCTGACCTCACAAATGCGCTTCTGGAAGAAGACACATTCCTAAACCTTGTGGACAGCCTTCCCAGAAGAGTTGAAGCTGTTATTGCTGCAAAGGGTGGGCCAACTCAATATTGAACCCTACAGACTAAGACTGGGAGGCCATTAAAGTTCATGTGCGTGTAAACACTTTTGGCAATATAGTGTATCTAATTGTTTGAATGAACATAAAGCTGTTAAGGTCATTGTTCATTATTATTTTCTGGTTTGAATAGTGTCTACGTCCATTTCCCCATCTGCTCATTATTATGTAATACCTAAAGTTGCAACACTGGGCAGAACCAACAACCTTGAAAGGGGTCTTCTGCTCCCTGAACAGGTAGCTAATGGGATTGATGTGGAGAGCGGAGAGGCTAATCAGGATTATCAGCTAGGAAGATGAGTTACTGTAATAAGAGGGACCTGGTGTAAGATGGAAGGGTTTGGGTTTCTAGAGCACTGGGCTGACTTTTCGTTGGGGTGCAGCCTATATGCTAGAGATGGTTTGCACCTAAATGGAAGGGGGTCTGCTGTGCTGGGGGAGAGGTTTATGGGAAGGCTGGAGGAGTATTTAAACTAGGATCAAGGTGGGAGGGAGAATTAGATTATAATGGGGTAGACAGATCAGACAGGGGGAAGGCTATGGCAGATGATAAGAAAGTTCCCATGTTACAAACAACCAGTGGAATTGGTACCATTTTCATGAAAATAGAAAAATATGTGTGAACAAGGTGTCCATGAATTAAAGTGTTTGTTAACCAATGCCAGAAGTTTGCCAAGCAAAATAGGTGAGTTAAAAGCTTTGGTTCATGAAAAGAACTATGATTTAATTGATATTGCTGAATCTTGGTTTTATTCTTCACATGACTGGGCCATTAATATTCCTGGCTATGTTCTCTTTCGGAGAGACAGGGTAAAAAGGAAAGGTGGTGGTGTCTGTCTCTATGTGAGAAGTGATCTCAGAGCAAGTGTGAAAGAGGTCCTAGTTGATGGAGAGTGTGATGAGGCTGAAGTATTATGCTTGGAACTGCACATGGTGGTGCGTATTACAAAGGTAATCATTGGAGTTTGTTATAGGCCTCCCAGTGATAATGAGGAGGTGGAGACTCAGCTCCTTGCACAGATCGAAAGGGGTACAAGGGCTGCGACAGTGATAATAATGGGGGATTTTAATTATCCGGAAATTGACTGGAGTAATGGTACTGCAGGAACAGTTAAAGGGCAAACATTTTTAAACCTACTACAGGACAATTTTATGGTACAGTTCATAGAGGCCCCAACTAGGAATGATGCTCTTCTGGGCCTGGTAATCTGAAACCATGCAGAGCTTATTATGAATGTCCATATAAAAGAACATCTGGGTAGCAGTCACCATAACATGATTTCATTTATTGTTAGCTGTAAACAGTGAACACATACGGGACATATAAAAACACTCAGTGTTAAGAGAGCTAATTTTCCAAGGCTGAGAGATGCTCTCCAAGACTTAGACTGAGAGGGAATATTGGCATTGATGAACAAACCACAGAAATGGGAGTTCTTCAAAAAGACTGTATGTGAACACACTGCAAAATATATTCCCATGGGCAACAAGTTTAAAAGGCTAAAAATCAAACCTGTGGCTTATGGCCAAAGTTAAAAAAGCTATAGATAATAAGAAAAGAGCTTTTATTAAATATACAATTGAAGGAATGCTATCATCGTTTAAACATTACAAAGAATATAACAGAATATGAAAAAGGAAATAAAGGCCGCAAAAACTGAAAACGAACGACAGACTGCAAAAGATAGCAGGACCAACCCCCAAAAATTCTTTGAATATATTAATAGTAAAAAGGATCGGTCTGAGCATGTAGGCCCTTTACAAAATAATCTAGAGTGGGTAACTGGGGACAAAGAGAAGGCAAATTTATTAAATACCTTCTTCAGCTCTGTGTATATAAAGGAGCATGGGGGAGCTCTTGTCCTTAATGGGCATGGTAGTGACACAACTCCAGATGATCCACATTGGCTCACAATTTATATGATCCAAAAATATTTAGACAGTATAAAGCTGAATAAAGCACCTGGACTGGATGGCATACACCCACGGGTCCTTAAAGAATTGAGCTCTGCCATTTCAAAGCCATTGTTTCTCATTTTTAGGGACTCTTTAATGACTGGCATAGTACCACTGGATTGGCGTTAGGCCAATATTTATAAAGGGGTCAAAATCTTTACCAAGTAATTATAGACTTGTTAGTTTAACTGCTATAGTTGGGAAGATACTGGAGAGTTTAATAAAACACCACATAGATGAGTTATTGCTGGAAAAAAATATTTTAAGCAACAGACAGCATGGATTCATCAAAGACAGAAGTTGTCAAACAAATCTGATTTCTTTCAATGACGAGGTGAGCAAAACCTTGGACAGAGGGGTGGATGTGGTATACTTGGATTTTTAAAAAAGCGCTTGCCACAGTTCCCCACTCACGGCTAATGTGTAAGGTAAAGTCTACGGGCTTGGAAAAATCTGTATGTAAATGGATAGAAAACTGGCTAAAAGATCACATTCAGAGAGTAGTGGTTAATGATTCATACTCTGAATGGTCTAGGGTTGTCAGTGGTGTACCCCAAGGTTGGGACCCTTACTTTTTCATACATTTATAAATGATATAGGGTCTGGGATTAAAAATCCCATTTCAGTCTTTGCAGATGACACCAAGCTGTGCAGTGGAATAACGTCCTTACAGGATGTCTCCAGTTTACAAGCCGACCTCAATGCTCTGTTTAATTGGGCAACTATGTGCCAAAAGAGGTTTCAAGTTGATAAATGTAAGGTTATGCACTTGGGGGCTAAGAATATGCATGCATCATACATACTGGGGGGGGGGGGGGGGGGGGTACAACTGGGGGAATCAATGGTGGAGAAAGATCTGTGAGTTCTGGTAGATCACAAGCTTAATAATGGCATGCAATGCCAAACTGCAGTTTCTAAAGCAAGCAAAATCCTCTTGTAGTAGGTATAGACTCCAGAGAGAGAGATATTATATTACCCCGGTACAAATCATTAGTAACACCTCATCTTTAATATGCAGTTCAATTTTGGGCACCAATTCACAAAAAGAACATTGGGGAACTGGAGAAAGTACAGAGAAGCGCAACCAAATTGATAAGAAGCATGGAGGAGCTCAGCTATGAGGAAAGATTAGAGGAACTGAATTTATTCTCTCTTGAGAAGAGGAGATTAAGGGGGGATATGATCAACATGTATAGTACATAAGGGGGGATATGATCAACATGTATAATACATAAGGGGGGGATATGATCAACATGTATAAATACATCATTGGTTCATATAGTGAACTCGGTGTAGAGTTATTCACCCTGAGGTCATCCCAGAGGACAAGGGGGCACTCTTTACATCTGGAGGAAAAGAGATTTAATCTCCAAACATGGAAAGGTTTCTTCACAGTGAGAGCTGTGAAAATGTGGAATAGACTCCCTCAAGAGTTAGTTCTGGCCAGCTCAGTGGAAAAAAGGCCTGGATTCTTTCTTGGATACACAGAATTTAACTGGATACTAACATTTATAGGTAAAGTTGATCCAGGGAATATCCAATTGCCTCTCGGTGTCACGATCCGGGTCAGGTTCAGAGACCAGTTGCTATAGCAGTTGTAAGGCTTACCTGAAACCAGCAGGATTGGTACACCAGCGGCCCACCCTGGGAATGACGCAGGCTCACCTGAGGTGCGGGGTCTAAGCATCCACCGGTCTTCCCCAGAGCTCCTAATGGTGGAGATGGATTTGGCTGCGTGTGAATGCCAGGTCGCAGATCTCAGGATCACCCCACCAGGGAATGAGTAGGCTGGAAACCAAAAGCAGATCAAACAGTTCAGGGATCAAACAGAAGCAGAGTCAGTCACAAGCCAAGGGTCGGTCACCAATTGTAGTAGATAGGATGAGGCAGAATCGTAGTCAGTAGCAAGCCAAAGGTCGGTAACGTAGATGAAGACGGCAGCAGGAACAGTAAGCGGGATATTGGCTGGTAAGGCACAATAATCTGGCAACCAGGAAGTGCAGAGACATGGCTTTTATAGGAAGTTCATGGGAGGAGCAAGGAGTTCAAGGTTCAAGACAAAACAGGGCAAAGGCAGGATCATCCAAAGAATTGTCAAGGGAGTTGTCCAGCATTCCAGGTGGCTCAGTGAGAAGAAACACCATCTCCCACCGCAGAAGGCCCAGGTTCGATTACAGGCTCTGACAGTACTCCCCTCCTCACAGGACGTCCCCTGGACGTCTTAGGACCAGGCTTGTGGGGAAACCTCTGGTGGAATTCTCTTGTTAGTCTAGGAGCATGAACATTTTCCTCAGGCTCCCAAGAATTTTCCTCTAGCCCATATCCTTCCCATTGGACCAGATATTGCAACTTTCCTCTAAACATCCTAGAATCAAGAATCTTCTCCACCACATATTCTTCTTCGCCCTGTACCTCAACAGGTGGAGGAGGTGGAAGAATTCTTCCAGAGAAAGGATTTTCATGAAATGGTTTGAAAAGCGATACATGAAAAACCGGGTGAATCTTCATACTGTCAGGAAGTTTTAAGCGAAAGGTAACTGGGTTGATCTGAGCAGAAATCTGAAAAGGACCAACAAACTTTTGACCCAACTTAGCTGATGGCACATGCACCTTCAAATTCTGTTGATAACCAAAATTTGTCACCCACATGAAACGTAGGAAGTGCTCTCCGGTGTCTGTCAGCAGCCTTTTTGTAATATTCCTGAGCTTCCCTCAAAGTCTCAATCAATTTCTCCTGAACCTCCTGCAATGTAGTTAGTCTGTTGGTAACAGCAGGAATTGGAGTTGTGATAGGGAGATCAGGAATAAAAACTGGATGATAACCGTTGTTTAAGTAAAAGGGACTTTGAGAGGTGGAACTATGTTTAGAATTGTTGTATGCAAACTCTGCAGTGGGAAGACAGTCCACCCAGTCATCCTGAAAATAAGTGACAAAGCATCGAAGATACTGCTCCATTGTTATTATTATTACTACGAGTTTATATAGCGCCAAAGGGTTTGCTCAGCGCTGTACAAAAGGGGGGACAATACATGGCACAGTACAACAACAACCAACAACGTACGAGGGATAAGAGGGCCCTACTCTTACGAGCTTACAATCTAGGAGGGAGGGGGTAAAGGTACAGTAGGAAGTGGCTGAGGGGGATGAAGTGGTGGGAGGAACGAGGGAGGATGGCCGTTAGGTGAGGGTGGGGTAGGCTTCCCTGAAGAAATGGGTTTTGAGGGAGCGCCTGAATGTGAATAGGGAAGGCGACAGTCTGATGGATTGGGGCAGTGAGTTCCAGAGGATGTGGGAGGATCTGGAGAAGTCCTGCAGTCGTGCATGGGAGGAGGAGACCAGGGAGCAGGATAGAAGGAGGTCCTGTGAGGAGCGAAGGGTACGGGTAGGGTGGTACTTGGTGATCAGGTTGGTGAGGTAGTCAGGGGCAGTGTTGTGAACGGCTTTGTAGGTCAGGGTTAGGAGTTTAAATTTGATGCGTTGGGCAATCGGGAGCCAGTGGAGGGAGAGGCAGAGGGGGTGGCAGAGGTGGAGCGGGTGGATGAGTCTGGCAGCTGAGTTCAGGATGGTCTGGAGCGGGGAGAGCCTGCACTTGGGTAGGCCAGTGAGGAGGGAGTTGCAGTAGGCAAGGCGTGAGATGATGAGGGAGTGTACTAGAAGTTTGGTGGTGTCTGGGGTGAGGAAGGAGCGTATCTTGGCAATGTTGCGAAGATGGAGCCTGCATGTGTTTGTGAGTGATTTGACATGCGGTTGGAGGGAGAGGTTCGCGTCAAGAATGACGCCGAGGACTTTGGCTTGCGGGGCGGGAGTGATAGTGGAGTTGTTGGTGATGATGGATAGGATGGGGGGGGGGGGGGGTGTTGGCAGGGGGAAAGATGAGGAGCTCGGTTTTGGAGAGGTTGAGCTTGAGGAAATGTAGCGACATCCAGTCTGAGATGTCATTTAGGAGGTGAGTGATGCGGGCGGAGATAGTGGGGGTGAGGTGAGGGGTGGAGAGGTAGATTTGGGTGTCGTCGGCATAGAGGCGATAGTTGAAGCCGTGAGATTGTATGAGTTTGCCCAGGGAGGAGGTGTAGATGGAGAAGAGAAGGGGTCCAAGGACAGAGCCTTGGGGGACCCCAACAGAGAGGGGGAGGGAGGGGGAGGTGGCACCATTGTAGGTGACACTGAAGGAGCGTCGGGATAGGTAGGATGAGAACCAAGAGAGAGCAGTATCTCCGATGCCAAGGGAGAGTAGTTTATTAAGGAGGAGGGGGTGGTCAACTGTGTCGAAGGCCGCAGAGAGGTCCAGGAGAAGGAGGACAGAGTAGTCGCCCTTGGCTTTGGCGTTGAGTAGGTCGTTAGTGATTTTGAGGAGGGCAGTTTCAGTGGAGTGTAGGGGACGGAAGCCGGACTGTAGAGGGTCAAGGAGGTTATTGTCTGTAAGGTGGGCGCTTAGGCGATCGTAGACTATGCGTTCAAGGAGCTTGGAGGTGAGTGGCAGCAGATTGTTTGATTAGTTCTCTCAGTCTGACCATTAGACTGGGGATGAAAAGCAGAGGACAGATTGATTGTAACACCCAAGGCTGAGCACAAGCTTTTCCAAAATTTTGAAGTAAACTGCACACCTCTGTCAGACACCACATCATCAGGGATTCCATGCAGTTTAAATACTTCCCGAACCATTAGTTCTGCAGTCTGTTCAGCAGTGGGCACCCCCTTCACTGGAACAAAATGGGCCATCTTTGTGAGACGGTCAACCACCACCAAAATGGTGGTCATTTCTTTTGAGGGAGGTAGATCTACCACAAAATCCATAGAAATAGACCCCCATGGTCTCGATGGAACAGGGAGTGGCTGAAGCAACCCCAAAGGAGAGGCTCGGGGAGTTTTATTGCGTGCACAGGTCAAGCATGAGGCCACATAACGTTTGACATCCTTCTTGTACTCCGGCCACCAAAAGGAACGTGACAACAGTTCTTCGGTCTTAGTAACTCCAAAATGCCCAGCAAGTTTGCAATCATGAACCAACTTGAGAGCTTCCACCCGAACAGATTCAGGTACATAAAGATGATGTCCTTGAATCCAAAAGCCATTTTTGTACGCCAGGTTCATGTCCCTAGGAGGATCATTGAGAAGTGGGTCATTCTCATACCCCTCTTTGAGAAGACTCAAGAATGTCTTTGCACTTGTGGCCCCTAGGAAGTTCTTTTGCGTTAGGATGGAACATTCGGAGTTGCCCTCCAGGGAAGGCTCGGACAGCATCCTTGATAAGGCATCGGCCTTACCATTCCTTGATCCCGGTCGATATGATATAAAAAATTAAATCTGGAAAAGAATAGAGACCAGCGAGCTTGTCTAGAAGACAATCTCTTGGCCGAACGAATAAATTCCAGATTTTTATGGTCCGTGAGAACAGTTACAGGATGATTAGCCCCTTCTAGCAGATGCCTCCATTCAGAAGAGGCTTCCTTAATTGCCAGTAGCTCTTTATTCCCAATGTTGTAATTTCTTTCGGCTGAGGACATCAAATGGGAGAAGAAAGCACAAGGATGAAGCTGCATCTTTTCACCACTTCGCTGAGACAGGATCGCTCCCACGGCAGAATTGGAGGCATCCACTTCCACTGTAAAGGGTAGTTCAGGATCCGGATGTACCAAAATTGGTGCAGAAGTGAAAAGAGTTTAGTTTTTCAAACGCAGCTTGTGCCTCAGAGGTCCACACAAAGGGTACCTCTTTCTTTGTAAGCGGTGTGAATGGAGCTATCACTTTAGAAAAGTTTCTTATAAATTTTCTGTAAAAGTTGGCAAACCCGACGAAACGTTGCATTTCCTTAACATTTCCAGGTGCTGACCAATCTACCACTGCTTTGATTTTCTCGGGATCCATGCTCACGCCCTCTGGAGAAATGATATAGCCTAAGAACTGGATTTGGGTTTGTTCAAACTCACATTTTTCCAATTTAATGTAGAGTCTATTCTTCCTTAATCTTTCAAAGACTGTGCAAACATGTTTGCGGTGCTCCTCCCAATTATTGGAAAAGATAAGGATATCATCTAGATAGGCAATCACAAATTGGTCCAACAGATCACGAAAAACATCGTTGACAAAATGTTGAAATGTTCCAGGGGCATTGCAAAGTCCAAACGGCATCACCAGGGACTCAAAATGCCCATACCTAGTTCTGAAGGCAGTCTTCCATTCGTCTCCTTGACGAATGCGGACAAGGTTATATGCCCCTCGTAGATCAAGCTTGGTAAAGATCTTGGCAGAGCGAAGTCTTTCCAACATTTCAGAGATCAAAGGTAATGGATAGCGGTTTTTAATAGTAATTTTATTCATGTCTCTGTAGTCAATGCATGGACGCAAGGTGGAGTCTCTTTTCAACGAAAAACAGGGCTGCCCCCGCTGGAGAAGTTGAGTGTCTAATAAAGCCCTTCTCCAAATTCTCATCGATCCACACCCTGAGTACTTTTAATTCAGGTTCCGACAGATTGAAGAGGCGGCCAAAAGGTATTTCTGCCCCTGGGAGCAGCTCAATGGGGCAATCATATGGGCGATGAGGGGGTAATAGATCTGCATTCTTGTCACAGACATCCCGGAACTCATGGTAATGTGTGGGCAAGTTGTCATATGACTGGGTAGCCACTATATCACCTTGTGCTTCCTTGGTCGGCGATGAACTTGGTCGGCAAGGTTTTTTGCAATGTTTTTCACAGTGGGAGGACGTAAAATCTATAGTCCGTGCTCCCCAGTTGATGGAAGGATTGTGAGTGGAGAACCAAGGAATGCCCAGGATGATGGGAAACTTGGGTGATGTAATCAGCTGAAAGCTGATGGTCTCACAATGGTCAGCCTCAAACAACAGTTTCAGGGGGACCGTTTTATGGGTAACAGGTCCTGAAGATAAAGGTGACCCATCAACTGTCTCCATATCAATAGGGGTAAATGTGTCTCTCGCTTCAATATTATTGCTGTTGGCAAACTCTATATCCATAAAGTTCCCCCCCGCCCCGGAGTCCAGCATAGCTGAGCAGGAGATTTCACGGCCCTCAAATACAAGTTTAATAGGGATAACAAAGTGAGAAAGTAGTGAGTTCACTTTATTCTCTTCAGAAATCAGTGGGGAGACAGACTGGCTTATAGAGTTTATGTGTTCAGGCTCAATCACATCAGTCACAGCAATAGTTCTTTTAACCTTGTTAGAACAATTAATTGCATAATGACCAGAATCCCCACAATAAAGACATAAGTTCTCTGAACGTCTTCTCTCTTTCTCCTGGATGGAAATGGATCTCTTGATCGCATCAACCTGCATAGGCTCAGGAGTGTTAGAACCCAGAGAGACTCTTGAATCCTGCTGAACAAATGGACTAGCAGAGAAATGCATGCCCCTATTACTTCCAAACATTCCCAACCTCTCCTTCCTCCTTTCTGTAAGCCTTTGATTGATTCAGATACACAATTGGATAAATTCCTCAAGATCATTAGGAGTATCACCTCTGGCAAGCTCATCCTTTACCTGTTCAGAAAGCCCTTGGCGGAACTGGCTCTTTTGTGCTGCAGGGTTCCAAGTGGTATCTGCCATCCAACTTCTGAATTTGGCTGTATATTCAGTGACCGAGCGTCTACCCTGCCGCAGACTATGCAATTTTGCTTCGGCAGTAGCACAACGGTTGGGATCATCAAAAACCTGATTCATTGCGGTCAAAAAGGTATCAAAATTATTCAGAATGTTATGGTTCTGCTCTATATAAGGGGAGGCCCAAGCTAGAGCTTCCCCAGTCAGAAGCCCAATAATAAACATTACCTTCTTTTTCTCTGAAGGAAACGCAGCAGGGTACATTTGGAAATATACACAACATTGATTAAAGAAACCCCTGTAGTGGCGGCGGTCTCCATTAAACTTAGATGGTTGGGGCATATGTGAGCTAGGATCATCTCGGTTCAGCAGTTGTCTCTGCAGAGCCTGAATCTCTCCCTGTTGCCTTTCTACTATACCTTGCAGTTCAGAAAATTTTTCTTGGTAGGTAACAGCAAACTTTTGCAGCTCTGAAATTTGCTGCCTGACAGGAGCCATGGCATTTGCTATAGCGGCCTCCATGTTTTAGGCCAGATTATTCTGTCACGATCCGGGTCAGGTTCAGAGACCAGTTGCTATAGCAGTTGTAAGGCTTACCTGAAACCAGCAGGATTGGTACACCAGCGGCCCACCCTGGGAATGACACAGGCTCACCTGAGGTGCGGGGTCTAAGCATCCACCGGTCTTCCCCAGAGCTCCTAATGGTGGAGATGGATTTGGCTGCGTGTGAATGCCAGGTCGCAGATCTCAGGATCACCCCACCAGGGAATGAGTAGGCTGGAAACCAAAAGCAGATCAAACAGTTCAGGGATCAAACAGAAGCGGATTCAGTCACAAGCCAAGGGTCGGTCACCAATTGTAGTAGATAGGATGAGGCAGAATCGTAGTCAGTAGCAAGCCAAAGGTCGGTAACGTAGATGAAGACGGCAGCAGGAACAGTAAGCGGGATATTGGCTGGTAAGGCACAATAATCTGGCAACCAGGAAGTGCAGAGACATGGCTTTTATAGGAAGTTCATGGGAGGAGCAAGGAGTTCAAGGTTCAAGACAAAACAGGGGAAAGGCAGGATCATCCAAAGAGTTGTCAAAGGAGCTGTCCAGCATTCCAGGTGGCTCAGCGAGAAGAAACACCATCTCCCACCGCAGAAGGCCCAGGTTCGATTCCAGGCTCTGACACTCGGGGGATCAGGAAGGAATGTTTTCCCCTTGCAGGAGCAAATTGGATCATGCTTTGCTGGGTTTTTTACCTTCCTCTGGATCAACTGTGGGTGTAGGATTATTATTATTGTTATTATACAGTATTTATAAAGCGCCAATAGTTCGCTCAGCGCTGTACATTACAAAGGGGGACAGAACATGTGACAGAACAATACCAATACAATGCAAAACATGAGGGGATTGAGGGCCCTGCTCTTTCGAGCTTACAATCTAGGAGGGAGGGGATGGTGGCACAGGAGGAGAAAGCTGTGGGGGATGGAGTGGTAGGAAGAGTGGAGGAGATCGGCAAGTTAGCAGGGGTGGGGTAGACTTCCCTGAAGAGGTGGGTTTTCACGATGTGCCTAAAGGAGAGGAGAGTAGGTGATAATCTGATGGGTTGGGGCAGGGAGTTCCAGAGGATGGGTGACACCCTGAAGAAGTCCTGCAGGCGGGCATGGGAGGAGGAGACCAGGGAACTAGAGAGAAAGAGGTCTTGTGAGGAGCGGAGTGTGCGTGCTGGGTGGTACTTGGATATTAGGTCGGTGATGTAGTTCAGGGCAGTATGGTGGACGGCTTTGTACGTCAGTGTTAGGATTTTGAATTTGATCCATTGTGCAATCGGAAGCCAGTGGAGGGATTGGCAGAGGGGGGTGGCGGAAACGGAGCGGTTGGAAAGGTGAATGAGTCTGGCAGCCGTATTCAGGATCGACTGAAGCGGGATAGCCAGCGGCGAGGCAGGCCAGTGAGGAGGGAGTTGCAGTAATCGAGTCGAGATATGATGAGGGAGTGGATGAGCTGTTTAGTGGTTTCTGGGGTTAGGAACGTGCGGATTTTGGCGATGTTGCGGAGGTGGAGTCTGCACGAGTTTGTTAAAGATTGGACTTGGGGGTGGAAGGATAGGTTGGAGTCCAGAATGACACCAAGTACTCTGGCCTGTGGGGCGGGTTTGATGGTGGCGTTGTTGGACATGATGGAGAAGTCAATGGGGGGTGGGGTCCGGCCTGGGGGGAAGACAAGAAACTCGGTTTTGGAGAGGTTCAGTTTAAGGAAGTGGAGCGACATCCAGTCTGATATGTCGCCCAGTAGGTGTGTGATTCGGGCGGAGACTGAGGGGGTGAGGTGGGGGGTTGAGAGATAGATTTGTGTGTCGTCGGCATATAGGTGGTAGTTGAAGCCGTGAGTGTATGAGTTGGCCAAGGGAGGAGGTGTAGATGGAGAAGAGAAGGGGCCCGAGGACGGAGCCTTGAGGGACCCCAACAGAGAGGGGGAGTGAGGGGGAGGTGGTAGCATTATAGGTAACGCTGAAAGAGCGTTGTGACAGGTAGGATGAGAGCCAGGAGAGAGCAGAATCTCTGAGGCCGAGGGAGTGTAGTTTTTTGAGGAGGAGGGGGTGGTCGACTGTGTCGAAGGCCACGGAGAGGTCAAGGAGTAGGAGCACTGAATAGTGGCCATTAGCTTTGGCGGTTAGCAGGTCGTTGGAGAGTTTGAGTAAGGCGGTTTCGGTGGAGTGTAGGGGACGGAAGCCAGACTGTAGAGGATCAAAGAGGTTGTTGTCGTTGAGGTGAGAGCTTAGGCGGGTGTAGACTAGGCGTTCGAGGAGTTTGGATGTGAATGGGAGCAGGGAGATGGGTCTGAGGTTGTTTGGGTCATTGGGGTCCAGGGATGGCTTTTTAAGTATGGGGGTGATGTGTGCATGCTTCAGAGGGGAGGGGAAAGTGCCAGAGGAGAGGGAGAGATTAAAGATGTGGGTGAGGGAGCATAGGATGGAGGGGGAAGGGGGTAGTAGGAGTTGTGAGGGGATAGGGTCGAGGGGGCAGGTGGTGAGGCGGGCATCAGAGAGGACCTTGGAGACTTCCTCGATGGTAGTAAGGCCAAAGGTGCAGAGTGTTGAGGAGGCTTCAGTATGAGGAATGTAGGGTGGGGTGGAAGTGGAGGTCAGAGCAGTGGTGGGGCCGTGGGAGAGGGGTGATGAGGGGGTAGCTGAGTGAGGGGGAACGGGGTTGGAGGGAGTTTGAGCAGTGACGAAGTCCCTGCGGGTTATGTCGAGGGAGAGGAGGGATGAGGGGGTAGCTGTGTGAGAGGGGACGGGTTGAGAGGGCGTGTGAGTTGCGGCAATGTCCTTGCGAATTGTGTCAATCTTGTTTTTTAAGTGATTGGCAATCTCAAGGGCGGTGAGTGAGGTGCTGGGTGGAGGTGGGGGTGGAGAGAGTAGAGAGTTGAAGGTGGAGCAGAGTCGGCGAGGATTGGAGGAGAGGGCCTTGATGAGGGGATGATTATAACTTCTTATTTTTAATGGTTGAACTGGATGGACTTTTGTCTTTTTTCAGCCAGACTATGTAACACACACCAGCATCCTGTCTGGACAATGAAGGAGCAGCAACACACTGATGAGTCATCACTCTGCTCACTCTATTCTTTCCCTTTGTCTGAATTTTCCCTGGTGGCACAAATTCAAGAGCTTACACTAGCTACATTTAGATGTAGTTAATTTAAGATTTCAGTTGAGATTTTTTTTATATGAACACATACAGAACTTTAATAATTTTGTTATTTTTTTTAAATATTTTCCTGGAATTCACACTTAAGCAATATGGTTATGATGCAGCACATTGGCGACAACACTGTGACTGCATCTGCTTCATGTCTGGGGTGCATATAATTGCTGTCAGTGGGGACAGCAAGTTTTATGCATGCTCATTCTGCTAGGAATGCTGACTGTACTAAATATAGATCTAGTTGTGGTTACATTGCAGTCTGCGCTTCTGACCTCATCAAAGGATACTAAACATGTGACTGCCATTAAAACTAATTATATATATTTCATAGGTAAAATAGATTCTATTGATTGTGAAGGCCTAAAAGCAAGCTTGTTAATACAATAGGGGGATTACTACCAAAGAGTGGTGCAGGTAATACTCTTCTAAACTGAGAAAACAGCAGATCCTGCAAAGTGATGCAAGCCCCTTCGTCAATGAGGAGCGATCTGCTCCGTTTCCTATGCCATGTTAGCTGTCAGACACAGAATGGGCCTCATTCACACAGCCACTTTGGGCCATACACCAACAAAAATGAACGTAATCTCCAGTGAGTTCCACAGGTATTTGCAATCAGCTTGTACAAGTCAATGACAGGCTGACAGGTGCCTTCGCTCTTCACATGTAAAGGGATATCCAAGGTGTTATATGCAATTAAGGACAGATAAGTGGCTTCTGGCACAGAACAGCTGCCTACAGGCCACTTATCTGTCCCTAATTGCATATAACACCTTGGATATCCCTTTACATGTGAATAGCAATGGTGCCTGTCAGCCTGTCATTGACTTGTGCAGTTACATGCGACCAGCCACAGCACCTGTCAGTTTGACATTGATCTGTGCTGTCTAGACCAGGGGTCTCCAGACTTTCTAAACAAAGGGTCAGTTTGCTGTCCTTCAGACTTTACAAGGGCCGGACTGCAGCCAGTAGCAGTAGAAAAGGTCCCGACGTCAGTGGGAAAATAAATAATGCTCCTTTGTTTGGTGTCAGTGGGAGGAATTCTGCCCCATCATTGATGTCATTGCACCCTATCATTTGTGTTACTGGGAGGAATTGTGCCCCATCATTGATGTCATTGGACCCTATCATTTGTGTCACTGGGAGGAATTGTGCCCCATCATTGATGTCATTGGACCCTATCATTTGTGTCACTGGGAGGAATTGTGCCCCATCATTGATGTCATTGGACCCTATCATTTGTGTCACTGGGAGGAATTGTGCCCCATCATTGATGTCATTGGACCCTATCATTTGTGTCACTGGGAGGAATTGTGCCCCATCATTGATGTCATTGGACCCTATCATTTGTGTCACTGGGAGGAATTGTGCCCCATCATTGATGTCATTGGACCCTATCATTTGTGTCACTGGGAGGAATTGTGCCCCATCATTGATGTCATTGGACCCTATCATTTGTGTCACTGGGAGGAATTGTGCCCCATCATTGATGTCATTGGACCCTATCATTTGTGTCACTGGGAGGAATTGTGCCCCATCATTGATGTCATTGGACCCTATCATTTGTGTCACTGGGAGGAATTGTGCCCCATCATTGATGTCATTGGACCCTATCATTTGTGTCACTGGGAGGAATTGTGCCCCATCATTGATGTCATTGGACCCTATCATTTGTGTCACTGGGAGGAATTGTGCCCCATCATTGATGTCATTGGACCCTATCATTTGTGTCACTGGGAGGAATTGTGCCCCATCATTGATGTCATTGGACCCTATCATTTGTGTCACTGGGAGGAATTGTGCCTCATCATTGATGTCATTGGACCCTATCATTTGTGTCACTGGGAGGAATTGTGCCCCATCATTGATGTCATTGGACCCTATCATTTGGGTCACTGGGAGGAATTGTGCCCCATCATTGATGTCATTGGACCCTATCATTTGTGTCACTGGGAGGAATTGTGCCCCATCATTGATGTCATTGGACCCTATCATTTGGGTCACTGGGAGGAATTGTGCCCCATCATTGATGTCATTGGACCCTATCATTTGTGTCACTGGGAGGAATTGTGCCCCATCAAGTGATGTCATTGGACCCTATCATTTGTGTCACTGGGAGGAATTGTGCCCCATCATTGATGTCATTGGAAGGAGTTGTGTCTCCTTCATTGGTGTAAGTGGGGGGAATTATACCCAATTGGTTTCAGTGGATGAAATAGTGCCCCAAGGACCAGATAAAAGCAAGCAAGGGGCCACATCTGGCTTCCAGCTGCAGTTTGGAGACCACGTGTCTAGACAGTGTCATTTGTTCTTTTGTTTGCTCTGTGCAATGCCCTTCCAAAGGCTCATTTACACTTGCGTTGCCCTCTGAAAATCGACCCTCGGTAGTTTGCTTTTCAGAGGGCAGTTAACAAGTGGCTGAGAGGAGAAATGTGGCCTCCTGGATGCCTGTTTTAACCATTGAAAGCGTACGGCAGCACTCTACACCCGTGTGCATTACATGTGGTTGCAGGGTGGTCGCATCAAGGCCCATTAAGCTATATAAGTCATATTGGATGACAGTAGTGCCTGCCAAACCCATCATGGGATATAACTTTTGACATGACCATGATGCTGTGTACCACCCTACTGCGGCAACCATGTTGACTTAAGGTAGAGGGCTGGGTTAAACAGCTCAACCACTAATTTTTATCACCCCCCCAGCAGCATCTATAAACAAAGCTAGTTATAAATTGGGGCTATTGATATTTTTATTTAACAGCCAGATATATAGCCAAGGAAAGGAGCTTTCCCTTCCTGTATGCAAGCTCATCTGGGTAGAGTGTTCACTGCAAGGGCAGGGAGAGCTGTGGGCGTATCCCAAAGGCCAGGTCCAGTGTGGTGGAAATCTCTTTGGTAATTGGGCATGGAAGCCAAGTCCGTTTCTTTTTCACTCCGAAACTGGTGCAGGTGGGGGGCAGATCGACATGAAGCAGGCCTGCCTGCTTTGTTAATGCACCACTTGCGTGAGTTTCCTGAACATTATAATGGTGCAAGAAGTCCTGTTAATTCCCATTGTGTCTGGGGGAATTTGTGGGTGCCAGAAAGTCCTATAGCAATGTTGTTATGGTAGTCAACTATGCCTAAGTAAATGTTTTATTTTGAGGTGCCAAGAACATGCCATAGGCTCTTGTAGTTAAAGCTGAACACTGTGGAAAACAAAACTCCACCTTAAAGTAGGGTTGACCATGCGCTGCCAGGAATAAATGCTCATTTAGGTCTAGGGCACTGGAAAAATGTTTTACTTATCCAATTCTCCACTCCCGCAAGCTTTCTCCATGCTGCTACAAGCCTCTTCTCTGCTATGCTACATTGATCCCAGGCCCTCTGATGTCATCACGTACAATGCAGAGCCGTAGCCTCGCACTGGGTGACGCTGAGGGGAAGTCCACCTCTGGAGTGTAAGGGAGAAGAGGAGAGCACCGACTGCCAGAGGAAGCGAGGATCAGGTGAGCAGAACTGCTTTTTCCAGTGCCCTAGAACTAAATGAGCATTTAACCCTTGCAGTGCTGGGGCAACCCCATCACAAGGGAGGATTTTCTCACTTCCCTGGAGATAACCTTTGAGGCTAATAGACCAGCTGTATTTAGCACAGGCAATTTAGGACAGTGCTTCTGGAGCCAATTTCCTGGCAAATTGTATATTGGCACCACATTTTTGTTTCTGACGTCTTCATGGTTGGCAAATTTACAGTTTGTTTTGTCGCAAGACATTTTCCAAATAAAAGTGATGTTTCTTTTGGCTTCACAAATTGTGGATGCTTAAAACTGAACTGGAGAGCGAACAGCTAAATTCCCAGTTGAAATTTATGCATGGGAGCTGTGTCACCTGCAAAAGGATTTGTCATTCAGTCCAGCCAGTTCTTTGACAGTTACACACCTAGGCTGGCCTAAGATTTCTGTACTGTTAAGCAATACAGCCTGTGATTGGACAATGAAGGAGCAGAAGGAGGCTAATAGGGTCCTCTCTCTCCTGTGTTCTTCTGTCTGCATGTTCCTTATTATTATTATTATTATACAGGATTTATATAGCGCCAACAGTTTGCTCAGCGCTTTACAATATAAAGGGAGACAATACAGCAATAATACAGTTCAATACAAGAGGGGTAGGAGGGCCCTGATCCTCGGAGCTTACGATCTAGGATCAGCACATACGCATGCAGCACAGGCTGATTGGTCCCGACTCTCACTTTTGTTGCTGCAAAGGGGATTACTAGAGGCTGATAGCATGACAGATTAACCCTAGGTTCACATATGTGCGAGTGGTGCCACTGTGGATCCGCACAAAAATCCATGCAGCCGCACCACCCACACAGAGAAATGCGGACCTGCGGGCGGGTGACATTAGTTCTAATGTCACGCCGCCCGCACTGGAAAACGCAACCATACTGGGAACCGAGGTTCCCGTGCGGGCTGTGTTTTCCAAAGAAGCGCAGGGACTTCTCCCCTGCATGTCACGGGCACAGGAGTCCATTCAAATGAATGGGCTCTCATGCCCATGCAAAACGCTGCCGCATATATGTGAACCGGGAGTAAAGCACTTAGGTGATGTTCAAGCTTTGTGCGAATCAGGAACACTTGCAAAATCACATGCTTTGCTGACACACTCAGGAATGTGCTTTCCTTTAGCAGATGTGCAGAGGTGCCATTAGGTCTTAATGACAAGCCCATGCATCTGCTAATGCACTTGTTTTTGTATGCAACAAAATGCATGACGAAGCACCATGTGGTTTGGCACGTGATTTTGCCAAATGGACAGGGAATTCTTCTGCATGCTTCTAACGTATAGGGCAGCCCATTTGTGGTACCCTCCTAGATAGGTGCTATGAGTAGATACATCTAGTTCTGGCTCCATGTGTATAGTACACCTGCATTTTTGTTGTTAGGCAAGTTTACCTTAACTCGTAATCCGTGCAGCTGCAATTCTGGGTTAGGCAAATTGAGTTCTAGCTCGCTGTAATCATTGCGGCTGCATGTGATTATTCGGGTTTGAGCTTTGTCTCACAGGCTGCAGATTTAATCGCTCTCACTCTGTATCTCCAGAGCATCAAAGATAGTTCTGGAACATAGGTGTGGAGTAATGTAAATGGGCAGCATGAATATTTATACAGTCCCAACCAATCTTTGTGGGACCTGCACAGGTGGCTGCTGGGATTTGGGTATAAATAGCCTGAGATCTAGAGTCTTCTTATCTTGTTCTCTAGAGGAGGAGTCCAGCCTAGAGGACCTGCTGCCCTCTGGGCAGTCCTGCCTTGTGCCTATTGTTCTAGTGGCTTTAGCTGGGCTAGCTGAGAGACTTGGAAGCTGACTGAGGGATTGTCTCTTGTTGGATCCAATCTGGGATAGTTGGTAGAGGTGTCTGGAGGACATTGGAAGGAGGCACCCGTCCGTCTGAAGACATTTGGAGGAACAGACTGTGTGAAAGATCATAGAGACTGCTGGCTGCTGCTACCCCTCTGGTGCCAGAAAGTCAGCTGAGAGTGCAGAAAAAGAGGGTACAGGCTGGTATCCTGTAGTGTTTTGTCTAGCTTGTTATGTGTTAAAGGAACTCTGTTCAGGTTGCTGAAAGAAAGAAGTTTGTGCCTTTATCTGCTTCATCTAAGCAAGTCCTTTTGCTGGCTCCTACAGGGCCTGTGCTTAAAGTGCTGCAGAAGAAAGTACTCATCATGTACATAGTTTTTCGAAGCATCCCTTCCATCCTCAATCCCTAGCCAAGTTATTTCTAAAATAAAAACACCAAAAAGAATACCTCTGGACTATTTACTGAGCCATAGAGTGACTGTGTTCATGTGCTTGGCTGTAGAGAGAAACTATGGGAAAATACTATGAGCACAGTGGCTAAATGGTTAGCACTTCCGCCTGGCAGTACTAGGGTTGTTGGTTTGAATCCCAGCCATGGTACCACCTGCCTGGGGTTTGCATGTTCTCCCTGTGCCTGCGTGGGTTTCTTCTGGGTACTCTGTTTTCCTCCCACTCTCCAAAGACATGCTGGTAGGTTAATTGGATCCCATCTAAATTGTCCCTAGTATGTGTATGTATGAATGTGAGTTAGGGATCTTAGATTGTACACCCCTTGAGGGTTAGGAACTGATGTGAATGTACAATATATATGTAAAGCACTGCATAAATTGATGGCACTATATAAGTACCTGAAATAAATAAATAAAATACCTCAGAGACCTAACTGCTGGGTCCTATAAGGGTACCACTACACATTGAAATAAATGGGCTTTCCTTCACGTGACACGTGGGAATGTGCACAGGCTCTGTCCCACCTACATGGTGTGAGCAGAGCCTTATACTAGTTCCAGTCATGGGCATAAATATTGGCACCCCTTCATTTCTGTCAGATAATGCACCCTTCAATTTTTCTCATTTTCCACGTCCAGGGAGATTAGCTACAGTGCCATGGGCTGTAAACTTCTTGACAATGTTGAGCACAGTGGACAGAGGAACATTAACATCTCTGGAGGTGGACTTGTAACCTGGAGATTGTCCATGCTTTTTCACAGTTTTTGGTTTGAAATCTTCAGACAATTTTTTGCTTCTCTTTTTCTTCTCCGTGCTCCATGTGGCACACAGAGACACACACCAGATAGACTGAGTCACTTTTTCACCATTTCAACTGGTTGCCGGTGTGATTTCTACTGTATATTGTCAGCACTTGTTAATTGATAAAGGTGAGTTTAATTGCAACTTGCAGGAGCATCACAAACTTGGAAAGCAATTATTTCTTACAATTTCAAGACGGTCCCAATAATTTTGTCCAGTCCATTTTTGGAGTTTTGTGTGGAATGTGTCAGATTTGGCTTTTTGTTTCTCCACTTTTTTGTTTCATACCAATACAAACAAAAGAGATAAACATGAGAATGCCTAAACATTTGTAATTGCAACAATTTTCTGGGAGAAGTAAGCATTATCTGACAGAAATGCAGGGATGCCAACAGTTTTGGCCATAGCTGTATATGTAAATATACATTTCTAATGAATAATTAAACTGTAAAAAATAGTGCACTTTATATCTGCCTGTCGTTCTGTTTTAGCTATGTAGGTAATATAGGCCCTAGGATAATAAATACTATATAGTTACAATTTGTAATGCCATCTAGAATACTGCTATTTTGTTAGAGCTTATTATTGGTTATTTTTGCTCTCTTTGTCCGTCTTGGAGAGATTCCCTCACGCATTCTATGTTGATAGCTAATTGCAATTGAGGAGAATCCTACTCAGTGGGGACAAGCGGAACAATAAAAGCCAGACAGGGACTCTTTCGCCAAACTGTTAAGAGGCATGGAGGAGCTCAGCTATGAGGAAAGATTAGAGGAACTGAATTTATTCTTTCTTGAGAAGAGGAGATTAAGGGGGGATATGATCACCATGTATAATACATAAGGGGGGATATGATCTCCATGTATAATACATAAGGGGGGATATGATCACCATGTATAAATACATAAGGGGGGATATGATCAACATGTATAAATACATCAGTGGTTCATATAGTGAACTCGGTGTAGAGTTATTCACCCTGAGGTCATCACAGAGGACAAGGGGGCACTCTTTACGTCTGGAGGAAAAGAAATGTAACAAGGAAAGGTTTCTTCACAGTGAGAGCTGTGAAAATGTGGAATAGACTCCCTCAAGAGTAGGTTCTGGCCAGCTCAGTGGATTGCTTTAAAAAAGTCCTGGATTCTTTCCTAGATACACAGAATATAACTGGATACTAACATTTATAGGTAAAGTTGATCCAGGGAATATCTGATTGCCTCTCGGGGGATCAGGAAGGAATGTTTTTCCCAGCAGGGGCAAATTGGATCATGCTTTGTTGGGTTTTTTTGCCTTCAACTGTGGGTATAGGATTATAACTTTTTTTTTTTTTACATGGTTGAACTGGATGGACGTTTGTCTTTTTTTTCAACCAGACTAACTATGTAACTATGTCTGCCTAGTTAAAATAAGAAATATTGATGTATTATTGAATGGAGTTCCACTTTGAGTGCAAAGTTGAGGTTTCAGATTGAGATTAGGTTAAGGGTTATGCAGGCCATAGACGGGTTGTGCGGACAAAAAAATCAGCCGATATTCACGCTGTCAGTGGGGCCCGCCCGTCGGCTGTTTTTCATGAATCATCTCATTTACGTTTATCGGTCATGCTGGAAAATCCATGAAAAACGTTCGTTTTTCGCGGACGATGGTGGCAGCATCGGCAACGGCGCCGACAGATTTTTCTTTTATTGGCCGACAATTCGACCGATTATTTGTTTATTGCCCAACAATTCG
Organism: Staurois parvus; assembly: GCF_062004578.1. NCBI lineage: Eukaryota > Metazoa > Chordata > Amphibia > Anura > Ranidae > Staurois > Staurois parvus. The sequence goes on along the minus strand of NW_028318228.1, from coordinate 3,359,699 downwards.
GCCGATAAACGGCCCGTCTATGGCCTACCTTAGTCTATGGCCTGTCTGGAGACAACAACCGGCAGAGGAGAGTCCCCCATTCAGCTGTTTAGCCTGAATTGGGGAATTGAGTGATTTTTCTTGTTCAGCCTGCAATAATTCCCAACACCCTGACAAAAATAGGTTCCTCTTTATACAGTGAGGAACAGAAGTATTTGAACACCCTGCGATTTTGCAACTTCTCCCACTTAGAAATCATGGAGGGGTCTGAAATTCACATTGTAGGTGCATTCCCACTCTGAGAGACTGAGTTAAAAACAAATTCAGGAAATCACATTGTATGATTTTTAAAGAATTGATTTTTCTTGCACTGCTGAACATAAGTATTTGAACACCTAAGAAAATCAGTGTTAATATTTGGTACAGAAGCCTTTGTTTGCAAATACAGAGGTCAGACGTTTCCTGTAGTTCTTGACCAGGTTTGCACACACTGCAACAGGGATTTTGGCCCATTCCTCCACACAGATCTCCTCTAGATCTGTCAGGTTTTGGGGCTGTCACTGAGCAACACGGAGTTTCAGCTCCCTCCAAAGTTGTTCTATTGGATTTAGGTCTGGAGACTGGCTAGGCCACTCCAGAACCTTGATATGCTTCTTACGGAACCACTCCTTGGTTATCCTGGCTGTGTGCTTCGGGTCGTTGTCATGTTGGAAGACCCAGCCACGACCCATCTTCAATGCTCTGACTGAGGGAAGGAGGTTGTTGCTCAAAATCTCACAATAAATGGCCCCATTCATCCTCTCCTTACTACAGTGCAGTTGTCCTGTCCCCTTCGCAGAAAAGCACCCCCAAAGCATGATGTTACCACCCCCATGCTTCACAGTAGGGATGGTGTTCTTGGGATGCAACTCATCCTTCTTTTTCCTCCAAACATGACAAGTGAAGTTTAGACCAAAAAGTTCTACTTTGGTCTCATCTGACCACATGACTTTCTCCCATGCCTCCTCTGGATCATCCAGATGGTAATTTGCAAACTTCAGATGGGCCTGGACATGTGATGACTTGAGCAGGGGAACCTTCCGTGCAATGCATGATTTGAAACCATGACGGTGTAGTGTTCTACTGACAGTGACCTTTGAAACTGTGGCCCCAGCTCTCTTCATGTCATTGACCAGCTCCTCCCTTGTAGTTCTGGGCTGATTCCTCACCTTTCTTATCATCAGTGATACCTCACGAGGTGAGATCTTGCATGGAGCCCCAGTCCGAGGGAGACTGACAGTCGTCTTTAGGGTCTTCCATTTTGTAACAATTGCTCCAACAGTTGATCTATTTTCACCAAATTTTCTATTTTCACCAAGCTGCTTGGCAATTGCCACTTAGCCCTTTCCAGCCTTGTGGAGGTCCACAATTTTGTCTCTGGTGTCTTTTGACAGCTCTTTGGTCTTGCCCATGGTAGTAGTTGGCAGACTGACTGTGGGGTGGACAAGTGTCTTTAAAGAGCTCAGACAGGTGCTACTAGGTTAGATTAATGAGTGGAGTAGAGGTGGACTTTTAAAGGCACAGTAACAGAGTCTTTGAGAGCCAGAATTCTTGCTGTTTCTCAGGTGTTCAAATACTTATGTTCAGCAGTGCAAGACAAATAAATTCTTTAAAAATCATACAATGTGATTTCCTGAATTTTTTTTTTAATTCTGTCTCTCAGAGTGGGAATGCACCAACAATGTGAATTTCAGACCCCTCCATGATTTCTAAGTGGGAGAACTTGCAAAATCGCAGGGTGTTCAAATACTTCTGTTCCTCACTGTAACTTAGATTACTACACTACCTATCTTATCTGTGAATTAAAGGGTTAGTCTACATTACCAAAAAACTGCCTATGCAAGTAAGGGGCCCCTGCAGATATACTGTAAACAAACTGTGCAGCTCTACAAGAAGTCGGATAATGCCCATGCTGTAGGTTTAGGCCATATAGGTACCACTTGAAGCCTGGCCAAAAAACTCCCACAGATGGCTTCATCCCATCCTGCCTTGTTGCTAGGACTTTGCTGAGACACTCCTAGCTGTTACTACTAACTCCGCCATTGCAGGAGTGGACTCTTAATCTCCTGCACATGTGTGATCCACTATTGCCTCCATTGCAGCATTGCTCAGCTCAGAGCTACTGCAGCAGGGAAGAGAGACCAAATATGAGGGAGTTTGAATTAGCTGGGAGTGTTTTATCAACATCCTAGCAACAGAATGGGATGAAGCCATCTCTGGGAGTTTCTCAGCCAGGCTTCGGGATCTACGTAAGTGGCCTACACCTATTGAAAAGGCATTATGGCAGGATGGTTTGGGGGACAAGGTTGGTGATGTAGCTTGGAGTTGTGCGTGGATTTGTATGTTGTTGGTACTTTGAATGGTGAGTGATCGGAAGACAGTGAAGGGGGCGGCAGAAAGGGGCGGCAGCCGCAGATCAGTTAGTAAGGGGGATGTATATCCACAACTCTTCCACACAACTGTTCATTTTTTATATACAACTTTCAGATAACCTCAGCAAGTGGAATTTCTCTTCTCTTGCCTGGATAGGGAAAAAACATGACATTTATTCCCGATTACTTCTGAGGCCTTTTAATTCTGTTGCAGCAAACTGAATGAATCAGTCATTAGCGCCCAATAACTCATTTGCCTTGGTAAGAGGCCAGCGATCAACAAATGATGTACTACTGCAAAAGACTAGAGGGCCTCTCTATTTTGCACTTTCCTAAAAATCACACGGCTTTTCAATAATCTTTCTCAAACCACCACTTAAAGTGGTTGTAAACCCTTACATATACCAAGTGAAGTGACTATCCTCAGGTGATGCATAGAAATGAAACAAATCCTCCTACATAAGTTGTACCTGTCCATATGCAATATTCTTTTCTATACATCTGTTCAAAGTGCTGAATTTATAAAGCTTGTCCAAGAGTTCATAAATAAGGAGAGCTTTTACACACTGCAGAGCTGAGTGAGGAGAGCTCTGAGAGCTAATTGGAGGGAAGAGACACCCCCCCATGCACGCAGCACACAGGAACAGAGCTGAGCCTGTCAATCTGCTGGAGGTCCCTTCCCTGTCACCATTTTTCTCTTGGTGTCAGGAAGTGACTCGTGTTGGTAGCAGAGGAATGAAGCTGCAGACAGAAATTACACTTAGTGCTCTTAAAGTGGTTGTAAAGGCAGAAGGTTTTTTACCTTCATGCATTCTATGCATGAAAGTAAAAAACCTTCTGTGTGCAGCAGTGACCCCAGCCCCCTCAATACTTACCTGAGCCCCATCACGATCCAGCGATGTGCACAACAGCCTCGGCTGTCCCGTGTCTCTGCCCCTCATTGGCTGAGACAGCAAGCGGGAGTCATTGGCTGCTGCTGCTGTCAGTCACAGCCAGTCAGTCAATGAATGGAAACACGGAGCAGCGAATTGGGAACACACCTGCTCGGGTGCCCTCATAGCAAGCTAATTGCTGTGGGGGCACCCGACAGAAAGGAGGAGCCAGGAGTGCCGGCAAGGGACCCGAGAAGAGGAGGATCCAGGCTGCTCTGTGCAAAACCACTGCACACAGTAGGTAAGTATAACATGTTTGTTATTTTCCAAAACAAATTATTATTGCTTTAATTGAGGCAAGTACACATTATAGAGGGATATGATTTGTTCATATTTCATGTTTGAGTTTTTCAACCACTTTAAGGAGGATATATGCTATTTATGGGGTTCAGTCTTCAATGACCCAATTGGTGCTTTGCATCATTGAATGTTCTGATTGGTGGAAGTTTTGTAAGCAGTTGATTGTTCTTATCAATTCAATTACGTCTACCTGGTGCAATACCAAAATGCTGGTGTCCTGTTGAAGATACAGAAGTAAGATATACCTGTGCTCAAATCCCAATAGCTCCCACATGTAAATAATCCATCAGGTTCTAAAGGGGTGTGACCACATGTTAACACAAAAAAATTCAAGGATGAACCCTCTGCACACTGTTATATACCCTTCTTAGCAAAGTTTGCAAAAAAACAGGGATTTTTAGTTCACACATATTGCAATACATGTTTAAACTGGACAACTCCGTCAACATAATCCCTCTATAGCCATTGCCACTCTGCTCTGCAAAATGCAATTGCTCCAGTAGATAGGGTACCATTATGGGGCAGATAGACACAAGTTCTAGAAGATTTACAGGCGCAGGTCTAGCCACTGACCTGCAATGCAATAGATGTAAGATATACCTGTGCTCAAATCCCAATAGCTTCTACATATATATATATATATATATATATATATATTCCAGCAGGTGCTAAAGGGTTGTGACCACATGTTAACCCTAAAATTTCTGAATGAACCCTCAGCACACTGAACCTTGTAGCTGTCCTCTAACCCTGTCTGCCCTATATTGTCACCATATCCACTGGAGCATTTGCATTTTGCAGAGCAGAGTGGGGACTGGCCAGAGAGGGGTTACTTTGATGGAGCTGGCCAGTTTAAAAACATGTATTGCAATTTATGTAAACTAAAAATCCTTTTTTTTTTAGCAAGGTTTGCTGGGAAGGATATATACCAATATCAGTGTGCAGAGGGTTCATCCAGAAATTACCTCTCCTGTTCTGTAATGCAGTAGACATTTTGCCTTTTGGAGCTGTCCAAAAGTAAATATGATGGTGACATATCAATAGGAATGTGATTTGTGTCCCATGTAAACTATGCAGCATAGAATTATGTCACCAGAAGGTAAGGGTGCACTTTACAGTCATTAGATAAGACAAAGTGCAGGTCATGTGACCCTCAGATATAGTTGGAATATTGTATAAGGGGGACATTTGAAAAAGGAGAGAATGTTATTAAAGTATAAGTCAAACCAAAGTTTTTAGTTTTCCATAGAGCAAGGAAGAGTAGTTTTCCCATCACTTCCTGTCCTGGAGACAATGTTTTACCAGACATGAAGTGAGGGAAAATCTGAAACGGACACAAACAGAAATCCAAGTCTGGCATGTTTCTAGCCATCTCCTTACTCTGATTTAAAAAAAAATTCTGTTCATGTTTCTGTTGATTTCCCTTTTTGTCTGGTATAAAAATATTAACAGGACAGGGAACCTATCTAATGGAGCCCCTGATAGCAAAAAAAACAAAAAAAACCATCAGGGGTTCTAACCCTTCACCACTCTATCAAAAATTAAACAATGAAAATTAGCTTTTGGCTTGCCACACACTTGAAAGACTAACTGAACTTTCAACCTAAGTAGGGTAAGCACATTTCAAGTGCAACGAAATAAACGGTGATCAAAGGTCTACAGTTGACTTTCACTAGAAAGCAGCCACAACCTGAATATAAAACCATGTCCCTTGCCAGTATGCTGCAGAGAAGGACCTTTGCTGTATGTGTGGAAGCAGCGGGCTCTCAACAGAGATCCAACAGGCCCCCTGCTGAATTAGAGCTACAGCTATGTAATTGTGAGGGAGCATTGGCTTTGCTAAATACAGAGCTTTGAGTTTAAAATCAGCAGAGGCAAGTCAGATCTTTGCAGAGAGACCACTGCTTCCCCACGGGGAAAAGAAGTCCTGCTCTGCAGCATGCTGGCAGGTAACAGGCTTTACTACACAGGCTGTGACTATTTAATAAAAAGCAACTGTAAGACTCTAAAAACCTTTCGTTTTGATGTGTCTCGAATGTTTTTGAGCTGATTTCAACTGAAAGTTCACTTGGGTTTTAAAAAGGTGCATGTCCATCTGAAGTTGCTTTTAAACCAGCTCAAATAAAACTTCCCAGAATATCATTGTTAAACAATTTCTGTTCATACCACTTTTATCTATTACTCAGCTTCCAAAGGCCTCTTCTAGTAAATGATGATACAAGAATAGCATCCATTATTAATCTGCAAAGTAGAGGATATACATTCCCAAGAAGATGCCCATGTCGAATTATTTCCCCCTGTAGTTAAACTAAAAACCAAGTCACAGGTCGATCTAAACAGGAAATACATTAAGATCCACAGTGTCAGCTGTGCAGAGGACCAGGCCATCTAGTGTCAGCATTGTACACACCACCCTTCATCTTTTATCACAGCAATAAATACTGGAGATATATTACAGAAACATACTATAGATTTTTTTTGTGCTATACATTTCTTACATACAAAACCCGCAATTACGGTAATAAACAGCAATGAAGAGTAGTCAGCAGGGTCCAATTTATTCTGTATACACGTTTTTTCCCTTTCACCCACCCCCCATGCTCCTTTACCGGACTTTTCCATTAAGAATATAATACAGTTATCAGTCTAACCCCTCATGCCACGGTGTTTGGTGTGATCCTGGACCTGTTATTTGAGCCCCAAAGTCAATCACTGTCCAAATCATAGTGCCGTCACTGCCATAATATTTCCACAATTTACCCCTTCTTAACCAATGAAACCAACAAGCTACTCGTTTACTCCCTCGTTATCTTTCATTGACTATTGAAAGTCCCTCCTCATTGGCCTACCTCTATACAGGTGAACGCTATCCAGTAGGAGCTGCTGGTTAGGGTGGGTCCTGTGTTCTTTGCCTTGAACCTCAGCCCCTCTGACACACCAGGTTGAATATAAAAACACACAATTTTATAGAAAATCACTGAAAGTAATACTTAGTACCCAATATTAGTGCTATATCAAAGAAAGCCACCAAAACAGGTAGTAAAGGCAAACTTAATATATTGTCACCCAATATGGTTGGTAACTAGGCAAGCATGAACTGGATTAACAATGGTAATAACACAATTTAGCATACAAAGTGATTAACAGTAAGGACTAGGGTATAGGATGATATTTGGCATCCAGATCAATATAAACAGTAAACAAGTTCAGAAGTGAGCAGTAGTAAAGTTTAATCTACCGAGTCCTGCAACTATACTGCCTGAGCTTATTTATGGTGGTGGTGCTAGTCCTAGACTGACTATGCACTGTACAAAAGAAAGGGAGGATAGTAGCAGAGGGGGCAGGGGAACATAGGGGGCTTGCAGAATAAATATTACAGGAAGGAGAGTCCTTTGAGATCTGCTGGCTCCCTTTAAGAGCATTGGCGCACTTAACGGTAGTCCCAGGTAATCTGCACGCAGTATAGGTGCAGTATAGTCTCAGCAGGGGCGCAAGGTAGATGTGGTTCAGATGCAATAAAAATTTGGTGTAATGCAGTATAGGGTTGGTATAGGTGCAATCTAGGTTTGGAATAAGTGTGGTATAGAGTGCAGTATGGGTACAGTATGAATTGGGTACATTTGTTGTCCTACTCTTGGTGGCTAAGTCCCTGCTAGCAGTTTCAGCAATGGGTGAATAGCCCTCTCACCAGTCCCTGGGATGCTGCGGTGGCCTCTCATAATCTCTGTACAGGATACCTCTAATGATCTGCATTGGGAAGATTTAGGTGAAAGGATGCTCTGGGTGAGAGGATGCTCTGGGTGAGAGGATGCTCTGGGTGAGAGGATGCTCTGGGTGAGAAGATGGTCTGGGTGAGAGGAAGCTCTGGGTGAGAAGATGGTCTGGGTGAGAGGACTGTCTGGGTGAGAGGTAGCTCTGGGTGAGAAGATGGTCACTGGCTTACATTGCCCAACAAATAAAATTCAAAATGCTAACTACAACATGCAAAGCCATCCACAACTTTGCCTCAGGCTACATCACCAACTTCGCCTCAAAGTATCAACCAAGCTGGCCTCTTTAAACCTTTCAAGATCTCCTGCTCTGTAGCTCCCAGGTCACCTCCTCCTATCCCAGCAGAGAGGAGGAATGTCATGTGTCTGGGCAACTGCAGGTGTGTAGGCTAGCTGTTGTTTTAGGACAGACTTTCTCAACCCTTTAACATGGAAGAACCCTTGAAATAACTTTCCTAGGCAGCCCTTGATAATAAGTACTGTATCTACAGCTCACTGTACAGTAGTGATTGAAGTCATTGGGAAAATTCCCTCTCTTACAGTTATCTGAAAAGATTATTGGCATCAGTAGGAACATATCTGAAAGGCAGAAAGAGCTCCTTGCTCAAGGAACCCCCACCAACCTTTGGAGGAACCCTGGTTGACAAAGACTGTATTAGAAAGTTGTAGATATTAAGGAGGAGAGAGTAAGAATAAAAGTTGTAAATAAAGGGCTGAAGAAAGCAATAGACAAGGGGGAGAGAGAATCTTAGAGCGAGGTAGGGGGTGAAGCATGGAAGGGGATGTATCCATTTCGGAGGGTAGGAGGGAAGTGTCCAGCACCCCCAAGTAAGGGTGGAGGAATAGATTTTCCTAACCTATTCCAAAGAGCTGAGCACCACTAAGCAGCTTGGAAGTGTCTACTGGTATTTAAGGGAGTAGTTCTGAGGTTTTTGTAATGAGCTAGTGTAGTGGCACCGCATTGTATATTTTTTCTGTCATATTAAGTGGTTGTTGTTGGCTAGAACTCTTTCTAATGGACTACTTAAACATAATCAATTGTGACACAAAGCCCTGCCACGATGTAAGTTTAATCAAAAGATGCATAGGATCGTACACATGAGAAGGCAGAGTGTGACACTTGAGAGGATTATTTCTGAGTGGAGAAGACTGGCTAGTCAGTGTTCTCCAGGTTTTGTAATCCCAAATCAGGGTCTGGAGCTTGGAGGTTTCAAAGAGATTTGGGTGGAAAGAAGTCTCCAATCCTGTGTCCAGATCTTATATGAGGCCTACAGGTTGTGTGAGTATGCAAGTGTGCATGCTCGTTTTAAGCCAACCCTGAGGATAGCTCAGGGCTTCCACTTTGGAGACAGAGCATGGCAGAGAACTGTGTTCATGCTGAAGACTGCAACACATGTTGGGGGGATTTTTTTGCCACGGGACTAGTTAATTTGGGACAGTTGAGCAAGTGGTGGAGAGTGAAATAGGCAGCTAGTGAGTCAAGGGAATGGAGGGAGTCCACAAGTCCCAGGTTGAGTGTGAGAACCCAGGGAGCCTGGAGACCCCATATCTATAGGCCAGGAGTGGGCTCATGCAGCAAGATGCTGTAATAAAGGTTAAGTGAGCCAGAGAGCTGGGAACTAGGACTACAAGAGCAAAAGTGCTGTAGCCAAGAGAGTCAGGTGGCTTGGCATTTTTCTGTTATCATGTTATTGCTGGAGAAGAAACCCTGCATGGGCAACTGTCTCTATGGACCTTTTCTTTTCATTTTAATAAAAGTGGGTCACCCAGCCTTTAAAACACAGTTCAGACTGGCATGGGCTTCATTAAAACACATCTACCACATTGAGCTAATGATCCCCCAGATCACACAATGTACAGTATACATCTTTAAAGAAGATTGCAGTCAACTCACATAAGCATCAAAACTTATGCACATATACAAAAATTCTATTGAAATATCACTCTAGCAGTTATTTATGAGGGACTCCAATTTTCAGTACACAATTATTTTAGAGGATGCATTTATATTGAATGAGTCAAATGAATGGGCTGCCATGCCCAAGCACACGCAGGCCACACAGCCCGCAATAGAGCGAACCTAGGCTTAGAGTTAAATGCATTGAACAACCATTGGTGAGACATTTTGTTGAGCGGGGTCATATGGCGTCTCTATTGAAATACACTTATAGATTCCAATTCTAAAATAAAAAGAGGGGATAACAGGGACTTGTTACTCAAGGAGAGAGAGGTTTTCTGCATTCAAAAGCTTTAAAATGTATATCCACATAGTTTAAATGCAGATTTTGATTTATTTCTTTGAGCAGTACAGTTAATTTATTGTATCTTTGTACATTCTTTGTGTTTTTTTGTATGTTTGTATTTCTTAGGTTACTGGGTGTTTTGCTTATAGTGGAGTGGACAATAGCAGCAATTGTTCAGCTTTTCTCTTGTGATTTTTATTTAGTGGCTAGAGTTTATTATTATCTACTGTGTGCTGAATTCAATACCACTTGCTGCTCACCCACAGGAAATTCACTGCAGCTCCAGGCTAAGCGACATATTGGTACGTCGCTTAGCACATGTGTACTGCCATCTGGTGTGCCAACTGGGTCGCTCAGCAGTGCAATCCCGTGACACAGTGGATTGCTCTGTCAGTGCTCTGTCAGCGACCGGGATATCATGTGATTGCAGTGACTAATCATAGTAATCACATGATTATATGTAAGCAAAACTGTCATGTATGGCTTCCATTCATGACAGCTTTCTTACTGTTGCGATACTGTGATTGGCCCACAGCTAATGCATGGTACCTATGTACCATGTGATTAGCTGTAGCCAATCACAGAGTCACAATAGTAAGCAAGCTGTCATGAATGAAATCCTTTCACGACAGTTAAAACTATTGCTTATAACAGTGATGATCAGTAACAGTGTAAAAAAAAAAATCCCTGATCACGCCCCCTAGAGTAGTACAGTGTCACTATGGTGACACTGAACTGCCCCGATCACAGTATGTTTAAAAAAAATAGTACAAATAGAAAAAATGTTAAAAAAGAAAAAAGTTTTAAAACATTGAATAAAAATTTATTTTTTATTCATTCCTGTCACCTGTCAGTGCTCTACTCATTGATGACAGTATTGTGTAAGAATTGTGAAAAACAAAACAAATTTTATTTAATTTCTTCATTTTCATTTCACAAAAAATTGTGATAAAAAACTAAAACTAAAACTTCAAAAACTCGCCATGCCTTTTAATAAAAACCGCAGACTGTCTACTTCCATTTGGGAGATAGTTGTACTGTCCTGACATTTTAGGAAATTAGATAGACCGTCAGTACATCAGGATTGATCAATTAAAAAAAAAAAATAAAGGAAAAAAAAAGATATATATATATATATATATATATATATATATATATATATATATAAATATATACACCATAGTTTGTAAACTAAATAATATACACTGATCTGGGTTATTTTACCTTTTACCAAGTAAATATAGCATAGTACATTTTGACCTAAATTTATAAAGAAATATTATTTGTTTGCAAAATGTTATACTAGAAACACAATGTTACAGGTAGCATAACATTCTCCATGTCTTCTCCAGACCCTTTCACATCTGTCAAATGTGCTCAGGGTGAACCTACTCTCATATATGAAAAGAAGAGGGTGCCAGTGGTGGACCTGCCAATTCTGGTGTTCAATGGCAAATGCCAATCGAGCTCTGTGGTGCCGGACAGTGAGCACAGGGCCCACTAGAGGACATCGGCCCTCAGGCCACCCTCATGAAGTCTGTTTCTGAGTGTTTAGTCAGAGACATTCACACCAGTGGCCTGCTGGAGGTCATTTTGTAGGGCTCTGGAGTAACTGCCTGTCTCCTGGAATCTCCTCCATGCTCTTGAGACTATGCTGGGAGACACCGCAAACCTTCTGGCAATGGCATGTATTTATGTGCCATCCTGGAGGAGTTGGACTGCCTGTGCAACCTCTGTAGGGTCCAGGTATCGCCTCATGCTACCAGTAGTGACACTGACCCTAGCCAAATGCAAAACTAGTGAAAAAGATGAGTAGGGAAAAAATTGTCAGTGGCCTCCACCTGTAAAACCATTCCTGTTTTGGGGATCGTCTCATTGTTGCCCATCTAGTGCACCTGTTGTTAATTTCATTAGCACCAAAGCAGCTGAAACTGATTAACAACCCCCTCTGCTACTTAACTGACCAGATCAATATCTCAGGAGTTTAATTGACTTGATACTATACTCTGATTAAAAAGTGTTCCTTTAATTTTTTCAAGCAGTGTGTGTGTATGTGTATATATGTGTGTGTGTGTATATATATATATATATACATTTTGTACTATATTTTGTTTTTTAGATAGGTTTCTAGTGCTGTGTGATTTTACTTGTGAGGCATATATTGTGAATGATTCATTTCTGGCTTCCCACTGCACACTGAATTAAAAAAAATATTTTTAAAAATTCAAATTTTTATTCTACTTTCTAATACAACTTTTTCAAATCATTTTTTAAAATGTTTCACTCATATATTCAAAGACATTTTTATTGTACTGATTTTTATTATGTGGAGGGAGTGGGGGGTAGTGCAGTGTTTTATTACATTTAATTATGAAAGGGGCAATATTTTTTATTATCATTTAATAAATGACATCCTTGTCTTTGACACTATAGTTGTTTATGAACATTGTCACTGTACAAACTGAAATATGTTGCATCTCTATTTGTATATGATTTTTAAATTTATTTTGCACTATAATTGATTTTATGACCCATAGAGAAGACTGCTTGGCTGTATTATTTTTCTGGTCTGTGATCAGTTACTGGGTAAAGTACTATTGTAACTTAGATGCAATGCTGCCCCCTGTGGAAGAAAAGGGTAGAGGCCATGTCAACTCCTATTTCATTGTTCTTTATTTGTATCTCCTACTAATGCAGTAACTGTCCAACTCCTTGCATTGCAGTTGTGGTTACTGAATGAAAAATATATTAACTTGGCTGTACTTTAATCATTATCTCAAAAGAAACAAAGGATATTTGCGATGTCAGTGGATCGGGAAGCTCTGAAACAGTTAAACCCACAGTCTGTTTTATATTAGTCGATTGTAGGAATGACAAACTCATTGTAGCTAGCGGGGAGCTTTCCATCTCACACCCACTGATTGGGCAGAAGTGAAGAAAGACTGATAACTGCTTGGTGTCACAAGGATACAGATGCAGCAATGGGAGGGTAGCATGGAGGAAACGTCTAACTCCACAGGGGCAAGAACTGCTATGTTCTGCCAAATTCATGTCTATGACACAGCACCACCTCTCATCCGGGATAACAAACCAAAAAGAAGCAGTTTATTCACCTCAAAAGTGCAAGCTCACCTTAATCCTTAACACCCCATATAGCCTTAGCCTGCCATATATAACATATTTGTTTCTTATGAAAATCCTACTTTGTGCTATTCAGACAATTAGAGTTATGTAAAAGAATTTGGGATCATCTTGGCATCTATTGCAATTATAAAATGCAGTGGTTGTTCTGTTATTCCTTATCATGAAACAGTTTGTAGTTTATAATTTTAAATGTTTTATGTTAGTATTTATGTAGTGATATCTTTTAGAATTTTTGTTTTGCTAGATTGGTATGGTATATCATCTGAAGTTATCTATTATTTCCAGTAGTAGTTAGTCACATTCAACTGGACTTTTTCTGTAATGTTGAGCTTATCCAAGCCACTTTCTCGTTTCTAAGAACTCATGCAAACTGGCATTTTGCCCTGGTGCATGGCGCTCCAGTGGGTATCAGCAAGCAGAGGGCACAGGTTCAGCAGCCTGTGGATGGGTGCAGTGTGGTGCGGCATCAGTAAATACACTGAATCCAGTTGCTGTTAACAAAACTTGTATTGAAAGAATGGCTCAAAGATACAAACAGCAGGAGGGCACCCTGCTGGGAACACTCACAGTTCTATGCAAAGATGCAGAGTGGAGCAGGTTCTAATACACCAACAGCGTCTGTCTCAGGGGGGGCAGACTTTGGCCTGGCCAGTCTGAGTCCAATGGGGAGAATCATAGGAAGGATAGTGTGCCCCTATCCTTTCCCTACTCGTCCAGAACCTTTGCTTACCTCTATTCACTTTCCCTGAAAGACAGGTGACCTGTCCCTATGCTCTCCACTCGCAAAATGTGTGCCAAGCCCAGGGGGCCAGCATCCTAAATAGACTCTGCTTGACCCAAGATGGCTGCCAGAGTCACATGGGAAAGCAACATTCAACTGAATTGCTTATCAGTGACCCAGGAAACCATAGAGGAACAAATTCCTCCTGAATTCCTCTCCCTCTGCAGTACAAGAAGTCTTCCTGCCCTAAATGGAAGTACAGCTGATGCGCCACCCAGCCCTTTCCAACCACAGCAGCTGTCAGCATCTTATAGAATCTGGAAGACTACCAGCAGCGGGGCTGAATGGCAAACCTGTGGCTAAATGTTGGAGCACCATGCACTGGGGCTAAACACCCAGTATTCATGGGGCCTTATGAGGAAATACCCCCGCATTTATATCTACACAGGTAGCACCAACACCTTGATCTATCACCTTGGAAAAGTAGATGTTATTGTCCAAAATCAGAATGGAAGGTGTGTAAATTGTGAAATCTCCCCTGTTCTGACTACATAATCCCATCCTTGAGTTATAGAAGGCTTCATAAATGTTATTTTCTTCCATTTTCACAGCTGAAGGCATGTATTGTTGTTAAAATGAACCAGAATAGAGGTGGTAAAATGACATTATATGTGGAGGACAGATAATGTTGAAGGCCACCACCCCTGTTGAATGAAAGTTTTCCCAGTTTAATGTAGATAGCCTCTTTCATGCCTCTCATGAACTAATTGTCCTCTCTGTCCTAAGTATGCACCTCACTGTCCTTTAAAGAATGTCCCTTTTCCTATATCTGGTATATACTTTGGGTTTTGGGCGACATTAAATACCAACTTTTGACCACATCATGACCATTGGAGTCTCCATTTATATTTTGTTTTATGGTAAATGCAACAAGAAGAGTGAGACTTCTTGCTGTGCTTTCCAATGGCTGTTATGGAGATTGAAGCCAGGATATCAGATATGACATAGGAGAAGGAGTGACTGAGGCATTGAAAGTGACAGTCGGTGGTGCAGCCTACCAGCATGCAACACAAGCAGAAATATCAGTTTTGAACCACATACATTTTTTGATGGCGGACCAAGTGTTGCTGGTGGGGAGAAGCTTTGGGTGGTACATAGTATGAGTAGCAGGGGTTGAAGTAGCATTTGGAAAGGGGATGAGGAGCTTTTAGTGAGGAATGACAGATATGCGTGGTAGCAGCAGAAAGATAGGTATTCAAACCCTGCTATTCAAGGGTTACCTGCTTGTTTAGTCTAATGAAGAGGATAATGAAGAAAACTTACCTTATTGCTCAGTGCCCCAGCAGTTGGCACTTTCCTATGCTCTCTTCACAGGTCCTTGATGTACTTACATACATTTTACTTGGTGACTTCAGTTAGTCTGCAACCAGACAAGCTGCTAAGAGGGGAGACGTGATGGGAATAGTCGTATGGCATGGAGGTAGTTTACAGGAGTTTAGATTAGGTTATGTATCCTTATTCCTTACCCCCCGTAGACCATCCTTCCTCAACCAGGGCTTGATGGAAGCCTAGGCTGCCTCTTGAGATCACCAGAGGTTTGCTGAGCAGTATGCAGTAGTTGAATCGATCTCTCACCCACAATGACCACCAATACAAGAAGGCAGTTTTCCACTAAACACCAATGTAAGTGGCCACATAATTTAATTCTTTGAGAAGGTATGCAATGATTTTTTTGGTGTTTTTGGACAGGTTTTGTCTTGACTTACCAAATCCCTTTTTATTTAAGTGTATATTGAAAGGAATGATACAATTCCTGATTTCTAACATTCAGTGGCAGTAGCCACCTGAAGAGGAAGTGAAGGTAAATTAGACATAGACAAAGATTTCCCCGCATTTGGGAACAGAAAACAATCCCCATTGGAAAGGTCACCAGTCTTGGTGATCAATGTCCTTCCCAATGTGGACATCCTAAAACACATGACAGGTTTTCTAACTCTTTTTTTACATTATTAAAAATGTTTGGCTGGATTTATACTTTAAAATGTATTAGAAGCAATGTTATGGTATTCATGTCAGCAATCGATTCATCCCCTTCATGGTCATTGTTGGAGAATGGCCATCTTCTGACATGATGTATACATTCACAGGTCATTTCTTGGTTAGCTGCAGTCTAAGCAGGGTGTGTATTTAGTGGTATCCAGCACTAAACCATATCAAACTTGTTTACGTCACACTTTGTCAGCACAATCAAATTATCCAAATATACAATACCACAAAAATGGTTTCACATTGGGATGTGACTTTATGAGTGAGGTCTAACATAAACTCTACATGCTGGAGGTCTCCCTTACTCAAATTGTACTTTGCAATGTTTGTGGGAATGGTAGTTTGAGGTGGAATGAACTTGTTATGTCTATTCTTAAGAAGTCGAAGAATTTCTAAGTTGCTCATTTTAAATATGAATAAGGAAATCTTACTGTTTTTAAAAAAAAGTCAGGATGTTTAGTGAATTTCTAACTACACATCCACTGTACAGCATGTATTGGATGTTCTCGCTATGATGGCACCTATAGATAGGAGATGACAGAGTAGATTACAATCCCATGTCTATCAGCACAAATCTCTGCCATGTCGTTCAGTTAGACTAGTGGTCTTCAAACTGTGGCCCCCGGGTTGAATATGGTGCTTTGCTTGCATCTATCTGGCCCATGGGACACTATTCCTCCCACTGACATGAGGCACTATTCCTCCTACTGACATCAACGATGGGGCACTATTCCTCCTACTGACATCAACGATGGGACACTATTCCTCCTACTGACATCAACGATGGGACACTATTCCTCCTACTGAGATCAACGATGGGACACTATTCCACCCACTGACATCAACGATGGGACACTATTCCTCCTACTGACATCAACGCTCGGATACTATTCCTCTTACTGATATCAATGATAGGGCACTATTCCTCCTACTGACATCAACGATGGGACACTATTCCTCCTACTGACATCAACGATGGGACACTATTCCTCCTACTGACATCAACGATGGGACACTATTCCACCCACTGACATCAACGATGGGACACTATTCCACCCACTGACATCAACGATCGGACACTATTCCTCACACTGATACCTATGATGGGACACTATTCCTTCCACTGACATCAATGATGGAGCACTATTCCTCCTACTGACAGCAATAATGGGCCACTATTTCTCCTACTGACACCAATGACGGGGTACTATTCCTCCTACTGACATCAACGATGGGACACTATTCCTCCCACTGACATCAACAATGGGGCACTATTTCTCCTATTGACATTAACGATGGGACATTATTCTTCCTACTGACATCAATAATGGGGCACTAGTCCTCCTACTGACACCAATGATGGGGCACTATTCCTCCTATTGACATCAACAATGGGGCACTATTCCTACACTTACTGAACGACATATCAGACTGGATGTCGCTCCATTTCCTCAAATTGAACCTTTCCAAAACTGAGCTCCTGATTTTCCCCCCAGCCCGTGCCCACCCCCCCTCTCCATCACGACCAACAACGCCACCATCAGTCCCACCCCGCAAGCCAAAGTCCTAGGTGTCACTCTAGACTCAGACCTGTCCTTAAAACCCCATGTCTAATCGTTGGCAAACTCATGCAGGCTCCACCTCCGCAACATCTCCAAAATACGTTCGTTCCTAACCCCAGACACTAGTAAACAACTCGTTCACTTCCTTATTATCTCACGTCTGGACGACTGCAACTCCGTTCTCTCTACCTCATCACAGACTATCCGCGCTTCAGTCTATCCTGAACTCAGCGGCCAGACTCATCCACCTTACCAACCGCTCCGCTTCTGCCACCCCCTTCTGTCATTCCCTCCACTGGCTCCCGATTGCCCAACACATTAAATTCAAACTACTAACACAGACATGCAAAGCCATTGATACTACCTCACCGACCTGATACCCAAATACCACCCTACCCGTAATTTTCGCTCCTCATAAGACCTCCTACTTTTTAGCTCCCTGGTCTCCACCTCCTACGCCCGACTGCAGGACTTCTCCAGGACTTCCCCCATCCTCTGGAACTCACTACCCCAATCCATCAGACTGTCACCTACCCTCCTCACCTTTAGGCGCACCCTGAAAACCCATCTCTTCAGGGAAGCCTACCCCGCCCTCACAGCCGATCTCCTCCATTCCTCTTACCACTCCATCCCCCACAGCCACTTCCTCCTGTACCACTATCCCCTCCCTCCTAGATTGTAAGCTCGAACGAGCAGGGCCCTTGAACCCCTCGTGTTTTATTTTGTTACTCTATTGTCTCATGTTCTGTCCCCCACTATAATGTACAGCGCTGAGCAAACCTTTTAGCGCTATATAAATACTGTGTAATAATAATAGTTCCTCCAACTGACATCAATGATGGGGCACTATTCCTCCCACTGACATCAACGATGGGACACTATTCCTCCTACTGACATCAATGATGGGGCACTATTCCTCCCACTGACACCAATGATGGGGCACTATTCCTCCCACTGACACTAATGATGGGACACTATTCCTCCCACTGACACCAATGATGGGACACTATTCCTCCCACTGACACCAATGATGGGGCACTATTCCTCCCACTGACACTAATGATGGGACACTATTCCTCCCACTGACACCAATGATGGGACACTATTCCTCCCACTGACACTAATGATGGGGCACTATTCCTCCCACTGACACCAATGATGGGACACTATTCCTCCCACTGACACTAATGATGGGGCACTATTCCTCCCACTGACACTAATGATGGGGCACTATTCCTCCCTATAATACCAGGAAATTGTTTACTCCCTCTGATGCCAGGACATTTTCTCCTCCCACTGGCCACATTCTGGCCTCCCTAAAGTCTGCAGAACAGTAAGCTGGCCCTTTGTTTGAAGACCCCCTTCTTTAGGGTATCCTGCTGCATATTAACTGGAAGATTGCAAGTGTACCTTCGAGCCAGAGCACCTTCCTTCCACTGACACCAACAATGGGGCACTATTCCTCATCCTTCTGACCAAAGGTGCTATGTAATTTTTTTTCTCCCACTGATGCTGGGGAATTTCCTACTCCCACTGCCCACAGTATAGCCCCCCTAAATTCTGCAGAATAGTAAGCTGGCCCTTTGTTTAGACCGTTTGGAGAGTTAGACCAATTAATATATACTCTGTTCTGGGCATTTGTCCTGGGGCACACACTGCCCTAAAAGTTACTAACACTCCAGGCACCTTCCAGCCGCAGCATCTTTAGCCTCTCATAGAGTTTTATAGGCGTGCTGGAAATGGTGGAAATGGGCAGCTGTACCCTCCACACCCTCGTGCACTGGATTTATCATGCACCAGATCCACCTCCTTCACTCGTAGCATACACATTCAGGGCTTCTTCAACCATCCATGCATTTTTCAGTATCTAAGCACATGGATAAATAAAAATCCATTGTCTTCTACAGGACTCATTCCAACTACTTATCACTTAGCACATTGGGAATTTCTTTTTGGAATTCTGGATCACTGATTGCATTGTTCTGCACAGGCCCATTTAAATCCCTTAAATGGGACCTTCCAGCAGCTCAGGCCGCTCAGGTTACAATGTGAATGATTCCGCATGCTTGGCAGAGCCCAGAATTCAAAGAAAGTCAGTAGATAGCAAAGTTCAAAGGTATGCAAATCTTGGATGCACATCCAATCTCCATCTAATATCTGTGGCAGGCTTTGCTTCTCATTGGCAGTGCAGAGTTGGCTTATCTCTGCTGTATCAGCATAGAACATTAGAGGCTCATTCACTCCAGTCTGCATGCTGTAACACGTGTACACTGGTGTGCGTTGTGTAGGGGCAGTGTGATGCGTTGTTACAACACATTGCACTCTTTACTGTTTGCTTTTTTATTTTTATTATAATGCCACAAAATGACACCTCATTCAGCTCTATGCGCTGCAGCATGTTGCTCAGTGCTGTGGAGGCATGCATTGCCGTGCATTGCGCTGCGTAAAATCGCAGACATGTACAACGCACCTCAACACTGCATTTTGATGTGAGCAGGACATATAGAGAACAATTGAAGATCCAGCCACTTCTTCTATATCAATGTACCAAGGCAGGCAGGGCGGACTGCCAGACAGTTCTGAGAGTTCTGGTAGATCACAAGCTCAATAATGGCATGCAATGCCAAGCTGCGGTTTCTAAAACGAGCAAAATCCTCTCTTGTATTAAGAGGTATAGACTCCAGAGAGAGATATCATTTCCCCCGGTACAAATCATTAGTAAGACCTCATCTGGAATATGCAGTTCAGTTTTGGGCACCAATTCACAAAAAGAACATTGGGGAACTGGAGAAAGTACAGAGAAGGGCAACCAAACTGATAAGAGGCATGGAGGAGCTCAGCTATGAGGTAAGATTAGAGGAACTGAATTTATTCTCTCTTGAGAAGAGGAGATTAAGGGGGGATATGATCAACATGTATAATACATAAGGGGGGATATATATGATCAACATGTATAAATACATAAGGGGGGATATGATCTCCATGTATAATACATAAGGGGGGATATGATCTCCATGTATAATACATAAGGGGGGGATATGATCAACATGTATAATACATAAGGGGGGATATGATCTCCATGTATAATACATAAGGGGGCATGTGATCTCCATGTATAATACATAAGGGGGGGATATGATCTCCATGTATAATACATAAGGGGGATATGATCTCCATGTATAATACATAAGGGGGGATATGATCAACATGTATAATACATAAGGGGGGGATATGATCTCCATGTATAATACATAAGGGGGGATATGATCTCCATGTATAATACATAAGGGGGGATATGATCTCCATGTATTAATACATAAGAGGGGATATGATCAACATGTATAAATACATAAGGGGGGATATGATCAACATGTATAATACATAAGGGGGGATATGATCTCCATGTATAAATACATAAGGGGGGATATGATCAACATGTATAAATACAAAAGGGGGGATATGATCAACATGTATAATACATAAGGGGTGATATGATCAACATGTATAATACATAAGGGGGGATATGATCAACATGTATAAATACATAAGGGGGGATATGATCTCCATGTATAATACATAAGGGGGGATATGATCTCCATGTATAATACATAAGGGGTGATATGATCAACATGTATAAATACATAAGGGGGGATATGATCTCCATGTATAATACATAAGGGGGGATATGATCTCCATGTATAATACATAAGGGGGGGGATATGATCTCCATGTATAATACATAAGGGGGGATATGATCTCCATGTATAATACATAAGGGGGGATATGATCTCCATGTATAATACATAAGGGGGGATATGATCTCCATGTATAATACATAAGGGGGGATATGATCTCCATGTATAATACATAAGGGGGGATATGATCTCCATGTATAATACATAAGGGGGGATATGATCAACATGTATAATACATAAGGGGGATATGATCAACATGTATAATACATAAAGGGGGGATATGATCAACATGTATAAATACAAAAGGGGGGATATGATCAACATGTATAAATACAAAAGGGGGGATATGATCAACATGTATAATACATAAGGGGGGATATGATCAACATCTATAATACATAAGGGGGGATATGATCTCCATGTATAATACATAAGGGGGATATGATCTCCATGTATAATACATAAGGGGGGATATGATCTCCATGTATAATACATAAGGGGGAGATATGATCTCCATGTATAATACATAAGGGGGGATATGATCTCCATGTATAATACATAAGGGGGGGATATGATCTCCATGTATAATACATAAGGGGGGATATGATCTCCATGTATAATACATAAGGGGGGATATGATCAACATGTATAATACATAAAGGGGGGATATGATCAACATGTATAATACATAAGGGGGGGATATGATCTCCATGTATAATACATAAGGGGGGGATATGATCTCCATGTATAATACATAAGGGGGGATATGATCTCCATGTATAATACATAAGGGGGGGATATGATCTCCATGTATAATACATAAGGGGGGATATGATCTCCATGTATAATACATAAGGGGGATATGATCAACATGTATAATACATAAGGGGGGATATGATCACCATGTATAATACATAAGGGGGGATATGATCTCCATGTATAATACATAAGGGGGATATGATCTCCATGTATAATACATAAGGGGGGATATGATCTCCATGTATAATACATAAGGGGGGATATGATCAACATGTATAATACATAAGGGGGGATATGATCTCCATGTATAATACATAAGGGGGGATATGATCTCCATGTATAATACATAAGGGGGGATATGATCTCCATGTATAATACATAAGGGGGGATATGATCTCCATGTATAATACATAAGGGGGATATGATCAACGTGTATAAATACATCAGTGGTTCATATAGTGAACTCGGTGTAGAGTTATTCCCCCTGAGGTCATCACAGAGGACAAGGGGGCACTCTTTACTTCTGGAGGAAAAGAAATGTAATCTCCAAACATGGAAAGGTTTCTTCACAGTGAGAGCTGTGAAAATGTGGAATAGACTCCCTCAAGAGTTGGTTCTGGCCAGTTCAGTGGATATCTTTAAAAAAAGGCCTGGATTCTTTCCTAGATACACAGAATATAACTGGTTACTAACATTTATAAGTAAAGTTGATTCAGGGAATATCCAATTACCTCTCGGGGGATCAGGCAGGACATTTTTTCCCAGCAGGAGCAAATTGGGTCATGCTTTGCTGGGTTTTTTGTCTTCCTCTGGATCACATGTGGGTGTAGGATTATAACTTTTTTTTTTTCTATGGTTGAACTGGATGGACTTTTGTCTTTTTTCAGCCAGACTATGTAACTATGCAAAAAGTGTCTGATGTAATCAGGGCTGCCATTAGAAATTCAGGGGCCCCATTCTGCCTCAATGAAAGCAGAAACACCACCTCCTGCGCTCAGGGACCCAGATCAGAAAGAGGTGGATGGATCAACCTCTATGGGAGTTCGACCATCAACGGAGCAAAGGTTGTACAGCTCTTAAACAAGGATGGGGTAGCCCGTCCAATACTGCAAATGGGAACTAAAGAAAGCGCACCAACCTTGCACATTACCTCAATATAAAATGTGAATTTACTAAAATAGGGTGTATACTCACAAATGTAGCCATATAAAATGCATGTAAAATCCAAAATTGGAACACTGGATTATGAGACACGTGCGAGTCCTACCAAAATGGGTCCTACCAAATACTGATGAAGAGGAGATCTCCCTTCGAAACGCGTCAGCTGTACTCTTGAGTGTCTCCCATTTTGATAGGGCTCACACGTGTCTCGTATTCCAGTGTTCCAATTTTGGATTTTACATGCATTTTATATGGCTACATTTGTGAGTATACACCCTATTTTAATAAATTCACATTTTATATTGAGGTAATGTGCAAGGTTGGTGCACTTTCTTTAGTTCTCATTTGCAGTATTGGTCGGGCTCCCCCAGCCTTGTTGAAGAGCTGCATAACCTTTACTCCGTTGATGGTCGAACTCCCCTAGAGGTTGATCCATCCACCTACTTCTGATCTGGGTCCCTAAGCGCAGGAGGTGGTGTTTCTGCTTTCATTGAGGTAGTATGAGGCCCCTGAATTTCTAGTGGCAGCTCTGATTACATCAGTCATTTTTTGGTGACTCGTAGTAATCCATGCAGTATTACAAAGCAAGCAGTTATATGTTTCTGAAGGACAAACAATCTATTGATTTAACAGAATAAATTAAAAACGCTAACATCTATTTTGCCGAAAAAGCACATGAATGTAACTGCTGAGATTTTTTTAAATTCTATATTACTTGGTGATAAATAATTCCTTATATTTGTATAGCACCACCATATGGCATGGCACATTAATACATACTTTCATTGATACAGTACTTTCAAAAATAATTTTTTTCTGTTTGGATTTGTGTTTAACCCATTTTTATTAATTGTTTGAGAAATAACAAAAAAAGGAGTAAAAAGTAAATGCGGTGAGAACAAACCACAGAAGAGTAAAGCCTGGTACACACAATGAGAAAATCGGACCAAAAAAATACCGCTTTTGGAGAAATCGTTCTGATAATCTGATTGTTAGTACACAGCTTTCCAGAGCCGATCATGACAGTTAATGTGAAATTATCCAAAGGGACAAGCACAAAATTTTACTTGTATGATAACAGAATGAACAATTTTCTTTTAATCAGTACAGTATGTGTCCGTAAAACATTGAGCAACCAAGAACACGCATGTTCAGAAACGAAAGAATACTTTATTTATTTCAGGTACTTGTATAGTGCCATCAATGTATGCAGCCCTTTACATATATATTGTACATTCACATCAGTCCCTAACCCTCAAGGGGCGTACAATCTAAGGTACATTACAGTGCATCACATCTGGAGTTGTATTTCTGTCTTATGAGAATTTTTGTAACTTTAGCAACTTTTTGATATGAGACTAGCATGAAAAAAAAAAAAGGGCGATCATTCGTCTGATATTCCCATTGTGTGTACGAGGCATTACATGGGGCTTGGAGGTCCCTCTCATAGACAGGTTCATAAACAAAGATCAGGATAACATTTGTGATAAGGGGGGCATTGTATACATTCTGTGTCTCCAATATTGTCCTTCGTCTAGATCAGTGGTTCTCAACCTTTCTAATGCCGCGACCCCTTAATACAGTTCCTCATGTTGTGGTGACCCCCAACCATAAAATTATTTTCATTGCTACTTCATAACTGTAATTTTGCAGTGGGAGGAGTAGTGCCATGTCATTGGTGTCAGTGGAAGGAGTAGTGCCCCATCGTTGGTGTCAGTGGGGGGAGTAGTGCCCCATCGTTGGTGTCAGTGGGGGGAGTAGTGCCCCATCGTTGGTGTCAGTGGGGGGAGTAGTGCCCCATCGTTGGTGTCAGTGGGGGGAGTAGTGCCCCATCGTTGGTGTCAGTGGGGGGAGTAGTGCCCCATCGTTGGTGTCAGTGGGGGGAGTAGTGCCCCATCGTTGGTGTCAGTGGGGGGAGTAGTGCCCCATCGTTGGTGTCAGTGGGGGGAGTAGTGCCCCATCGTTGGTGTCAGTGGGGGGAGTAGTGCCCCATCGTTGGTGTCAGTGGGGGGAGTAGTGCCCCATCGTTGGTGTCAGTGGGGGGAGTAGTGCCCCATCGTTGGTGTCAGTGGGGGGAGTAGTGCCCCATCGTTGGTGTCAGTGGGGGGAGTAGTGCCCCATCGTTGGTGTCAGTGGGGGGAGTAGTGCCCCATCGTTGGTGTCAGTGGGGGGAGTAGTGCCCCATCGTTGGTGTCAGTGGGGGGAGTAGTGCCCCATCGTTGGTGTCAGTGGGGGGAGTAGTGCCCCATCGTTGGTGTCAGTGGGGGGAGTAGTGCCCCATCGTTGGTGTCAGTGGGGGGAGTAGTGCCCCATCGTTGGTGTCAGTGGGGGGAGTAGTGCCCCATCGTTGGTGTCAGTGGGGGGAGTAGTGCCCCATCGTTGGTGTCAGTGGGGGGAGTAGTGCCCCATCGTTGGTGTCAGTGGGGGGAGTAGTGCCCCATCACTGGTGTCAGTGGGAGGAGTAGTGCCCCATCACTGGTGTCAGTGGGAGGAGTAGTGCCCCATCACTGGTGTCAGTGGGAGGAGTAGTGCTCCATCACTGGTGTCAGTGGGAGGAATAGTGCCACATCATTGGTGTCAGTGGGAGGAATAGTGCCCCATCATTGATGTCAGTGTGGTGGAGGGGAGAATAGTGCCCCATCGTTGGGGTCAGGGGGGGGGGAAATAGTGCCCCATCGTTGGTGTCAGTGGGGGGAGGAATAGTGCCCCATCGTTGGTGTCAGTGGGGGGAGGAATACTGCCCCATCGTTGGTGTCAGTGGGGGGAGGAATACTGCCCCATCGTTGGTGTCAGTGGGGGGAGGAATACTGCCCCATCGTTGGTGTCAGTGGGGGGAGGAATACTGCCCCATCGTTGGTGTCAGTGGGGGGAGGAATACTGCCCCATCGTTGGTGTCAGTGGGGGGAGGAATACTGCCCCATCGTTGGTGTCAGTGGGGGGAGGAATACTGCCCCATCGTTGGTGTCAGTGGGGGGAGGAATACTGCCCCATCGTTGGTGTCAGTGGGGGGAGGAATACTGCCCCATCGTTGGTGTCAGTGGGGGGAGGAATACTGCCCCATCGTTGGTGTCAGTGGGGGGAGGAATAGTGCCCCATCGTTGGTGTCAGTGGGGGGAGGAATAGTGCCCCATCGTTGGTGTCAGTGGGGGGAGGAATAGTGCCCCATCGTTGGTATTAGTGACACAAATGATGGGGCACTATTCCTCCCACTGACACCAATGATACTTACCTTGCTGACCCCTGCTCCAGCCTGGGCTCGCTCTCTCACTTACCTGTCAGCTGTCTTCCTTCTCTGGCCGCTCTCCTCTTCACTCGCTCCCTCGGTCTTCTTTGATGTACGCGCGCTGCCGCTTGGCTCCTCCTCTCCAAGCTCCACCTCCTCGCCGGTGATTGGCCGCCTGTGTGCCTCTCCTGAGCTACAGTTCCGGTGGCCAATCAGCGGCGAGGAGGCGGAGCTGCTGAGCGATCCCGGAGGTGTGGCCGGGTGACAGCAGCGTATCATCCCGCCCACACATCGCCGGAGACTGCAGCGGTGTCTCGGTTCCTAAGACCATCGGAAATATGTGTTTTCCGATGGTCTTAGGCGACCCCTGGGAAATGGTCGTTCGACCCCCAAAGGGGTCGCGACCCCCAGGTTGAGAACCGCTGGTCTAGATCCATGGAGTGATAAAATTGTTTAGGGATGTCTGTATTGTCATATATGCAGGGTCTTTACTCCTAGACAGAAAGTCCTGATGAAAAGGCCTTGTATTTGGATTGAGATGCTCTTTAATACCTAACCTGCACCCTAGTAAGAGCTCATGTACACTGCAGCTGATAAACTGACATTCAGGAGCTTTTCTGCTTTTTTTTCAGCAGCCCCTGAACTCTCCCTAATGTTTTCCTATGTGTCCATGTACACATCGTCATTTACAGTCGTTTACAGGCAGTTGACTTCACAGTCGGTTTTTTTAACGCACCAAACTTGCGTTCAGGAGTAGATTTTATCAGCGTTTCAAACACTTGTAAACGCGTCTAACCGCATTTATAAGCGCTTGCGTTTAGAAGCATTTTTTTTAACTGTTCCATATCCAGATGCTGTCCAGAGCCTTTTTTCATCATCAGAAATGCATGCAAAGTGTTTTCCATGTATTCAATTGGACCCGGTATACCAGCGCAGTCAGTTCCAGGTTTTGCATGAAGGAAATAATGGTAGAACGTGCTGCATTATACTCATGATGGGATCCATAGTGAATACAACCAGAAAAGACAGGTCATCTCAACACATACTGCTCTCTCTGCTTCTGCTCTCTCTATTTCTCTCAAAATGTCTGAAATAGTTAATTTTTTACTGTTTTCAGTGCATTCTGGGCATTTTGGAAGGTCTCCTGAGGTTATCTTAAAAAAACCGCTTCTAAACACAAACGCACATAAACGTGGTATGCAAACGTGGCTAAACAGACTTTTTAACCTACGTTTTTCAGCAGTCAGTTTCCATCGTTCAGAAGAGTTTTCCCAAACTTCCCATGTACATGAGCCCTAAAGGTGTACATTGAGACAAAACTTTTTTTTTTTTTATTAGAAAGTTTTATAGTGGTAAAATTGTTAGACCTGCTGCCATTTTGCCATCAGTGGGGTTGATTTACTAAAGGCAGACAAACTGTGCACTTTGCAAAGTTGCGGTTGCTCCAGAGCTCAGTAAATGAGGTAAAGCTTCACTTTACAAAGAATATCCAATCATGTGCACGGAAAATTAAAAAAAAAAAGCATTTTTGTTTGCAGATGATTGGATGATGGAAGTGAGCGGAGCTTTTGCTCATTTTTTCTGGAGCAACTGCACTTGCAAAGTGCACAGTCTATTTGCCTTTAGTAAATCAACCCCTATGTCCTCTCTGGGGAGATTCCCATCAGAGTATATTATGAAAATGGAAAGTGAGAATAAATCTAACACTTTGTCCAGGGTGAATGATATCCAAACTATAGAAGATCTTACCGCGATCCTCAGGGATAAATCAGCAGACCAAACATAGGCGACTTTCATGGGAGTTTTTGAAGCGTTTTTACGTTAAAAAAAGTGCATGAAAAGATGAAGAAAAATGCTTCCCTGTGTATGTGAATGTGCGTCTATGTATGTTTTCACCCTGAGGCTTTGCGCTTGCGGTGTGGTGTAAATTCCTGCTTGCAGCATCTTTGGGGCATGTTTGGTAAGTTAAACAAAAGCCCCAGAAACACCTCTTCCCATTGAAATCAATGGAAAACGCCTGAAAAATGCCTCTGGGAAGCGTTTTTGGAGCAGTTTTTAAGTCACATGTCCTTTAAAAACACTCAGAAAGTGCAGCAAAAGTGCGGTAAAACCGCCTATGTGTTTTTGCGGCGGATCAGTGTGAAAGTGGAAATGGTATTATTGCAAAGAACTTAAATTTGAGAGTGTAGTGCCCATCTTCCCCTTCACTTTTTTTTTTCTTTCTTCTTTTCTATTGACCCATGGTTCCTGAGGTTGGAGTCCTCACCCTCACTCCCCTTTCCTCCATTCTCAGACCCTATTCCCATACCTTACACCTATGGCTTTTACCCCGCTTAGAAAAAATAAAAATGTCAGTGGTTTCATTGAACTCCGTATGCCAAGGTATACAGCTACAGGCAAGGCAGAGATTAATTGATTTTCTTTCCTTCCACCAGAAACAAAATGTGAGCACTAATCTGCACACTTACCTTTCTCTTCAAAATCCAAAATTCCCCCTCTTCCCATTACAAATTGCAACCCCCACAACCCCAATCCCAGCTCAAGTCCCCTCCCTCTCCAAATTCCCCCCTCCTAGCACAAATCCTCTACTCCTCAAATTTCCCCTCTGAGCAAAAATTGTTACCGACCCCCCCACCACCACCACCAAATTTCTCCTCCTAGCATAAATCCCCTTCATAAATTAAAAAAAGGTTTGCTCTAATAATTGGTTAAAATATAAAAAACAAAAATAGTGCTAAAGTATAAAAAATTAATAAAAAACAACACAAGTCCTTTGTGTGAATTATAATGTGCAAATGTCCCACACCAAAATATAATATTCAAAATCTTCTATTCAATCAATCTTCGTGTGAAGCCATAAAAAACACCGTGTTCAAACCCACCACCGAAAAGATTGAATAAACTCACCAGAGCAACATGCTGGTCAGATTATAAACCAGCACAAGCACTTCTGCTCCGGGAGCAATGGTCTGCAGATGAATGTCAGCATATCTGAGACAACTCACAATGGCATACACTTCTTCTTTCAACCCAAAAACGATTCAGAAAGCAAGAGAGGAGAAACTCATAGTGTAGCAATGTAAAGAAAGGAATTTAATTAAAACATCTCATCACACTTACAATAACTGGGGTCCGAGCCGACACCAGCATGAACAGCGTACACAGCAAATCAACCCAGCCTCCTACGGCATCCACAGACGCCGACAGTTTGTCTAACGTCGTGACGTCACCTCCACAAGCTCCTCCCTACGCGTTTCATCACCAGACGTCCTCACGGAGCGGATGAGGATGTCTGGTGCTGAAACACGTAGGGTGGAGTTTTGTATGAATTTTTTATACTTTAGCACAATTTTTGTTTTATATATTTTAATCAATTATTAGCGCAAACCTTTTTTAAATTTACTTACCCACCTTATAAGGGTTAGGTGATGCTGCATTATTTATTTATATTTTTTCACAAGTATTTATAGTTTATATATTTATATTTGGCGCTGTCCATATTTTGAAAATTATAAATCCCCTTCAAGCACCCCTACTGGCATAAATCCTCCCCGCCAAATCCCCCATCCTAACACAAATTCCCCCTTCTAGCAGAAATCCCCCTAAAATACCACTCCTAGCACACCACACAAATCACCCCCAGCACAATTCCCCCCCCCCTCCTAGAACAAATCCTGCCAACCACCACCCCACACAAATCTCCCTTCATCTTCCCTTCTAGCACAAGTGCCCCCTTCCCCTCTTCCAGTACAGCCCCCCCCCCCCAACCTCCCCTCCTAGCACAAATTCTCCCCCGTCATCCCAACTAACATAATTCTCCCCCTCCAATCACCCTTCCTAACACAAATCCCCTGCCCCCCAGAGTTTCCCCTCCTAGCACAAATGATCCTCTCCTAAATCACCCCTAGGACATCCCCCCAAAAAAAGCCCACTTTGTGGTGCCAGATCGCACCAGATGTAAACAGCATAACACCCGTGACACTCACCTTCCTCTAATCTCACGTTGCGTTGTGGCGTCAGATAGCCCCTCCCCTACGTGTTACGCCACATGGCTTCCTCAGGGGGCTATCCCTGTTTACATCTGGTGCGATCTGGCACCAAAAATTTGTGGGTGGTATTTTATCATTTTTATATTAAAGATTTATAAATGATAAAGCGCTATGTCTGCCTATTCCGTTCTTTATAATGGAGCGTATTGATAGAGGAGGAGAAGATACAAGCATTAAAGTCAGCTGCAGGAGGAGAACCACCTGGGGAATCTTCATTCCATCAGTCCCATGAGGAGGACACAAGTGCTTTATGACCAAAACAATGTGAGTTCAAGAAGCTCCAGGTGAGAGCGCAGTCTGGGTGTTGGTGGAGGAACCCCGCTCTATGTGTATGAAGATGGAGAGTAGAGGAGCATCAAGAAAGATGCTATGGTATATGGGACTTTTCTCTTGTATATGGGACCTTTCTCTTGTATTTGGGACTTTTCTGTTGTATATGGGACTTGTCTCTTGTATTTGGGACTTTTCTCTTGTATATGGGACTTTTTTCTTGTGTATGGGACTTTTCTCTTGTATTTGAGACTTTTCTCTTGTGTTTGGGACTTTTCTCTTGTATATGGGACTTGTCTCTTGTATATGGGACTTTTCTCTTGTATATGGGACTTGTCTCTTGTATATGGGACTTTTCTCTTGTATTTGAGACTTGTCTCATGTATTTGGGACTTTTCTTTTGTATATGGGACTTGTCTCTTGTATGTGGGACTTTTCTCTTGTATGTGGGACTTGTCTCTTGTATATGGGACTTTTCTCTTGTATTTGAGACTTGTCTCTTGTATGTGGGACTTGTCTCTTGTATATGGGACTTGTCTCTTGTATGTGGGACTTGTCTCTTGTATGTGGGACTTTTCTCTTGTATTTGAGACTTGTCTCTTGTATGTGGGACTTGTCTCTTGTATGTGGGACTTGTCTCTTGTATATGGGACCTTTTTTCTTAATATTTATGTTTTGGTGTATGATTTTGACACTTCTGTTTGGACAGGTTTCTCGAGCAGTATGGGATCAGTGGGGAGGGGCTGCACTAATATATTGACTTTTGTAAACACATTTGTATTTTAATAAAACTTAATACAGAAATATTGAAGCAGAAATGTAACAAGGTCTGTGGGGGACTCAGTCTGCTGGTGCCCAAATCTGAAGTAAAGGTGGCCATAGGTGGATATGAATTTGGACAGTTCAGCAGAGTCCGGGTGAATTTCCATTCATGATTGGCCAGTGATGCAGAAGTTGTGCTATCAATTGACTGTTGAATGACCTGTTGGGGAAAAAGCCACTTCAGCAGCTGCAGCCAATGGGGAGACCAGATTTAGTGAATGCAAGGCCCAGGGAGATCAGATATAGGGAATGCAGGGTCTGGGGAGACCGGATATAGTGAATGCAGGGTCTGGGGAGATCGGATATAGTGAATGCAGGGTCCGGGGAGACCGGATATAGTGAATGCAGGGTCTGGGGAGATCGGATATAGTGAATGCAGGGTCCGGGATTTAGGAACACGTTAAGTTTTGAATGGAATGTTCCGTTAAGAATTCAGTTGAACAAACTAGAAGGAATAGTGAGTGTGGTTCCCCTAGAGGCCAATCAAGGACAGGCTCGGTGACAACGGTGACACTTTTCTTCCCAGTCTGAATCCTGTACATAGGGCACACGCTCCAGTATGGGGTCCAGATTGGTGAATACACGGCATTCTGTGATCCATGGGGAGAAGGCCGGTGGAGTTCTATATATTTATATGTCAGGAGAATGACATCTGCATCCTATTAGTAGGCAGGCATCGCCGGCATCTGACACAAATATAAACACACCATATAATGGAGGATACTGGTGAAGGGTGACGCGTGGCGGAATGTGCGCAGTGTTGCTTTGTGGTACATTGTTGCACAGACATTCTGCATGTTTATTGAATGGAATCCTCTGTGTGGGAGCGGGCATCCTGCGTGTAGACTGTAATGATTTCTCAATATCACACATGAAGGGGGGAGGGGCAACGACAGAGAAACTATGTAGGGATGCAGAATGGGGGACATACAGGAATATACATGTGACACCCCTGGATGTATCCATCGGAATTGTCTGCACATCTCTGCCGTGTGGTCACCGACTTCCTGCACTATAATATCTGATTACAGAGATAGGAACCCTACAGACTATCCTTCAATTGTAGGATAGTGAATGTGATCATACAACTATATACACCCATGGTGAATCTGATCATACAGCTATACACACCCCATGGTGAATGTGATCATACAACTATACATACCCCATGGTGAATGTGATCATACAACTATACATACCCCATGGTTAATGTGATCATACAACTATATACACCCATGGTGAATGTGATCATACAACTATACACACCCCATGGTGAATGTGATCATACAACTATACACACCTCATGGTGAATGTGATCATACAACTATACACACCTCATGGTGAATCTGATCATACAACTATATACACCTCATGGTGAATCTGATCATACAACTATACATACCTCATGGTGAATGTGATCATACAACTATACACACCTCATGGTGAATCTGATCATACAACTACATACACCCCATGGTGAATCTGATCATACACCTGTATACATTGAATGGTGAATCCGGTCGTACATTCCCATACACCCCATATTACATAGTTATTGTGGCTGACAGATGATCCGTCCATATACACAAGGATCTGCCCGGAGTGGATCCAGAGGAGGCGATCCCCCCATAAAGCACGGTCCAATCCCTCCGGGGGGGGGGGGCATTCCTTCCTGACCCCCCCCCGACACAATCCGATATTCCCTGGATCACCTTGTCCGATCAATATCGGTGTCCATCCAATCTGTGTACAGCTCGCCCGGCAGCCCATACACCGATATACATCGTCCGTGGACTCGTATCACACATTCATATACACTCCCGGGACTCGTAGAACAGCTCAGGTGCCCATACACCGATCGTCCAATCTGCGCCCGATCCCCCCCTCTTCCCGCACACAGGTCGGACGGACTGGCAGTAGAAAGTTTCGGTGAATGTAGCGGAGATCGTACGATCAGCTCCCCCCCCCTCATTACAGGTCAGACGTGCTGCTCCTCTGCTGGGACTTGTAGTTCCCGGAGATCCGGCCGCTCCGCTCCCCGGGCACACATCGTACCTGCGGGCAGACAAGTGTCAGCGGGCGGCGGTGACGTCAGAGCGGGGGGGGGGGCGGGGACTGTGCACTGCCAGGAGTGAAGCCGGCCGGGGCCCCCCGGGAGAGGGGGGGGGGGGTGTACGGGAGACAGACCGGGGTGGGGGGGGGGGATAATGGGAGGATGAAAGGTGGAATCATCAGATACGGAGGGGGAGGAGAGCTCCGACCCTATATAAGACTGCCCGAGGAATCGCAGCTCAGGAGACGGTACCGGAGTACACACAGCATCGCCGGACACGGATCGCACACCGACTTGTCTTCCAGGTCGGAGAGAAGCGGCCACTCAGGTGAGGCAGACTTCTGGGAGGACCCCCCCTCCCCCCTGTATCCTTGCAGGAGATGGTGAATCGTGTGTCTGTGTGTTCTGGATGGCTGTAGGTAGAGGTGATTGTGGATTGTGCTCGGCCAGGAGTCGGGGTGCTTTATCCTGCTGTGCATTGACGTGCAGCAGGTGCTGATACAAAGCAGGTGCAGGACCCTCACACTGTAAATGGCTCTGGACTGGGCTGTCATCGCCCATTGTATGGTCAGCTCTCATCTGTCTTCACTTTATTAAGGCTCTCAGCATCCTGGAGGGATTTCCTCCATAGCAGACAAGGAAAGTCAAGGCAACAGGTGGGTGACTCTACAATATGCTCCCCCCCTCCCCATGCTTCTCTATACTTCTTCTTCCTCCTCTTCTCTTCCTCCTCTTCTCTTCCTCCTCTTCTTCTTCTTCTTCCTCCTCCTATTCTTCTTCTTCCTCCTCCTATTCTTCTTCTTCCTCTTCTTCTTCATACTCTTCTTCTTCTTCCTCTGTCTTCATCTCAGCTGATCTGGCTGTGCATTCCTTCCTAATGACTTGGTGTTCTATGTGACCCAGCATGACCCCCCCTCTCCCTGTCAGTCGTGCCTGTTCATGTGTCAGATGACTGTGTATTGCAGACAGATGTCCTGATAAGAAGCCCTATCTCATCCCCTGGCACCCCGGGCACGATGGAAGGAGGTCCGCCGTTATTGGACGTGGCGTGGCCCTCAGGCTGGAGTCTTCAGCCACTTTCCACTCTTTGCTCATTCAGGATGGAGGTAATTATCACTGGAGGGTATATAGGGGCATGATCCACCTGCTATGGGATGGTAGGATAAGACACATATATCTGCTGCAAGAAACTATCAGATCTGCTCATGAAGTTATTTCCATTCATTGCCTATCACAGATGGTCCTTGTCCTGGCACTAGAAAGCTGTATTGGGGTATGATCTCTATTCTACAGGATTGTCTGATAGGTAGGATCATTGTGTTTCCAGACAAAAACTATATCTGCCAAAAACAACTTGCCTGACCTGCACATGAAGCTATTTTCATCCATTGTCCATCACAGATGGTCCATGTCCTGGCACTAGAGAGTGGTATTGAGGTATGATGTGGGAAGGTAGGATGGTAGAATGTCTAGGATGGTAGGATGTGTATGATGGTAGAATGTCTAGGATATGTAGGATGGTAGGATTTGTAGGATGGTAGAATGTCTAGGATGGGTAGGATGGTAGGATGTGTATGATGGTAGAATGTCTAGGATGGGTAGGATGTGTATGATGGTAGAATGTCTAGGATATGTAGGATGGTAGGATTTGTAGGATGGTAGGATGGGTAGGATGGTAGAATGTCTAGGATGGTAGGATGTGTATGATGGTAGAATGTCTAGGATATGTAGGATGGTAGGATATGTAGGATGGTAGGGTGTGTAAGATGGGTAGGATGGTAGGATGGGTAGGATGTGTAGGATAGTAGGATATGTAGGATGGTAGGGTGTGTAAGATGGGTAGGATGGTAGGATGGGTAGGATGGTAGGATTTGTAGGATGGTAGGATATGTAGGATGTGTGGGATGGTAGGATGTGTAGGATGGTAGGATTTGTAGGATGGTAGGATGTGTAAGATGGGTAGGATGGTAGGATTTGTAGGACGGTAGGATTTGTAGGATGGTAGGATTTGTAGGATGGTAGGATTTGTAGGATGGTAGGATTTGTAGGATGGTAGGATATGTAAGATGGCTGGTGGGGATTGTAGGATTGCTAACTTTCCATAAGACAAATATTTCTTCCTAATAAAACCTTCCCTGATCTGCACATGAAGCTATTCTCATCCATTGCCCATCACAGATGGTCCATGTCCTGGCACTAGAGAGTGGTATTGGGGTATGATATGGGATGGTAGGATATGTAGGATGGTAGGATGTGTGGGATGGTAGGATGTGTGGGATGGTAGGATTTGTAGGATGGTAGGATATGTAGGATGGTAGGATATGTAGGATTTGTGGGATGGTAGGATTTGTAGGATATGTAGGATGGTAGGATATGTAGGATGTGTGGGATGGTAGGATTTGTAGGATGGTAGGATATGTAGGATGGTAGGATTTGTAGGATGGAAGGTTTTGTAGGATGGTAGGATTTGTAGGATGGTAGGAGATGTAGGATGTGTGGGATGGTAGGATGTGTGGGATGGTAGGATGTGTAGGATGGTAGGATATGTAGGATGGTAGGATATGTAGGATGTGTGGGAAGGTAGGATTTTTAGGATGGTAGGATATGTAAGATGGCTGGTGGGGATTGTAGGATTGCTAACTTTCCATAAGACAAATATTTCTTCCTAATAAAACTTTCCCTGATCTGCACATGAAGCTATTCTCATCCATTGTCCATCACAGATGGTCCTTGTCCTGGCACTAGAGAGTGGTATTGGGGTATGAGCTCTATTGTACGGGATTGTGGGATAGATAAGATCACAGTGTTCCCAGAAGAAAACTCTATCTGCCAAAAGAAACTTACCTGACCTGCACATAAACTATTCTCATCTATTGTCCATCACCGATGGTCCATGTGCTGGCACAACAGAGTGGTATTGGGGCATGACCTATCTGCTACGTGGGATGGTAGGATCACTGGCTTTCCATAAGGCAAATATATCTACATGAAGGAACTTTACCTGGTCTATACATGAGCTATGTAGGATCACTGTCTTTCCAGAAGAAAACTATATCTGCCATAAGAAACTTACTTTAGTCCATGTCCTGGAACTATAGTGTTGTGTTGGGGTATGATCTCTGTGTTATGGGATGGTAGGAGGATCATTGTCTTTCCATTAGACAAATATATCTGCCTAAAGAAACTTACATGAACTGCGCTTAAGTTATTCTCATCATCTGCCCGATCACATAAACGTTCTTTGTCCTGGCACTATAGACTGGTGTTGAGGCATGGTCTGTCTGCTATGGGATGGTAGGATGCGGGGATCACTATCTTTCCATAAGGCAGATCTATCTGCCAAGAAAAACGTACCTGTTCTGTACATGAGCTTTTCTTGTCCTCTGCCTCTTACGTTACAGGCAGTCCTTGTCCTGGCACTACAGAGTGGTGATGAGGCATGGTCTCTTTGCTATGGGATGGTAGGACATGTAGGACCACTGTCTTTCCATAATACATATATATCTGCCAAATAAAAGTTTATCTGATCTGCACATAAATCTGTTCTGATCCTCTGCTCCCTGCACCACAGGCGGTCCATGTCCTGGCACAATGAGTGATATTTGCACTGCAGGTGACTGGAGCTATTTTCACCCTGCTTGATTTCAGATGAATCCAAACTTTCACCAGCTGGCTATCTGATCTGCTGTAGGTGAAGCATGAACCGCGTGCTGCCAAGAGCACAAGTTAGCAATGCCTAATCTGTCTTGTAGACAGCTTGTAAATACTAAAACCTAACTTGGGTTGTATGTTATATTTAAATGTCTTTAAAAGGCAAAGAAGAGGTTAGTTGTAGTGTACAGCAGATATTTGCCTTTAATGATCATTCTCTGAAAATGCCAGTTGACTGGCCATTATGCTGACCCCATCTGGCTTTAATACTTTGAGCCACTGATCTGATCGGGAAAGTCAGAAGTCCTGATCTGTGTAGATATACTAGACAAGTGACTCAAAATCATCAGATCATCAGGGCAGAAAAAGCTGCACGGCAAAGTTACATAAATGTCCAAAATCTATCTGTACCAATATGAAGTTTTATACAGTATATGTACTATGCATAGCATTGGTAGTTTTTTTTGCAATATGTAACTGTGTTTAAAGATCACCATACACATTAGAATCTTATGGTACAATCTCCTTTAGATTTATGAACAACTATGTGATGCAAGGGCCTGCCTGATTGGATATGGAATGTTTGTAGAGTTCAGGTAGGCACTCATATTACATCATTTTGATAAATGTACGGTTTAATGTACAGAGATTGTACAGTCAGATTGTAATCGGTATGATGACCTTTAGGCTTAAGATTCTTGAAATTTGATGTCATGCCATGTGCAGTTCACAAAAGTTTACCTTTCTCTTTCAGGCACTTTAGTCTTTGCAGATGACCATATACCAATTACATTAAGGACTCAATATATCCTCATTAGAAATGGTGGCTCACTGCATATTGGCTCTTCACAATGTCCCTATACCTCTGATGCCACCATTTCTCTTTATGGAAAATCTACTGATGGTGACGATGTAGAAGAGTTTGGAAAGAAGTTCATAGGAGTGGACAGAGGTGGGATACTGGAGCTACATGGAAGACGACCCTTATCTTGGACATTGTTAGATGCGACTCTATATCCTGGAGGACTGCCCTATGGGTCCTACAAGTGGGAGAAGCAGTGGGGTAGCCGGGGCATCAATATCAGGGTCATTGACCCAGAAACGGGGCAAGTCCAGGCTGCTGATCGGTTTGACACGCACATGTTTCTGGAGGAGGGGAAGAGGCTGGAGGAATTCTTGGCCAAGCAGAGTCCAGGCAAGGTGGTGGCTGCAGCAGTGGGAGATTCGGCGGCAAAGAGCCTTACTCCAGATGTTAGAAGATATTTGAGAGAAACGTTAAACAGTAAATACATCTATCATCTAGGTTACAGGTAATGTCCAATGTCCACACCTTACTGCATGTGACGTCAATGCATTGAATACTTGTCATGTATTAGTTTAAGCATACCTATTGTGTCCATTGTATATAGGAAACCAGTCACTCCCCAACTGTTGTGAAACTGCATGTCCTCATATGTCCTGATATCATCTGCTATCTATCTATCTATCTATCTATCTATCTATCTATCTATCTATCTATCTATCTTTCTATTTCTTTGTTATGTCATAGATCAACCTCTCTCAACATTTTTACCCCAGAGAAACCCTTGAAATAATTTCCAGATTTCATGGAGCCCCTCATAAGAATGGCCCATTGTGGGTCCTTAGGAAAATGCCCCTTGCATTGGTTGTCAGTGGGAAGAATGTTCCCCTTACAATCTGCTAAAAAGATCCCTGGTGTCATGCTACTGGCTCTGCACATTGGTGATGGACCTGGAACTATGCAGGCACCCTCAGATGAGAGATTAATTAGCCACATCTCAAGGAACCTCTAGTTACCCTTGGAAGAACCCTTGTTCAGAATGGCTGTTATAGATATACAGTACATACTTGTTAGGTATAGCAATAAATCCTATAAACCGTTGTGACATTAGTTCTCCTGCTCACCTCGCCACCACCTTCCATTCCCCCTAACCTAAAGGAAAACTAAAATCTCTCTCTGTCTCATGATTAACCCCCTCTAGAGTAAGGAGCACCTCCAGTACTGAGCAATCTCCCAGACCTATACATGCAGAGCTGTGCAGTGAATCCGTTCTCCTTCCCAGTGCTCCCAGGAAGATCATCCACAAGGCAACATTTGCTGGACACTTGTAGCTTTATTTATTACAGGTGTTTATAGTGTTTATGTATAGTGTTTATATAGTGCCGACAGTTTGTGCAGCAGTTTACATATTGCACATTCACATCAGCTAGAGTGCCCGACGGAAACCCATGCAAGCACACTCCATGCAGATTGTGTCCCTGTAGTGCTACTTCCAGCAAACCAGGAGGGTAGTGCAATGGGTCAGAGCTGTGTACCTGACTATAACTTCACAAGGGAGGATGGACTTGTAGGCATTGTACTATAGCTTCTATCAGTGAAAAGCACTCTATGAATGGAGGAGGTGAACGTTTCATTTATCTACCTGTCTTCCATCTGTAGAGCATATTCTATTGATGGAAGCTATATTACAACTTCTACGTATGGAGGGGGGGAGAGGAAAGGATGACGAGGGCCTATGACAGTTCTGGTCGCTGTATTAACCTCCCCAGCATAGGGAAATTACTGCTGCAGGGGTGTGTTGGGGTAGAGGACAGAAAAAATTCAGCTAGGACAGCTGGCACCAGCACATAGGACTCTTCTCTTCAGTGTAGAAAAAACTAATTCAAACTATTCTCCCCCCCTCCTTCGACCTATCCTGCCAAAAGATCTGCGAACTTACCTATTTTTAATCTCTGCTCTGGTCACATGATCCTGCAGCTCTGGCTCCCCTGTGTCAGTGAGTGGCAGCTGTAAGGTAGGTGGGAGCGCCAACAAGAGCTGGGCCATGGGAGCCTATGGGTGATATCAAGGCTCTAGGAATTCACAGCCATTGTTTAGTGCTCCCTTACATAGAACTGCAGGATCACATGACTGGAGCGGATTAAAAATAGGTAAGTACACACATCTTCTTTATATAGCAGCACAGTGGCTAAGTGGTTAGCACTTTCACCTGCCAGTACTAGAGTTGTTGGTTTGAATCCCAACCATGGCACCACCTGCCTGGAGTTTGCATGTTCTCCCTGTGCCTGCATGGGTTTCCTCCAGGTACTCCGGTTTCTGCCACACTCCAAAGACATGCTGGTAGGTTAATTGGATCCTGTCTAAAGTGGCCGTAGTATATGAATGTAAGGTAGGGATTTTGGATTCTACGCCTCTTTAGGGTTACAGATTTGAATGTACAATATATATGTAAAGCGCTGCATAAATTGACAACGCTGTATAAGTACCTGCAATACATAAAATATAGGGTGAGCAGGATAGGTAAGAGGGAAAAGGGAACATTATTAAGAGTAGGGTTAGGCTTTTCTTCCACTTTGTAAGTACCATCCCTTTTGCAGATTTTTTTTAAAATTTAACTAAATTTGGGCATTAATGTTTTTTTTTTTTTGCTGATCCTTTATGCTTTCTCTCCACTGCACTAATGTCTTATTGATGTACAAACAAACAATAGACCACATCATTTAGCTGTGACAACTATGTTGAGAGGTACACTCCTAGATCGTTGACTGGTCTGCTCATTAGTTTGCACAGCTAGT
Source organism: Staurois parvus (assembly GCF_062004578.1). Classification (NCBI taxonomy): domain Eukaryota; kingdom Metazoa; phylum Chordata; class Amphibia; order Anura; family Ranidae; genus Staurois; species Staurois parvus. The sequence continues at coordinate 3,319,311 of NW_028318228.1, read as the reverse complement.
TTGTACAGGCCTTGTATATTTGGCTCATTACATATGGACATGTCTAGACTTATGGTTACTGAGGCTAATGATGAAACGTGAAGGTGTAGAACTCAGTACTTGGTGTAAGTGCTCAGTGGCCTGAGCCATTGAGAGTCTAGCAGAGCTCAGGCAGGATGTGTGGGAGCAGAGGCAGGTCTACCATGGACAGCTCCCGGCTTGCTGATAAGATATCAGGACCAGATAGAAGCGCTGAGCGCCCAGGTACATGGACGTCATTACTGAACAGAAATATGAGAAGAATGCTAGGAATGCATCAAGGGACCATGAGCGTAGACTAGACTCCAATACCTGTGGAGGGCTTATTCAGTCTGCCTTCACTGGCGACCCCCTTTCTCTTATCACACAATTGCATTCTAATGTATACTGCTATAAATATTTACTTAGCGCTTGATGAATTACAGGGTTGAGTGGATCTGAAACACGCAGGGAATTCCATTATATTGTGTTCTGCTATGCTCATAATAATTTGAGGCTCTGACAGGTTAATCCTATCAGGCTTTTCTTGTGTAATTATCCATCTGTAAGCTATAGAAAGTGATGTGGGTATATGAAAGAAATAACTATTGATTGCCATAGGGGTGGAATGTGCCATAAAATAGAAATAAATGACAGTCTTATGATCAGGGCAGGGCTGGCAAGGCAAGGATTGCCTCCAGGCCAGTACTTTGACAAATGAGGGCTGGCACCGAAAGGTTGAAAGGACATCCTCCATGTTTATACAGTGCATATTTATACGCTTCATGCCCCCTATATATCACTTTAAAGCTTCAGTTTTACTTTACATATCTGAAATTGTAGTGCTGAGCACAGAACTAATCAAATTTACATTTTTATTTTTTATTCATCTTCTCACCCTGTATGTCTACTGTAGAGCAGAATTTCTCAATCCTTTTTTTATCCCAGAGGAACACCTAAATTAATTGTCAGGTCTCTTAGATTGTAAGCTCCAAGGAGCAGGGCCCTCCTAACCCTCTTGTATTGAACTGTATTGTTGCTGTATTGTCTCCCATTATATTGTAAAGTGCTGAGCAAACTGTTGGTGCTATATAAATCCTGTATAATAATAATAATAATAAGATCTTAGGAAACCCTTACCAAATCCAGTTTATCTAGGGTTAAATGGAGAAAATGGCCATTACATTGGTGATTGGTAGAGAATAGCCAAGGTTCGTGGTCAGTGTCCTTGACCAAACATGGCCATGTCACTGACATCCCTACTCCTTTGCCAGCATTCTCTTATCATGTGACAGTTTCCTTTAGCTCATCTTTAGTGGTCAGTAGGAATGAGCTAGGGTTCGTGTCATTGATCAAATATGGCCGCATCACCAGCAACTCTGCCCCTATGCTGGCAATCTGCTATCCAGACATTTTCACTTAGCTCATCTTTAGGTTTGTAGCCAATGTTGTTGGCCAAATATGGTCATGCCCCCAGCATCCCTCCCCTTTATTATGTGCAGCCACGGGGTGGGGAATCCCATGGCCACAGTGGATTTGGCCAGCAATCTGCTATCATGCAGCTCATCCTTAGTAATTAGCAGGAATGAACTAAGGTTCATGGTCAATGGCATTGACTAAACATGGCCATATCACCAGTATTTCTGCCACTTTTCTATATGTAGCCACGAGGTGTGGAATTCCGAGGCCAAAGCATATCGGGCCAGTGGTGTGCTATTATGTGTCAGTTAGCTCATTCTTAGTGATCAGTAAGAATGAACTAAGGTTCACTATCAATGTCATTGATCAAATATGGCTATGTCGTGCTTTCATGTGACAGTTTCCCTTAGCTCAACGTTAATGAACAGTAGGGATGAGCTAATGTTTGCGGTCATTGCTATTTACCAAATAATATGGTCATGTCACCAGTACAGAATCATAGAAGAGTGACAGAAGAAAAAAACCAAGTGGTTCATCGAGTCTGCCCCATTTTTTTTTTAGCTTTATTGTCTGAGAGTAGATCTATGTTAGTCCCAAGCATGTTTGAATCCACTTGATTGCCTTACTATCTGTGCTGGAAGTCTATTCCAAGCATTCAAAGATCAAAGGTTGGTAGGCGGATCCCCTGAAGTGTGCTGGTGCACGAAACGCGTAGGGAGGCACCTTATGTGCCGACGTAACGTCTACGTATGCTGTGTTCGGAACGGCTGCCATCTGAGTAAGTTTGACTGCTGATGGTTTTTATTTTCATTCCATGTGGAGCATTCGTTTATTCATTGTTTTACTTACCTGGTTTACAATAAATATATTACACCGTGAGATGAATTCTGGGCTCCGTGTGGTGAGCTACCTTTTGCAGGATTGCCAGATGTCTGTGATAGTACCTGGGAAGACAAGTGTTCTGCGAAGGCTATAATGTGCATTGGGTGCCATTACACTTACAGTCACCCAGGGAGATTTCATAGATGAATTGTCACTCATGAAGAGTTTACTTCTAAATTTGGACATTCCCTTTGACTGAGCACTTTGTTTCGATCACTATTTACCGTATATGATTTTTAGTCACTTTGTAATGGTAATTTATATTATACTTTATTGCTGAAATGTATTGAATGTATGCATATATCTTTTTGTGAATTTATTTATATTTGCATTTCACACATACTTCATATGAGCGCTGCACTTATTCACTTCATATATTCGAAGCATTGACTACTCTATCAGTAAAATAATACTTTCTAAGATTAGTTTTGAACTTTCCTCCTGCTAGTTTGAGTTCATGTCCCCGTGTTCTTGATCTTGACTTCATCCTGAAAAATTCTGTCCTCCTGAACCATATTCACCCTTTTGTTATATGTGACCATGGGGTGGGGAATTCCATGGCTGCAGTGTATTGGGCCAACGGTCTGTTATCATGTGACAGTTTCCCTTAGTGACCAATAGGGAATTAACTAAGGTTTGTGGTCAATGTAATTGACCACATTTGGCCATGTCACCAGCATCTCCGTCCCTTTGTTATGTGTGTCCATGGGAATGGGAATTCCATTGCCGCAGTGAATTCGGCAATTGGTCTGCTATCATGTAACAGTTTCCCTTAGCTCATTCTTATAGATAAGTAGGAAGAATGTAACCCTTACAGTGTTGGTGAAAATGCTACCCTTAAAGGGTAAGTTCACCCATTGACAAAAAAATAACAGATGCAAATTTTTTTTACAGGCAAAACAATGTGAATTTATTATTTTTGGCTGCAGGATCCTCTAAAGCAGGGAAGTCAAACTGGCGGCCCTCCAGCTGTTGCAAAACAACAAGTCCCATCATGCCTCTGCCTTTGGGAGTCATGCTTGTAACTGTCAATCTTGCAACGCCTCATGGGACTTGTAGTTTGGCAACAGCTGGAGGGCCGCCAGTTTGACACCCCTGCTGTAAAGCATTGCACTAACGATCAGAAGATCTATGGTGCCGTGCAGGTCTCCTGCAGGCCTGTCAGTATACTTGCCCATATGGGATGTATGGGAAAGCAGATATACTGCGACAGGAAGATTCAATGAACTACGATGGTGCTCCTCAATGCCGTGGTAGTTCATTGAGAACTACAAGCGAACAGCCGCCAAGGCTGTCATGGCTTGTATTTCTTATATTCACAGAGCTCTGTGGATGAATGACGTGGCTGTGTTGGCGGAGCCACACTGTTTTTAAGTCTGACAGCTAGTAGGGGGGACTTCTCCCTGTACTTCTCTCACAGGGATGAGGGGGGGCTGCTATCAGCAGTGGGAACATGTTACATCTTCCACCATAAAAACAGATGTAACATGTAACATGCTCCCAAAGGTGTATGTATCCCTTAAGGACAGCTAAAAAGATCATTGGTGTCATGCTGCTGGGTTTCCCAGGTGGCATGGGCTCTGGAACCATGCAGGCATACGTTGTGGCTAAAAAAGGTAAATGATGATGACTTTTTTTTTTCACTGTGCAGCACTGCAATGTAGTGGTGTGAAATGAACACATAAGACACAAGACAAATTGCCTTGTTTGTGTGGTGGGTTGTATTGGGCAAAGCTGCCCTGCACTGGGCAATGCAACGCATTATGGTGTGATTGGGTCCTAAAAGTATACATGATCCTTATTACTGTGAACAGGACAATGTAGGTTTTGGCATGGAAAGTCATTAATATTCAAAATTTTCCATGTTATTATGATCAGGCAACCTTGGGCTTTGGTTGGTGTGCTCGGAGAAAGCCCACTAAAGGTATCCGAGGACAAAAAACAGTATGAAAACAATGGAACAACTGGGCTGGCAATTGCAACAAGAGAATTTCAGACATATGGAGGACTTCATTTCACTGTCACTGCCTACAGTGGCTGGAATAAAGGTAACATATGAAATGATAAATGCTATGGAGGTAATAAGTACATAATACATAGAATTTTATTAGTTTAGTAATATAAGAAATGTTGTACTTTGTGATAAAAAAAACGTATCCGATAAGCTTCTGTAATTGCTGATCTAAACCTCATAGGAAGGCACCTAGCAGTTTGTGGTTCTACACAGTATCCTAGCTGCTGGTTAGTTTACATAGACTAATGAAAAAAAAAAAAAGTATTGAATTTTCTAACTACAGATTTTTTTAGACCAGAAAAGTCAGAGATTTTCCTGTTGACTCATTTCCATAGCACAGATGATAAGGATGTGTCTCAGTCACCTCCTTCTCCGGCTGGGTATTAACACCTCTTCTTCGACCCATTAGGCGTTCCGAGGAATGGATTCAGAGTGGCAGTGTCCAGGGGCATCATTCTCACATTAGCGGATGACGTTACCACCTGGTTGCCTGGTAACAGAATAGTCATTGCAAGTACTGATTACTCAATGTACCAAGCTGAAGAATTCAGTCTGCTTCATTGCCCTGAATGTAAAAACAACCAGGTCAAAATTGATGGTAAGAAATGTCTGGTGCAATAAACTTCCACACTGTTTAGCAGCTGCTGGTACTATAGACTTTCAGCTGTAATATGGCAATATATATATATATATATATATATATAGTTATTTTGTAAAGCACTGTGCAAACTGTTGGTACTATACTGAATAAATTCTTTATAATAATAACAATACAGCTTTATACCTACTAACAATATGTTTCTTCGTACTGACCTTGGCAAAGCCTGGTGTGTTCTTGGCCATTGTAGGCTGAGCAAGGCTAACCAAAGACTGCTTCAATAAGGCTTGGATGACCTACTCCTCTTCTTTCCCCAACTGGTATTCTTATAAATACAGAACCATGACTTTATGTCAGAAATGCGGGGGCTTTATTGAACAATTTCATATTAAAAACACTACGGAGTCCTACTGCAGATTGTGGCACCTCACTCATGGTTCCATAGTCCCCAAAACATAGAATTGGCCCGCCTGGACGCCATTCTACAACTCAGCCTTCTTGCCCTCAGTCGCCCCTGGGCAGGTAGAGATATGCTCTCTTTTTGGTGTGCTCACCATGCCAGCTGTTCACAGTCTCCACCTCCCCTTTCACTGGTGTAGTTAGAGCTCTTTCACACTGGCGGCAGTCCCACCACCCTCTAAAAAACACTCCACGTTGGAACATTTTTTACAGGGCGGTAGAGCAACAGCTGCTTGGCATTCAGGGGGAGATAGTACCAAGATGCTTGGGTTTTGCCATGGTCTCATAGACCCCAGTGAGCAAGTTTGAGAGGCAGTGCCACCTGTCAGACCCTCAAGTTCAGTTGCAGGGGGAGTTGCAAAGCAAAGCAGCTCAGCTGTGGCATGTGTACTTCACTGTCCAGCTGCAATGTCTGGATTTAGATTGGGGGTCAACGGGCAGTAAAAACTTGGATCAACTGCCCTTTTGTCACCCATGTGAAATGTCATTCATACTTTCTGCCCTGAGAGGGTACTGAATCCACCTTTCGAGACTTCCCTATCCAGATGACAAGCTTCTACATCACCATGAAACCAACCTGCAATTTAACAGATATGGGGGGGGCTAAGGATGAATACTGCCAAGGTCCTGCTGTTCCCTTCTGTCCATTGGCTCCTCATGCCTGCTTTTGCCCCTACCAATCCTTTTCTGCTCCCACTCACTCTCCTCACCAGGCCTTAATGGGTTTTGCTTTGAGCAGCTGCCAGTACTTCTCCTTGCACTAGTTTTTTTGCTCAGGAAATCAATCACATGTTGACCAATCTCCTCTCTTCTCATTTTATTTCTCTTTTTTCTTTTACTTCTGTCTTCTTATTTTTTATATTTCATATCTTTTTCACCCTTCCTGCCCTCTCTGCTCTCTTCTGTCCCCACTTACAGTATCTCTTCTCTTCGACCTTCTTTCACTTCCTTTTCATTTACACTCCTCTCCTTTGCCTAGGACCAGAGCTTTATTGCAATGTTTCCAGTCTGTTTACAATTCAGCAAATAGACTTTTTGGCAAAAGCATGGAAAAAAATCACTTTGCTATCAGAATGTTAAATCAACATGTTCATTATTACATAGCTGATATCATGTAAAGAAATGAGGATAAAGTAATAATTATTTCTTTCCTTGAATAACACTGACCTGACTTTTCTCTCCAGGAAGCCCCCAGTATATGCACGTGGGTGAGGTGATCGATGGGGTTGATATGAGAGCAGAGGTTGGACTTCTGACCAGGAATATCCTCATCAGAGGGGAAATGGAAGATGCCTGCTATGAGCCCAACCACTGCCAGTTTTTCACTTATGATACATTTGGCGGTCAGATTAAGGTAATGTACATTTCATTTCCCAGATGGGATCTATCTGATTGCTGTTTGTGTCTCCTAATTTTCTTTGCAGCAGATTTTTTATATTAGGTGAAATGTATTTTTGGAACATAATATGTATAACTTGAGTAACGTTTGTAATGCAAAAAATGGGATTTTTGTATTCACTGTAAAATCCTTTTGAGTTCATTGAAGGACATAGCCAGATCTTTGAGGAGTTGTCTCCTCTGACTCCAAAACAGAGTTCCAGTCCTTTCCTGCAGATTGCTTCTTTCCCTCCAGCTTAATCCAGAAGCCCCTGAACCACTGAATGAAGGTTGGTCAGGCGCTGAGGGGACAGACACAAGGTGAAGGGTAAGAAAATATCTGGGAGGAAGGACTGGAACTCAGTTTTGTAGCCTTAGGAGATAACCAAGATCTAGTTGTGTTCTTCAAGGAAGAGAAACAAGTGTATCATTCTTCTACACAGAGCTGTTCAGTATGGGATGGAACAAATGTTTTGTCCATTGTACAACTACTTGAAACATAGGTTGCATGTTGTCGCCCTGTTGTTTTATAAGGAACAAACTAGTCATCTTTTTTTCTTGATTAAGGCTTGTTTTCACTTGCAGCAGCCCTTACCACCCCTTTGAAAAAGTGATCTGCAGTGGATAGCTTTTCAGAGGGTGTTTGACAGGCAATAAGCAGGTTATATGTCACCTCCTCACCACCTGTTTAACCAAGGCTCAACTACCATGGTGGAAATGCATGCATTGGGAGGGTTGCGGCATAGCCCTATACACCTAAATGGTACTGCTGAATGAGACATGTGGCTTGAAGGATAAGTTCACCTTTGGAACATGTTACATGGGCAGCACAGTGGCTAAATGGTTTGCACTTCCGCCTGGCAGTACAAGGGTCGTTGGTTTGAATCCCAACCTTGGCATCACCTGCCTGGAGTTTGCACGTTCTCCCTGTGCCTGTGTGGGTTTTCGCTCATATTCCAAAGACATGCTGGCAGGTTAAATGAAACCTGTCTGAATAGGTCCTAGTATATGTATGTATGAATGTGAATTAGGGACTTTAGACTGTGCACCCCTTGAGGGGTAGGCAATGATGTGAATGTACAATATATATATGTAAAGTGCTGTGTAAATTGGCAGCACTATATACAGTCAGGTCCATAAATATTGGGACATCTACACAATTCTAACATTTTTGGCTCTATACACCACCACAATGGATTTGAAATGAAATGACCAAGATGTGCTTTAACTGCAGACTGTCAGCTTTAATTTGTATTTACATCCAAATCAGGTGAACGGTGTAGGAATTACAACAGTTTGCATATGTGCCTCCCACTTGTTAAGGGACCAAAAGTAATGGGACAATTGGCTTCTCAGCTGCTCCATGGCCAGGTGTGTGTTATTCTTTCATTATCCCAATTACAATGAGCAGATAAAAGGTGGTGGTGTATAGAGCCCAAAACGTTAGAATAGTGTCGATGTCCCAATATTTATGAACCTGACTGTAAGTACTTGTAATAAATAAATGTGATTTTAGGTTGGAACATGTAACATGTTCCAGCATTTGCAGCCTCTCCCCTCCCCCAACCTATGACAGCGGGTGGGGGATCTTTTCCCTGCACTCAATGTCACAATTTGAAGATAGCACGGCCATGCTAGGCTACACCCACACAGTTTCCTGCGAATAAATGCCTATAAGGACGGTCATCCAGTGCTGCTGACGGCCTGAAGGTCTCAATGAACTATGAGAGTGTTGGTAAGCACTTTCATAGTCCATTGATCTTTCTGCTCTCAGGTAACTGCCTGCAGCTGTCCTGAGAGTCTGCAGGAGCCTGAGGTTACAATTTAATGGTCTGGGGTGTAATGCTCTGCAGGTCCCTTAGAAAAAAATGATATATACACAGTTTTTTGATCTGCAAAAAAAAAATGCATTTATTATTTTTTTTCAAAAGATAAACCCCTCCTTAATTTGTAACAAGGTTTGTGTACAGCCCTAAGCGGCTGCATGTCCTTCTTTAGGTGGATGGTTGGGGGCAGTAAAACTGTGGTTTATCCACCTGCTTTTACCACTCCCATGTGAACGAGCTGTGACTAAATTATTGCATTTCCTTTATAAATAGATCCAGAATCACTTTGGTTCCGTGCACCTGTCAGGGGTAGAGCTCACGAAGATGGGACAGCAGCTTCTGGGCAGTTATCCCGTACACTTCCATATGACTGGAGCAGTGGATGAAGAAGGCGGGTACAGTCCCTCCACATACATTGACAACCTGGCCATCCATCATTGCTTTTCCAGATGTGTCGCTATTCATGGAACTCATGGTCTGCTGGTATGGGGCTTAAAATTCTTTTATATCATTAACTTCCATCAACCATTCTTGTCCATAAAATCTCATAGTCTGTCCTTCACAACGTTCTGTGCCTGCTACCTGTAATATCAAAGATATAACAAAATCAGATTACTAAAAAAAAGTCCTTTATAATAACCTCCACCTAAAGCCCAACACCAGACACAAAAGAAAAAAAATCTACCCCTGTAACGTCCCCTTCCCCCACACTGCAAGGACTAAGTGCTTGTTAATTCTAGGGGTGCATGACTAAAGTGTAATACTCACCTTAATCCTCGCACTGGCAATGTCCCTCCAGCAATGTGATCAGTTCTGCAAAGCCTCCCCTTCAAGGCGTTCCTGGCATTGCACTTCTGCCTCCACATACAATCCAGAGGTATTAGCCTTGTTATTGCTCTCACTCTCCCTGGTCGACCATGGTGAGGCCTGTTCTGAGTGGAACCTGTCCTGTTAAACCGCTGTATGGTCTTGCCCACCATGCTGCAGCTCAGTTTCAGGGTCTTGGCAATCTTCTTATAGCCTAGGCCATCTTTATGTAGAGCAACAATTCTTTTTTTCAGATCCTCAGAGAGTTCTTTGCCATGACGTGCCATGTTGAACTGCCAGTGACCAGTATGAGAGAGTGAGAGCGATAACACCAAATTTAACACACCTTTTCCCCATTCACACCTGAGACCTTGTAACACTAACAAGTCACATAACACCGGGGAGGGAAATTGGCTAATTGGGCCCAATTTGGACCTTGTCACTTAGGGGTGTACTCACTTTTGTTGCCAGAGGTTAGACATTAATGGCTGTGTTTTGAGTTATTTTGAGGGGACAGAAAATTTACATGTTATACAAGCTGTACACTGACTACGTCACATTGTAGCAAAGTGTCATTTCTCCAGTGTTGTCACATGAAAAGATAGAATAAAATATTTACAAAAATGCGAGGGGTGGGCTCACTTCTGTGATATACTGTATATATATATATCTGTTTGGCCAAAGTTTACATAAGTTCATTTATTTCTGTTTGGTTGCGCCAAACTTTTAGGTAAAGGATACCATTGGTTATGACACCCTTGGCCACTGTTTTTTCCTGGAAGATGGTGTGGAACAAAGAAACACTTTTTATCACAACCTTGGACTAGTGACGAAGGCTGGGACCATCCTGCCTACAGATCGCAATGAGGTCATGTGCTTAGCAATGCGGGACCATGTATATGGGGATTATGTGCCTGTGCCCAGCACCGACTGCATGTGAGTAGGCATCACTTATATAAAGCACCTCTGTCATTTGTATTTATCAGTAATATTTGACACACTTCCATCACATCTGATTAGGTCAGATCTGCACCATCTGTGTTAATAGTTTTGTCTTTCATGTTTGAATTGCTGTCCCTCAATAGTTAGATGAATTCTCATTGTTAGTTTTATGTTTTATTGTTCCTTGACTTGTCTTCACAGGGCAGTCAGCACATTCTGGATCTCAAACCCCAATAACAACCTAATTGGAAATGCTGCAGGAGGAGCACAGGTCAGTACAAGGAGATATACACAACACAGTATATGTACTTATTTCAGGATCTCCACTTCTTTACACATCTTGGAGAAGTGGCTTTAATTCCTATAGTTAAAAAAAAAATTTAAAAATAGACAAGAGTAGTAAGGGCTTGTTCACTTCATGTCCATTGAGCTGCATTTTTCTGCATACCGCTGAGCAAGTATAAAGGGAACAGGGCACACAGAAAACAAGTTCATTTTTCTTTGTCCAATATACAGTATGTGTGATGCTATATAAAAAAGTAAAACATAGCTTAAGAGACATGGTGTGAACAAGCTCTTTACGGAATTATGTTCGGTATCACGTTATATTATTTGGAAGAGAATATAACAAAAGTAAAAAAATAAAATTGTCTTTAAAACTAGCACCAGAAAAGCTTCAGGACTGTCAGTAGAACTAATAACAATAATGTATTCCACCCAATGGTATTCCTGTGTTTCTAGAATGTCAACCAAATAGTGGCTACACTGTGGTGTTATTTGCAAGTATATACTGTATACTACCCCAATAAAATATATTGTATAGTGCAGGGGTTAAAATTTCAAGTCCAGACCTACTAGCCAGGCACAAACCTTACTCATGTCCCCCAAGGCAGTGTAGAGCGGGCCTCGTGTCCCCCAAGGCGGTGGAGAGCAGGCCTCGTGTCCCCCAAGAAGGTGTAGAGCGGGCCTCGTGTCCCCCAAGGAGGTGTAGAGCGGGCCTCGTGTCCCCCAAGGCGGTTGAGAGCGGGCCTCGAGTCCCCCGCGGCGGTGGAGAGGGTGTCTTCTCTCAGCGTAGGAGAGCGGACCTCTCCTGCACGTGTCCCCTCAGCAGCGCTGCCACTGTAATGGCGATGCCGCGGATAAGAGCTAACAAACTCATTGACTATTTATACACTGACACTAATTGCAATTTAAAAAGCCACAGATGTGGGACATTAACCTCTAATTGGTATTTTAACCCGCATGTGTCACCTTGTGTGTCTGTACCAAGGCCAAACATTCCAGGGGATGGAAACTTTTGATCATGACCATTTGGATGATTTCTGTTACCATTATGATTTAAAAAGGAGCCAAACAACTATGTGATAATAAATGGCTTCATATGATCATCATCCTTCAATAAAAGAGCATTTTTTTGGCATGATCAGTCATATTTTCAATATCAATGCCAAAATTTCACAATTTCTGCCAGGGTATGCAAACGTTTGAGCACAACTGTATAGTGTATGCTACCTCGGTGCAGTACAGTATAATACCCTAATACAATATATAGAGTATATTATCACAATGCAATATACTATATATATACTACCACGATGCAATATAGACTGTATACTACCGCAATGCAATAACTAACTGCATACCAAAATGTGGTACACATACTCCAAGCAGAAGGCAACACAGGGAAGAGGGTATTTTTTCCGTGCGGACAGGATTGCAGCATACCTATATAGGATTTAATGAAATATATCACAGGTACAGGCTACATGAGTTGTCATATTATCAGACATTCATGTTCTTTCTCAAGCATAGATTGTAACCTGAACCTGTGAGTTATTCAGCAAATCTTCTGTTTTGTGGCATTTCTGAATTCCGATCATATGTAGGTTTAGCAGCTGAGAGCGATACAGTGTAAGACATTATTGGCTCCCTTTCATAACTGATAGTGTATTTATATGGAGTCTGATGACTTTGTGTATTTTACCATTCCTCTAAATATTGTGTTTAGAATGCTGATAGTCCTTTGCACACAGCTTGTTTATAGAATATACAGTACTTTTATTTGATAGATTTTCTGTTCCCCTGATTTAATAGAATAATAATTTGCATCAATAATAAACATGTAAAGAAATTGTATATTTATAAATGAGCAAAGCAAAGAATTCCCTGAAGCGTTCCCTGAAATGGGGGTATTCTGGTGGGGGGAACAAGCCATTTACTTTTTTCTTAACCTTTTATTTCTTTTTTTTTCACTTTATTGCCTTTTTAATAATTGCCATTAACTGAGTGAGTCGATGTTTTTTCAGTCATCAGATGTCTGTACTTTCTACAGGAAGTCTGATTTGTCTCTCAATATAATTATTAGCACTGATCATGGTGTATAGTATATTCAGGAACTTTGCAACTTTATATGTTTGCAGACTTTAATGCCTGATGAGTTTTATGAGGTTACTATATATACGTATAGTTATATAGGTGTGTCGCACTCCAGATCACCTGGGTGATACATGTTCCTTTTGTTACAAGTTACGGTGCTAAATCTAATCTGTCTAGGTGTAAATACTCACTTAGGCTAGGTTCACACCTATGCAGTTTGCGTTTGATCCATTTCTGCAGTGCTTTTGCAGTGTATTTTGCGTTTTTGATGTATTTTGCATTTTTTTCCAACTTGTAGCTGGGCAGAATAAAACACATCAAAAACATGTCAAAAACGTGTCAAAAACTCATCAAAAACGCGTTACATTCTTTTCTGCAGCATCTCCATTGACGTCTATAGAACCAAAAACCCAACGTTTTGCATTTAAAAAAGTCCCTGACCCTTTCCAAAAAACATACCGGGTGAAAACGTGGAGTTTTGAACGTGTCCCATAGGAAATCATATTAAATGGACTGCTGTGTGTTTTTGCAAAATGCAGCGGAAAACGCATAGGTGTGAACCTAGACTAACACCACATAAAGCAATATAAAATGTATTCAGACATTGCACAGATCAGTGATATCACACAATGTACAGCTAGCTACAGTAGAAAGCGGAGTATAGGGAGGTGATAATTGATAGTAGCCAATTTACTTACTGTGTGTTGTATAGGGAGGTGATAATTGATAATAGCCATTTCAATTTCTGTTCACTGTGTGGAGTGTAGGGAGTTGATAATCGATAGCAGCCAATTCAATTTCTCTTTACTATATGGAGTATGGGGGAGGGGGTAGCTGATAGTAGCCACCTTACTATATGGAGTATGGGGAGGTGATAATTGATAGTAGCCAATTCAATTTCTTTTACTATATGGAGTATAGGGAAGTGATAATTAATAGTAGCCAATTGAGTTTCTCTTCACTGTATGGAGGGAGTATGGGGGGGGGGGTAACTGATAGTAGCCTCTTTACTATATGGAGTATGGGGGGGGGGGGGGGGTAACTGATAGTAGCCTCTTCACTATATGGAGTATGGGGAGGTGATAATTGATAGAAGCCAATTCAATTCCTCTTGATTATATGAAGTATGGGGGTGGGGTAACTGATAGTAGCCTCTTTACTGTATGGAGTATGGGGGAGGGGGGGCCGGGGGGCAACTGACAGTAGCCTCTTTACTATATGGAATATGGGGAGGTGATAATTGATAGAAGCCAATTCAATTTTTTTTACTATATGGAGTATAGGGAGTTGATACTGTTTATATATTCCTTTTTTAAACTTGACAATGATTTAATTGTATGATGACGCTGCAGTGCCATTTTTTGACTTTCACGAAATGCAGCCTGCACCTGAATATCATGGCATTACCGACACACCCTTTCCCTTATTGATTTCCCCTTACTTATTTTCTATTCAGGATGTTGGCATCTGGTTCATATTCCATAGAGTTCCAACCGGTCTTTCAGAGGGGCATTACCCAGAGGGCGAATCAGAATTCACCCCCTTGGGTATTTTTCACAACAACAGAGTACACTCTAATTTCAAGGTAAATAAGCATTCCATTTGTCAAACTATCTAATATATTAAAGTAGAACTGCACTTTTCATTTTGGCTAGAGTATAGGAGGGATATAATGCCTGTTTTTTTTTTTGCGTCTATGACTTTCCTTCCATTCCTGTCCCATCAGGGCCCTCTTATTGTACAGGCACCCCTGGGCACTGTCCAGGGACCCCAGGTGCATGGAGGGCCCCTGCAGTCCCTCCCCGTCAGCGTGATCAGTGCCTGGGTGGGGCAGCAGCAGAAAGCCAGCATCTTCTCCTCCCTCCCAGCTGCTGCAGGGTGAGCCACAAAGGATCGGTTCAAGTAATTTCCCCCACCTGCCACACTGATTACCCCTTCCAGGCTGTCCACTGTCAGATTACCCTCACTGCCTGGGCCCCCTGTGTGTCCCCCCTCCCTAGCTCTACTGGCTTCCCCTCTTCTTCTCTCCTGGGAACTTCAGGATGGAGAGTGGGGGAAGGGTAATTTACCAGCCCATTCCTTTTCTAAATGAACACAGTGAGTGAATGGTATCAATCACTCACTGTGTTCATTCATAACTGAAACATAGTAAACGTTTTTTGCTATGCTTCAGTTTATGAATGCACAGGAGCCTTTGCCTCCTGTTCATTCTTCTGCTGTAAAGCTGAGACTTGAGTAAGGAACTAGTGTATGTGTTTCCTCAGTCCCTTCCTCTGTCTCAAAAGTGAGACTTCAGGCATCTGTTTAGACCCTGATATCTCCCCAAAGACTCCCCAATAGCGTTGTGGAAAAAAATGTATAACATTCATTTAAAACTATGTTAAAAAATCAGACAAAAAAGTATAATCAGACCAAAATGCCAAGCCCAATATATAGCAGAATGTAGCCACACCCACTGTGTAGGGGTCCGAGGGCATTACTCTGCTCAGGGGCCCATGATGCTATTAAGGTGCCACTGTGTCCCATAGCCACAACAGGAAGGTAATGGAAATCCCTCCAAAGTGAGGAAAATCCTTGGTAGTAATCGAAACTAGTGTGCCCATAGCAAGATTTCCCCTCTATTCCTGTCCTGATGGAAACTCATAGTTTGGGATTTTCTTCCATGTTCATTTTCTGTGATAATGATAAAGACAATTAAAGAAGATAAATCTCCCAAATCCAAAAGGAGTGCCATACCAAAATAATAAAGGTGTCCAAAACAGATTTAACTGCATCCTGACCGCGCTATAGCCGAAAGATGGCTACAGCCGTGGTAAAGAGCCAATCACAGCGGCCCTTTACTATGTGATCAGCTGTGTCCAATCACAGCAGGTCATATGTAAACAGACTTGCGGTTATCAGTGTGAGGAAAGGAGAGCCGATAACCAGTAAATCTGACAGAGCACAGTAAGCACATTGTTTACGCTAATAAACAGGGCACCCAGTGGTGAATAAATTCCACCAAGGGAAAGCTCCATTTGTGTGGAAAAAATTTGGGTACAGTGTTGCATGACCGTGCAATTGCATTCAAACTGTGACAGCGCTGAAAGCTGAAAATTGGCCTGGGCAGCAAGGGGGTAAAAGTGCCCAGTATTGAAGAGGTTATTGGTTCACAAGACAGCTAGTGCATTTTGAGGCAAGACACAGTCTCCATTCATCAAGGATCAGTAATGTTTCACTGGCATAATTCTGCCCCATCAGATTCCTTTGAAAGCAGTAAGTTCAAGATTTCTTTGGCATCTGCTTCACTGAGTCCATTCAAACATATGTAAACATTACTAAGCACTAATGAAGGGGGGGAGGGGGGGGGGGGGGGCATGTTTTGCCCTGAAATGCATTAGCTGTTTTGAGAATGATTAAAGCTGTTTTGGACCTCTTTATTTATTTATTTCAGGTACTTGTATAGCGCTGTCAATTTTATGCAGCGCTTTACATATATATTATACATTCACATCAGTCGCTAACCATCAAGGGGTGTACAATCTAAGGGTCCCTATCTCACATTCATACATACACATACTAGGGCCAATTTAGACAGGATCCAATTCACCTACCAGCATGTCTTTGGAGTGTGGGAGGAAACCGGAGTACCCGGAGGAAACCCACGCAGGCACAGGGAGAACATGCAAACTCCAGGCAGGTGGTGCCGGTGTTGGGATTTGAACCAACGACCCTAGTACTGCCAGGCGGAAGTGCTAACCATATAGCCACTGTGCTGCCCACATTATTTTATGTGGTGCTCCTACTTTTGGTTTAAGCTCTAAGTGACATTCCTGGGTGCCCATTGAAGGGTAGCCCTGGTTGCATGTGAGCCGTCTAACCAGAACAGATGAGGTCTTCAAATAATTGCCATCATTCCCTTTACTACTCCATATCAATAAAAATTTAAGTCCCAGTGCCTTTTGGACGTATCCCCTGACCTGTGTTCTAGTCCCCCCTCACTCTATCCAAATTTGAAAAAAAAAGTTTGGTCTTCAGTTATACTTTAAATAATAAAACATTTTCATGGAAGTTGAAATTTTTAATCCTTGACTTGCAGGCAGGTTTATTCATTGGAAAAGGAGTCAAAACTACAGAAGCAAATGCAGAGAACCCCAGAGAGTATCTAACTGTGGACAATGCACGGTGAGTCCTCGGTTGTCAGCACCGCATTGAGGTATCATTGTGCAGGCTGAAACAATATTGTTTTAGGGAATGTTATTGCATCAAGAACAGAGCGTTCAGTCCCTCAGACGGCTCTGGATCCTTGTGGATTGATAACTCACATTCCTGGGAATATTGCCTCACTTGGGACCTTGGATCTCTTTTGTAGTGAATGGATACCATTTCTCTTAGAAAAGCATATTATAAATGTTTTGTGGGTATTGCTGATTTGCTATCTATTTTTTACTTATCTGAATGTGTTTAAAGGGTATGTAAGGCTTAGAGTGTTACTAAACCCACAACAGTAACATCTGTCTGTAGATGCAGTAAAGCATGCTGGTTATACTCACTCAGGAACCTAAGGGGTTAATCCTCTGCATTGTGTAGAAAGGCTGTTTGATCCTGTCTTCTCTGATCCTCCCTCCCCTTCTTCTACTGTCCCCAATCCATCTTTAGGCTGGCCATAGACGGGCCGTTTATCGGCCGAATTGTCGGCCAATAAACGAAAAATCGGTCGTTGCTGCCATGGATGCTGCCACCAATGCTTACGAAAAACGGCTGTTTTTCAAGGATTTTCCAGCATGACCGATAAAAAGAAACGAGAAGATCTTGTTATACTCACTGTGGAACCCAAGTGTTTAGTCCTTTGCATTGTGTCTATACATAAAATATTACAAAGCAATATAAAAGTATTATATAAAGTAATAAAAAAAATCATAATAATACAATAATATAAAATATATAATGATAAAAATTACTTAAGCTCTTACTTAGTGCTTAAGCTCTTAATGAAGATGGCCCATGAATGCGTGTGTGCGCATGCTTGACCTCAGAATGACGGTGTGTCATGTATTCTAAAAATGTGTGACTGTGATTGAGAATGTAAACCAGCTCTGTGTATGAGGACCCCCAAAATTTGAAGTGCCCCAAACCCCCCGAGGTCTAAATCTGGCCCTACAATGAGTGTAGCTACCCAAAGACAGGAGGCACACGCCTGGATCACCAGGTTAAAAAAAAGGGGAAAAAAAAACAGAAAAAAGAACACTAATTCAGCCATCACATCTAAGAATTGGTAAGCTGCAATGCATTACATTTTTGTGCTTAGATACACTTTCAATGTGTTGGAAATACAAACCATAGACATATTACATTTAAAATGAATTTGGCCCCCTACACTCTGTATTTTGGGGATGTCGAATGGATTCAGTCCATATTTTGGCTGTCATATCAGACGGCTTAGGGATAGAAAATGTGAGCTTAAAGTGTTACTAAACCCACAACAGTAAAATCAGTCTGTATATGCAGTAAAGCATGCTGGTTATACTCACTGTGGAACCTAAGGGGTTAATCCTCCGCATTGTGTAAAAAGACTGTTTGATCCTGTCTTCTCTGATCCTCCCCTTCTTCCACAGTCCCCAATCCATCTGCCATAGTTAGAGCAGCAGTAGCAAGTCTGCACATGTTCAGTTTAGTGTGTATTGCTAGAATTTCTTTTTCCTCTTTTGGAGGATACATATGATCAGCACAGGGCCAATCAGTACTGTCCAGACAGAGGGTCAAGGGTTATGCAGCCTCATAGGACAGTCAGAGGAGAATGAAAACTCCTTCTACAATATTAACCAGTGCTCTGCTGAACAGTGATAGAAGTCACAAGACTGCTCTAACTGCTGATGAGAAAAGGTATTTAGCAGTTTATATTTACTAAAATAATTGCACTTCCATGTTGTGTGTACTGTGGGAGACCAGATATAGTGAATACAGGGTCCGGGGAGACCAGATATAGTGAATGCAGGGTCCGGGGAGACCAGATATAGTGAATACAGGGTCCTGGGAGACCAGATATAGTGAATGCAGGGTCCTGTGAGACCAGATATAGTGAATGCAGGGTCTGGGGAGACCAGATATAGGGAATGCAGGGTCCTGGGAGACCAGATATAGTGAATGCAGGGTCCTGGGAGACCAGATATAGGGAATGCAGGGTCCTGGGAGACCAGATATAGGGAATGCAGGGTCCTGGGAGACCAGATATAGTGAATGCAGGGTTTAGTAACACTTTAAATGTACATGTAAAAGAGGTCAGCATAATCTGTAATGTTATAGTATGTAATTAATTTAAACTCCTTGCAGTAGTCCAAATTTTACATATATACTTTTATTATATATACACTTTTTTTCTCATTATACTGTATATGCAGGTTCTGCTTCTTCTTTTGCATTTCTTTAAAATAATTTTAATTTAAAGGATTAATTCACCTTTTTCAGAAAAAATGGTGAACTAGAACCTTACATCCTCCCCACCCCCTGGTCCCTACTGTACTCACCTCTGTGGGTGATGAGCTGTCAGTGCCCACTCAGCCTATGTTGTATTCAGGGATGAAACCCCTTCTCCTCCCTTTTCTCTCTGTATGGCTTCTGGGAGGGATCAGAGCAATTTTGATTGGTCTGTGACCTTTTTTGACTAATCAGAATCACTCTGATCTGTCTCATAAATCCTTCGGAAGCCCTGCAGAAAGGTGGTGAAGAATAACGGGGATATCAAATCCTGAAACCACTACACAGGCTGGGTGGGCACTGACAGCTCATCAGCAAGGACCGTGGGGGGTGGGAAGGGTGTTGGTTCACCTTTTATTTATTTTTTTTCTGAAAAAGTGAACTTAGACTAAAATTATTAATATACAGGATTTGTATAACAGTTTGCACAGTGTTTTCAATTTTTTTTTCACTTAGCCAGCGAACAAACAAGGATGGTGGAGGAATCCCCCTGCTGGGATATTGTATACTGATTAGTGGCTGCAGCGGCTGATCATTAGAAATTTTTCTAACATGTCCCTTCAACAAAAGTTGGTTTAACAATTGACTTCTGTCGATCGGGTGAGCCCACACACTGATCAAAATTTAGCTGCTTCCTGCTGGACGGGACAAATTTCGGTCAATGTATGGCTACAGATTCTTTTCACAATGCCTATTGGTCAGCCAACTCACTACAAACAATGTACTCCCTCCCTATCTGACAGGTACCCATTCCCACTTTCGCTGTGATCGCCTAGGTGATCGGAAGCGGAATTGTCCTTCCTCCCCGTAGTTTTCTGGGACATATGACAGGTCCCAGAAGACTACGGGACCATTTACAAAGCTCAGCGCTTCTTGCGCGTGCGCAGTGGACACCTGGCTGTGAATCCGCAAGCTGTCACAGCCGGGTTCCCACAATAAACATACCGGCGCCAGGGAGAGAAGACAGCCAGTGAAACCAGCAGTGGTGAGGACACCGCGGGATCGAGGGACAGGTAAGTGTCTGTACTTTAAAAGTCAGCAGCTACAGTTTTTGTAGCTGCTGACTTTTAATTATTTTTTTTTCAGGTTGAACTCCGCTTTAAGGAAGAGATATTACAAAACAATTTCAATGGTATATTAAACAGATCAAAAGGGAGCAAATAAAATAAATCCAATGTTAGGATTTAAACCTCCCCCCCATCCTTTACAGCCAAGGAAACTGCCATCTTAGCCTCTGTTTGATTATCAGTTGGCATGGTGTTACACATGTGATCAGTAATGGATTGACTGTTGGATGAGAACTCAATCAGCTGTGACTGTTATCATTCACAGCATCTATGGAATGGCACTGGTTTGGGAAATCATTACATCAATGGGTTAAGTTGCACATACAAAAATATCCTAGATTGTGTGCTTGCCAAAAATACATTCTATTTTACCTTTAACAGAAACATCATTGACTATTAGAGGTGCTGCCATAATCTGTCTCCTGCTTTGTATGCACACTGTACAGAAATTGTAAGATTTGACAATTCAGTTATGAAAAATCTTGTTCTGTGTTGGAGGTAAACCTGTACTAAGGAATACATTGGCTTCCATTGCTGATCTCTCTGGAAGTTGTAGTTGACCACTTGCCATGCTGATATAATAGCTGGCCTTATTGCTTTCCGAAGCCCTGTTATACAAGTGAGCAGATTACGTGTTCTGACTTCTCTGCCTGCTTCTTCCTGGTCAGTGACTGGTAATGTACTGAGGCCAGAGTCAGCCAAGTAGGAGATCAGCAATGGCAGCCTCATGTGTTCCTGAACTTCACATTTCTGTGGGCTTTTGTGTACGTGTCATAATACTATGTAAAGAATTTGTAGCCCTTTATCTCGCAAAACTCATCTTTAAAAAATGTTGTTAAGCCGTGCCTGGTCTCCTGTCTGAAAGACCTCATCAGATGAATTGCTTTTTCCTGCTAATAGCTGTGTTTCCTACTTTTTTAGATTCCGTCCTCACCAAGATTCGGATCCAGCTAAACCTCGAGTGCCTGCTCTTATTGACAGACTCATAGCCTTTAAAAACAATGACCATGGTGCATGGGCCAGAGGCGGGGATGTCATCTTTCGCAACTCAGGGTATGTCATTTGCTAGTGAAGTGCACTAATGCATGCTTAGGTGTTGAAGGACAGTTCTTGAAAGTGGTGATTTTAAGGTGTTCTTTGACATAAGTGTAAGGCTTCATTATTATACAGGATTTATATAGCGCCAACAGTTTGCTCAGCACTTTACAATATAAAGGGAGACAATACAGCAACAATACAGTTCAATACAAGAGGGAAAGGAGGGCCCTGATCCTTGGAGCTTACAATCTAAGAGGGAACATGTACACAAGCAGCTGCTAAACTCAAGCTTAAGAGCTTTTTGCATTTTTTTTGCCAAAGCTCCTAAACTCAACTCCATAAAAGCCCATGTGTCCATGTACACATAGGCTTTTAGCAGAGTTTAGGAGCTGCCGCGTTTAAGTGAGGTTAAATCTCCCTCATGTTCAGGATAGGAACGTTTTTACCGCCGACCGCAGGAAAACGCAAAAGACAGTAAAACGCTGTAACCACAGTACCACGTTTTTGCCACAGTTTGTGTTTCCCAGCAGCTGGTGGTCAGAGTAGGCTCGTATACATGAAGCGCAAGTGTCTCTTAATATGGCCACATTTATTAAGTTCAGTAGACCATTTCATGTTTAGGGTGCCTCAAGACAACCCAAGCTAACTGTTCTGGAATACAATTATTCAAAGTAATGATCATTTTCAAATATTTACACATAACTTGGCTATGTTTTTTTGCAGTGGCTTCCAAAGGTGCAGCCCATGGGCCAGATTTTGCCCTCTGCTTGCCATTATACAGCCCTTGTGGCACTGTTCCTTCCAATGACACCAACGATGGAGTACATTTCCTTCTACTGACAACCTGGCCGTATGTTTAGAAAATTTGGAGACCTCTGTTTTATACTGTTCTTTAGCCCTGGTTCACATATACGTGACCGTGCGGGCCTTGTTTTGCGCAGGCACGAGAGCCCATTCATTTGAATGGACTCCCGTGCCCCGGGACATGCAAGGAAGAAGTCTCTGCACTTCTTTGGAAACTGCAGCCCACACGGGAACCTTGGTTCCCAGAACAGTTGCGATTTCCAGTGCGGGCGGCATGCCATTAGAATTAATGACACCCTCCCGCGGGTCCGCATTTCTCTGTGCGGCTGCACGGATTTTTGTGCGGATCCGCAGCAGCACCACCCACACATATGTGAACCTAGCCTTACTCAGAATAGTAATTGGCTGAATGATCAGACAGGGAGTAATTTTAAGGCTAGGTTCACAGTAGCCCACATATTGCGGGTGCAGGAATTGCATCGCATTGTGTTTCTCTTGCAAGATGCAACCCCAACACATCTCATCCCACAGCGTGATCATGGCGTGATTGTGGGTGTGGGAACTGAACAGAAACCACATGGTCAAAAAGACTATGCAGTTTCCATGCGGATCCATTTTGGAAAAGGTGCAAATCAATGGGCTGCCGTGTCCATGCAAATGCAGGTTGCATGGCCTGCACTAGTGCACTTGTGCAAACACTTGTGCAAACCAGGTTCAAAATGTAAAAGAAATGCTTGCATAAATTGCAAAATAATGAAAGTTGCACAAACATGGACCCTTCATAGCAATGTTTCTGTGGCTCCATCAAAGTGGTTGCATAACACTGTCTCCATTAGACTCTATAGTAACAGAGGGTCTTGCTGGGAATCACAACTTCAGTAAAACTGTACAGAACACAGCTACTTGTGATTATCCTCATAGATAGTATCCCTGCAGGGTCCAGGGTAGCTCAGCTCTAGTAACACAGGGGAACAAGCTGGAGGGATCCAAGACCCAAGGACAAAGCATTGGTAGCAATTGGAAAGTGGCTCACCTCAGTAGCTAGGTCTTCCTGAGAAGCTGCCTGCTTTTAGTCTCTGGCCTGCCTGCCCACACACCAGCTGTGACAGTGGAGGGCCTCTCCCCAGGCTGCAGATCACTTGTGGTGCTACCTCTGCCTCATCAGTTGTGACCTCTCTAAGCTGTTGAGGGAAACCTTTCTTCCCTGGGTGTGTCCAGGATCTCACAGAGCTGAAAGAAATGGAATTTAAAATTGGGAAATTGGAGTTTCTGTGAGCATGCTGGGAGAATTGGCACACCGTTACAACTGTACAGAAGATAGGTAATGGCACTTTGTATGCTTGCAACTCTGAATACATGCTTGTTCATGGCAAACATAGGGCTGACATCTAGTGTATGACTGCTTCCTAAAATGTTTGGCCTTATCAAGCCTTGTACACACACTAAGAAATTCTACAATAACCTCCATTTGTATGGGACTCACACAAGAGCTGTCTGGTTTTAATTCCTCCACTAACCATATTTAAAATTTCTAATTCCATCTATAAAAATGTTATCTAAATGTTTTAATGGGACTTGTGGTGACTTGGGTACAGACAGTTCTCATGCAAGATCATTTTAAAGCAATTATTATTATTAGACAGTATTTATATAACGCCAAAAGGTTTTCTCAGCGCTGTACATTATAGTGGGGGACAGAACATGAGACAATACAGTAACAAAACAATACACAAGTCTAAAGGTTCATTTTTTTTCCTGTAAAATATCTATACTTACCTGCTGTGTGCAGTGGTTTTGCACAGAGCAGCCTGGATCCTCCTCTTCTCGGGTCCCCCACAGGCTCTCCTGGCTCCTCCTGTCTGTCGGGTGCCCCCACAGCAAGCAGCTTACTATGGGGGCATCGACTGCTCCATGTGTCCATTCACACACAGAGCCACAGCTTGACCCCGCCCCCCCCTTCATTGGCTGACAGTCTGTGATTGATTGCTGTTTTAGCCAATGAGGAGGCAGAGACCTGAGACAGCCGAGACTGTCATTCACATTTCTGGATCGCGATGGGGCTGAGGTAAATATTGAGGGGGCTGGGGGCATAGCTGCACACAGAAGGTTTTCACCTTCTTGCATAGAATGCATGAAGGTAAAAACCTTCAGCCTTTACAACCACTTTAAAAATGACGGCCCTTATGAAATACTATTTTTAAAAAATCCCTGAGCGAATATCTGAGCATTCACATAGCCGTCAGTAATAATCTCGTTAGGCTTGGTTTAGACTTGCATCTAAACTGCCACCCCTCTGAAAAGCAACACGAACGCACATCGTTTGACAGGTGGTGAGAAGACAATGTGATGCCCCCTCAGGACGTCTTTTAAATCTGTCTGCTCCACCTTGTAGCCACAATGTGTTACTTTCCTGAAATACAGCATTATGGCCAGTAAACGGAGCTGAAGATCATAGGAAGTAAACATATTATACACATTACGGCTGTGGGAATGTCTGAACACATTTTTATAAATAGACCCCTTACAGTATCAGGCTGCTATGATGTTGGATAAGAATGGGAAGAATGAAATATCAAGACTAATACTATATCTGTTCATAAATCAAAACTATTCAGATAAAGTGGTTGTAAAGGCTCAAGGTTTTTTACTCTCATGTATTCTATGCATGAAGGTAAAAAACCTTCTGTGTGCAGCATCCCCCCCAGCCCCCTCTAATACTCACCAAACCCCCTCTCGATCCATCGATGTACACTGGAGTCTCTGCTATCCCGGTACTCCTTCTTGTCATTAGCCATTAGCCAATGGCTCCTGCTGCTGTCAATCACAGCCAGTAAGCCAATGAGAAGAGAGAGGGGTGGGGCCTAGCTGCAGCTCCATGAGTGAAAGGACACACGGAGCAGCGGATGGGGAGTGCACATGCTCGGGTGCCCCCATAGCAAGCTGCTTACTTTAGGGGCACCCGACAGGAGGGAGGGGTCAGGAGCGCCAGTGGAGGACCCGAGAAGAGGAGAATCCGGGCTGCTCTGTGCAAAACCACAACACAGAGCAGGAAAGTATACACATGTTTGTTATTTGACACAAATAAGTCTTTAGAACCACTTTAAGTCAGTTCTCTCCTAGTGCTAAGGTTGTCCATTGTTCTTATTCAATGTCTGTTGTCCCCTCCAGGTTTTCAGACAATGGAATTGGCCTTACATTAGCCAGGTAAGAAAACAATTTTCACAAGAGAATTTTAGACTGTGTGCCAATGTGAGAAATATTTCCCACACCATTTTATGAAGAGTTATGCCGAGAATTGTGTGTACTAAGATTTACTGCATGCCTTTGTCCCCGTACTTACTGGATTTCAGCCTCCTTTGGTTTGGCTCTATTAGTTCTGTCATTCAGTGTTTGCAGAGTGTGACAGTATTTTCCTTCGGAAATGCCCACTTTACTCTTTACATCCCAGTCCTGCTCCCTCTCGTCATCACATCTGCAGAGCACACCTCGCCTCCCACCCCATGAGCCGGCAAAGCGTACAGCTGAGCTCGCTGCGTTCCAGGCTATGAATCACTAAGAAATGTATGCACAACTTGTACTGGCTTTTTCCTCCATGGTAATACCTGGCCAGGAACCAGCTGTTTTCACACCTCGTAATGAAATTCCTAGAAATGTTTTGTTTGGGAAGGTGGCAAGCTTGGGATTTGACTGGTAGTATGGCCATGTCTATAATCATTTTATAGTGTGCGGTTAGGATTGCTACTTAGCGATTAGGAAGTCATGACATTTGTTCACTACAGATATAAAAATTGTATTTTCTTTTCTTCCTATAGCAACACATCTCCCTCCTCCTACACTCCTTTATGATTACTTCCAAAATGTTTTTTTTATTATTATCATCATTATATAAGGTGATTTTTATAGATACTACAGTGTATTGGTAATATATTTGGTATCCTTTATTAAAAGCAGAAGGATGTAGCGTTTGACTGTTAATCACAGCAATCAGTTAAATGCTAGTTTTTATTTATTAACCTGCAGTAAAACCTGGAGGTTGAACTCACATCGATGTGTGCTAGTTTGCATGTCTTAAACAGTGGTTGTAAACCTTGCATGTACCCAGGGAAGTAACCAGCCTCAGGTGATACACAGATTATACAAATCCTCCTACATAAGTTGTACATTTTTACCTGCAGCCTTCTCTCCTCTATAGCCTCCTAAAGCACATTTTACACACCATTTCTGAGCTCCAGCAGGCAAGGGGCACAGGGATTAACATCACACACTGCAGAGCACAGATAAGGGAGCTGAGCGTAATCTGATACCGGAGTGGAGGGAATGGACACCCCCACACACAGTCTCATAGGGAAACATGCACAGCTGAGGCTGTCAATCACCTTCTGTGGGCTGGGGGGGGGGGGGGGGGCAGGATCATCCTCCAGGATTCTGTGGTTTCAGGATGGACAGTCACAAGTGACTCACACAGATAACAGAGGGAAGAGAACAGACAGGAAATATGCTGGGTGCTTTAGATTGATTTAACCAGCAGGTGATTGGTTGCTAGGACTGCCCAGTGCTGCTGTGCATCCTACCCTCCACTCTGCTGTGTTTGTCCTTGTGAGGTAGGAGAGTGAAGGGGCTAGTACATGGCTGTGAAGGAGGGGGAAGGGAAGGGTGGAGGGGCAGAGTGATGTGAAGGGGGGCAGAGGAGGACACTGCCGTGGTGGGGGGTGAGGGGGGAGGAGGAAAGAGATGGACACTTCTGTGTTGTAAGTGAGGACACTATTGTGGGGTGTTAAAGGGGAGTAGAGGAGGACCCTGCTTTTGGGTGGGGTGAAGGGGGGCAGAAAAGGACACTGCTGTGTGGGGGGATGTGGGTGAAGGGGGCAGAGGACACTACTCTGTGTGTGTGTGTGGGGGGGGGGGGTTAGGACACTATTGTGGGGGGTTGAAGGGGGGCAGAGGAGGAGGACACTGCCTTGGGGCGGGGTGAAGGGGGGCAGATGAGGACACTGCCTTGGGGTGGGGTGAAGGGGGGCAGATGAGGACACTGCTGTGGGTGGGGGGGGGGGAAAGGGGGCAGTGGAGGGCAGTGCTGTGGTCAGGTGATGTAAAGGGGGACAGAGGAGGACACTGCTGTGGGGTTGGGGGGAAGGGGGCCAGAGGACGACACTACTGTGGGGAGTTATGTGAGAGGGGCAAAGGACACTACTATTTGGAGGGGTGTTGATGTGAAAAAGGACTGAGAACACAACTATGAATGGGGAACTGTGATGTGAATGGGGGTGCTGTGATGTAAATGGGGGGGTTGTAATATGTAAGGGGGAAGGAGGACGCTGATGTAAGAATGGAATTGAGATATAAGAGGAGGGGCCTGTGATGTGAATGATCTGAGTCATTGAACATGTGATTCGGACCTCTGCTGTAAGAACATTTTTCTGACTGGACCTCCTTCATTTTGTTTCAATACACATGCTATAGAAGGATATGCTTTGTTTATTTTTTATTTCAGAGGTTTACAACCACTTTAAAGAAAAAAAAGATGGCACAGGAATGGGTTTGATTTACTAAAGGCAAATATACTGTTCACTTTGCAAGGCCATCAGCTTTGCAGATGTGGTGAAAATTCACTGTGCAATGAATGCTCAATCATGTGCAAGGGGAAATTAAAAAAACAAAAACAAAACAAAAAAAACTGCGTTTCTGCTTGTACAATCAGCAGAGCTTCAACTCATTCATTAAGCAAAGGGAAAATTCACTTGCAAAGTGAACGGCCTACTTGCCTTTAGTAAATCAACCCCAAGGTGTCTGCTATTACCTTTTTTTGTCAGAGATCCTTTCTTTGTGTGCCCCTCAAAAGCTGATTTCACTAAGCGCTTAAATTAGTGACTTTATTAGACCCGTCCCACCTACTGACCACCTGTCCAATAAGCGCACCTCAGTGGCCAGTAAGATTGCTTCTAATAGAAAGGGGGACTGACTTGAGATTGGGGTTTAGACCTGTAATCTTGAAAAGCAAGTTTTTACTAGAAAATTGAAAGAGAAGTAAATCAATTTCACATGGTAATAGGCCAGCATTTCACAACCTTTTTTACACCTACACCTATAACAAGGACATTATTCAACTTTGGTGAAAGCTGCACAGTTTGTCTTCATCTACAGACACCCCTTATCTGCAGAGGCAGTTTTTTGGTAAAAGAGAACCATGCCTTTAAGCATACTGTTGTAAACAAAACTGTATATACTAACACATTCACGGTAGGTTTGTTGTAATTCTTTTAGTGATGGAACATTCCCAACTGATGAAGGATCCAGCTTGGAGGTCTCTGATTCCATCTTTGTGGGGGAGAGTGAGAATGTTGGTTCACAGGGTGGGCAGAACAGTTACTGGGGACGTGGAGGCTCAGGGGAACAGAGATCCCTGCCACGGAACAAGTAAGATTCTTTTATCAAAGTTTATCATTCTTTTATTAATCTGTATCTGGTTACAAAGAGTCTAATTAAAATGACTAAAATCAAATGTTTAAGTGTAATTATAATACTAATAAATAAATATATCGGTGTGATACTTAGTGCTAACACAATAAACCCCAGACGCCAAAATATACTTTCTCCCCCGAAAGTCCAAAACACACAGTCCAGTTTTTAACCCCTTGGCGCCGGCGTTTCCCAGCCTTTTAAGGGTTCCAGAAGCTGGGAGGCGGGGTGGGGTTTTAGGGTCATGTGACCGCCGTGATTCGCTGTCACGGCAGTCACATGATCAGGAAAGGTCCTGATCGAAAGAGGATATCGGGACCTTTCCGTGAGCACCGAACGTGTGTGCTGAGAGCGTGCAGGGCGCGCACTCTCAGCACATATGTGTTTTTTTAATAGAACGCAAATGTGCAGCCGCTCGGCATCTAGGCCCAGACGCCGGGAGGCCGCACATTTGCGTTCGCCAGGCGCCAAGAGGTTAATCAGCGTCTTAGTGTCCTAAACCCAATAGTGTTGATATCTTCTTATTCAATATTCTTCCTTTACAAGTGATAAATTCCTCTTCTTCTACTTAATACCCTCAAAAAATAATTAAATCGCATATAGTGCATTATCCACAACACGTGATATCTTACACAAGAAAACCGCACTTACAAAGATAGTGATAATAAGTGCAAAATACACTCCACCGTGCGTCCACTTCTAAGCATCTGTAATCCTTACTCTTACCGTCTCCAAAACTTGAAAAACTTTAACAAATTCCACCTTTCTCAATAATACCTCCCAGGTCCGTCCATCTTCACATAAGAAATGTACCTCCAAAGAGATTATATATAGTGTAATATCCTTTAAACAATACACACTCTCTCGTGCTCCCCTCACATCATAAATCCTCAGTGTTAGTGAGCACACTATCCACCACCTTATACACCATGCACCTTACCAGACAATTTAAATCCACTTGCATAGATAGAAAAAGGCTCCTCTCACTCCACAAAGTATACAATCTTAGATTGTAAGCTCCGAGGAGCAGGGCCCTTCTATCTCTCTTGTATTGAACTGTATTGCTGCTGTATTGTCTCCCTTTATATTATAAAGAGAAAACTGTTGGCGGTATATAAATCCTGTATAGTAATAATAATAATTCCCAATGGCATCTTAACATATGGCAAAACACATCAAAATAGTGTAGTAGGCAATGACAGGAATATAACTCTTTAATAGTTAAATTGTGCTTGCAAATAAAAAGTGTGTCTCAGCATGTATTCAATCCCAATCACAAACAGCATGGAAAAACCTTCTCCAAAATGGCCACTCCTTAACTTCTGGTTTACGTCCGATGTCACGTCACTTCCGACTTCCTCTGAGGCTAATTATAATACTAGCACACTTTTAGTTTATATAACTTATAGACGTCTGTATTAAAATGGATCCACTTTATAAAATAGACTTAAAAATACTGGCTCATGACCACAAAAATATATAGAAGAATTGTTTCCATGGAAAAAATATCAGAAACACTAATGTAAAGAAGAAAGATCTATAAAACAAAAACAATACAGGTTTTACCATTCTATATTCTATATCCAAAACGAAAAAGTTGGCTATAGACATGCATTGAAGTGATTGTAAAGGAAAAAATATATTTTTTTAATAACAAACTTGTTATACTTGCCTGCTGCATGTAGTGGTATTTCACAGAGCAGCCCCGATCCTCCTCTTCTCTCATCTCCCCCCAATGGCGCTCCTGTCTCCTCCTTCTGCTGAATGTAGGCTTGCAATGGGGGCACTTATACAGGCTTGCTCCCGTGCCGCCTCTGTGTGTCCACTGACACACACAGTGCAGCTTGGCCCCACCACCCGACTCCTTCCTCACTGGCTGTGATTGACAGCAGCAAGAGCCAATCGCTCGCACTGCTGCCTCTGAGCAAGTGAGGAGAGAGAGACAGTGCAGCAATGCTGTTCTCTGGTACATCGGTGACATCGGGCTCAGGTATGTATAAAGGGGGCGCACAAAAATGGTTTTTTACCCTAATGCACAGAATGCATTAAGATAAAAAAAACTGCCTTTAGAACTACTTTAAAGTGATCCCCTATACAGGAGCTGTCACTGTTGAATTGTGTTTAAAGGCATGGGCTCTGGGGCTGTCTGCCTTACTACCCAGTGGTTCATTGACCTGAAATGAGTATTCAAGACTGGAGCTTATGACCTTTAAAGCCTCTTGTTCCAGTGATTGACTAGACAGTGATTAGGATGAGCTGCACCTTTAAAAACAATTCAGCTCCCATGTTTCTGTCTTCAGAGGTTCACTTTAAGCATCTCGTTCCACTCCAAAAAAGCCCTTAGGAGAGGAATGGGAGAAAGTGGGTAGAGAGGTTCCCTTTAAATATGCAGTATAGAATCATCTTACCACAAAGTGTATTGCAGTCCTAATTAAATGATGTTATGATGTTATGCCAAACGCAGGCAGTAACCATTTTGAATAATTATTCCAAATAGCAATTTCACCTAATTTATCAATAAATAATAAAAAAATAAATCTCCAGTATGCAGCACACTATAGGGGATCTCCTGCCCTCTGCAGCATAAAATCAGTCACAAAAATCTATCCATAGTTTTATAATGTGCCTAAACCTAACATCACAAATCATAGTATCATTTTGTTTGATGTCAAATAACATGTTTCTGCATTTTTAATCTTTAGGACATTTCCGATTCGTGGATTTCAGATATATGATGGGCCGGTCAGACTTCTCAGATGCACATTTAAGAAATTTCTCCCCACGGCCGAAAGACCATCTAGTGCAATCGGGTTTTCACTGAAGAACTCTTGGCAGATCAACCCTCAAAACAACGTGTCCCTTGTCAAGATGGAGAGAAGTGTAAGTGAAATATATTAATGGCATGCTAGTTAGATAGAAAATCTACACTTTTATACCTGAGGTTTACATTTTATAGCAGAATACCATTGGTCCACCTTGTATGTGTCATACTTGAAGAATCCCTGTGGAAGTTGGAAGAAACTGTAGTAGCCACTGCTACTCCAGTAAGTGCTTCTGTATGCCAGGTCCTATGCTGAGCGGCTGCCCTCCTGCATAGTAATTCAGGGGGTCACTTGTTTGGCATGGGCACCATTCACAGGGCACCTTCCATTTTGATCAATGAATTCAAGGACGTTACATAGTTACATAGTTAGTCTGCCTGAAAAAGGCAAAAGTCCATCCAGTTCAACCATAAAAAAAAAAAGTTATGATCCTATACCCCAGAAGAAGGCAAAAAAAACAGCAAAGCACAATCAAATTTGCTCCTGCAGGGAAAAAAAAATCCTTCCTGATCCCCCGAGAGGCAATCGAATATTCCCTGGATCAACTTTACGTATAAATGTTAGCATCCAGTTATATTCTGTGTATCCAAGAAACAATCCAAGCCTTTTTAAAGCAATCCACTGAGCTGGCTAGAACCAACTCTTGAGGGAGTTGAGGGAGTTGGTTCATTCTCACAGCTCTCACTGTGAAGAAACCTTTCCATGTTTGGAAATTACATTTCTTTTCCTCCAGACGTAAAGAGTGCCCCCTTGTCCTCTGTGATGACTTCAGGGTGAATAACTCTACACGAGTTCACTATATGAACCACTGATGTATTATACATGTTGATCATATCCCCCTTATGTATTATACATGTTGATCATATCCCCCCTTAATCTCCTCTTCTCAAGAGAGAATAAATTCAGTTCCTCTAATCTTTCCTCATAGCTGAGCTCCTCCATGCCTCTTATCAGTTTGGTTGCCCTTCTCTGTACTTTCTCCAGTTCCCCAATGTTCTTTTTGTGAATTGGTGCCCAAAACTGAACTGCATATTCCAGATGAGGTCTTACTAATGATTTGTACCGGGGGAAATGATATCTCTCTCTGGAGTCTATACCTCTTTTACTACAAGAGAGGATTTTGCTCGTTCTTTGATTTGACTTAATGGAAATCAACAGTTTCAATGTCCTGCCTCTTCCAATCAAAGGATACCTGGCATCCATTGAGAAAGGTGCAAAGCATTCTGAGAATGGTGCCCATGCTGAGTAAGCAATCTTGTGTGTTCAGTATGGCAGCCCCTCAATACAGGACCCGGAGGATAGCGGTGATCACTGTAGTAGCTGCACTAACTACAGTAATTTTCAGCGCCCACAAGGATCCCTCAGGTATGGCACATACATACTTACATTGGTCCAAGCTAGATGGACCATCTTGCATATGTAGACTTCAGCTGTAGAGAAGAAAGTGGAGCCTTTCCCATCCGTACCAGCTCTTCAAAGAGCTTTCAATATACCGATCTTACCATCATACCAAGGTGCACACACACACAACTCCATATAATTTTGTCTCTTGCAGGAATTGACCCCGGTGGTCCAAAGCCAAGGTGCATAAAAATAAAACAAATTTTCATTTAGGGAACTTCCTTGGGAAGCAGAGGGTTAAACATCCCACATTTCGTACACTGCGGAGACACCAGATTTATATAAGCTAGGACAAGCCTTAAAGCAATGAGATATAACATGCTGAGGAGTCTAAAAGTGTGTTTGTGTTGGCAGTCGGCTCCTCGCTGAGTCCCGGAGCAAAGAATTTGGTAGCTGTGTGTGTCTTGCAGGTTGCCCTGACCTTTCTCCCGAGCTTGTACTCAGCTGAGCTGATATGCTTTTCATTATCCATCATAAAACAGAGGTATTGTCTGAACCAGTTCTGGGCTACACCCTGAAATGCCAGACCCGCTGAGTCTTGCAGGAGAAAGACATTAAGTGGCGGGATGATTAACCAAGCGGTGCTACCGGGGATGCAGTTTAAGGATCCTCCATCACATGTTGCTCCTTGACAAACCTTTTTTGGCTTGGTTCTTAGAGGGTTAATGTTTCTAACCCCAAGCAAATATAAATCTTGAGAAAATTGTTCAAACAGAGTTAATGTGTGCCTGGGCTGGGAGAGCGTTATGTCCACACTACCCCACCTTTACTAAATGACCCGAATCCTATTGTAAGCCTCTGACGTAGAAATGGATTCCCCACTTAGACAGCGCACAAATCTCTTACTGTAAGGATTGAGTGGCAATTAATGTGGAAAGATGAATCAGAAGATACATATTATTCCACAGCCATGTGCCAAAATCTCAGGACAAAACACGCCAGCTTTTGTTATTCTTTTTCCCAAATGCATTTTAGCCGCTATACAGAAAACATTAAGCGAGGGGGATTAAAAAGCAGCAGCTGCCAGAGATAAAAGTTGGACTGTTATTAAGACTTGAATTTTGTTTTCTAATTGGGTTATTTTTTTTCATCTAAAACATTTTGCAAGTCTGAAGCATTATGGAGTTGATTTACTAAAGGCAAATAGGTGTTTGTTTTGAATGAGGTGAAAATTCACTTGGCAAACAATACCCAATCACGTACAAGAAAAAAAACCTGTTTTTGCTTGAGCATGATTGGATAATGGAAGCCAGCAGAGCTTCACTTCATTCAGTAAGCTAAGGGAAAATTCACTTGAAAAGTGAGCAGCCAATTTGCCTTTAGTAAATCAACCCCAATGTCTGAAAAATATCAAATGATCCATGAAGTCCCTCTTGGTAGTCAATCAATAATGTGTATGGCAGTGAGACTGTTGTGGAAGATGCTAGGTTTGTTGTGTTATCTTTAGCCAGGACAATGTGGTAAAAGCTCTTATTCTGTATTTTGTCTTTCCATCTTTGGATTTCTCTGAATATTTTTTTCTGGACAGTAGTACATCTCAGCATTACTATGAAATTCTAAGATATATACAATCTTAGTGCAAGCAGTTAAAGTGTTACTAAACCCAGGACCCTGCATTCACTATATCTGGTCTCCCCGGACCCTGCATTCACTATATCTGGTCTCCCAGGACCCTGCATTCACTATATCTGGTCTCCCAGGACCCTGCATTCACTATATCTGGTCTCCCAGGACCCTGCATTCACTATATCTGGTCTCCCTGGACCCTGCATTCACTATGTCTGGTCTCCCCGGATACTGCATTCACTATATCTGGTCTCCCCAGACCCTGCATTCACTATATCTGGTCACCCAGGACCCTGCATTCAATACATCTGGTCTCCCAGGACCCTGCATTCACTATGTCTGGTCTCCCTGGACCCTGCATTCACTATGTCTGGTCTCCCCGGACCCTGCATTCACTATATCTGGTCTCCCAGAACCCTGCATTCACTATATCTGGTCTCCCAGGACCCTGCATTCACTATATCTGGTCTCCCAGGACCCTGCATTTACTATATTTGGTCTCCCAGGACCCTGAATTCACTATATCTCGTCTCCCAGGACCCTGCATTTACTATATCTGGTCTCCCAGGATCCCGCATTCACTATATCTGATCTCCCAGGACCCTGCATTCACTTTATCTGGTCTCCCTGGACCCTGCATTCACTATATCTGGTCTCCCAGGACCCGGCATTCACTATATCTGGTCTCCCAGGACCCTGCATTCACTATATCTGGTCTCCCAGGACCCTGCATTCACTATATCTGGTCTCCCAGGACTCTGCATTCACTATATCTGGTCTCCAAGAACCCTGCATTCACTATGTCTCCCACAGTACACAGAACATGGAAATGCAATTATTTTATTAACTATAAACTGCTAAATACCTTTTCTCATCAGCAGTTAGAGCAGTCTTTTGACTTCTATCAGTGTGCAGCAGAATGCTGTTTAATCTTGTAGGAGGAGTTTTCATTCTCCTCTGACTGTTGTATGAGGCTGCATAACCCTTGACGCTCTGTCTGGACAGTGTTGATTGGCTCTGTGCTGATTACATGCACTCCCCCCCCAAAAAAAACTCTCTAGCAATACACACTAAACTGAGCATGTGCAGGCTTGCCACGGCTGCTCTATGGCAGATGGATTGGGAACTGTGGAAGAAGGGGAGGATCGAAGAAGACAGGATCAAACAGCCTTTTTACACAATGTGGAGGATTAACCCGTTAGATTCCACAGTGAGTATAACTAGCATGCTTTACTGCATATACAGACTGATTTTACTGTTGTGGATTTAGTAACACTTTAAGCTCACATTTTCTATCCCTAAGCCGTCTGATAAGACAGCCAAAATATGGACTGAATCCATTCGACATCCCCAAAATACAGAGTGTAGGGGGCCAAATTCATTTTAAATGTAATACGTCTATGGTTTGTATTTCCAACATATTGAAAGTGTATCTAAGCACAAAAATGTAATGCATTGCAGCTTACCAATTCTTAGATGTGATGGCTGAATTAGTGTTCTTTTTTCTGTTTTTTTTCCCCCTTTATTTTCACCTGGTGATCCAGGCATGTGCCTCCTGTCTTTGGGTAGTTACATTTTTTGTAGGGCCAGATTTAGACCCTGGGGGGTCCCGGGCACTTCAAATTTGGGGGGCCCTCATACACAGAGCTGCTTTACATTCTCAATGACAGCCACATATTTTTAGAATGCATGACAAACCGTCATTCTGAGGGCAAGCATGCGCACACACGCATTCATGGGCCACCTTCATTAAGAGCTTAAGCACTCCATGTTAAGGAGTTAATTTACTAAAGACAAATAGACTGTGTACTTTGCAAGTGCAGTTACCAGATAGTTATATAAGAAATGTTGATACTATAATAGTTGAATATAACTTTCCCATTTCCTGATGGGCAATTTTCAAACATTAACGTTTTAACAGTAAAATCAGTCTGTAGATGCAGTAAAGCATACTTGTTATACTCACTGAGGAACCTAAGGGGTTAATCCTCTGCATTGTGTAAAAAGGCTGTTTGATGCTGTCTTCTCTTATCCTCCTCTTCTTCCACAGTGCCAAATCCATCTGCTGATAATACAGAGCTCTAGGAGTCACTGTACACATGCTCAGTTTAGTGTGTATG
Source organism: Staurois parvus (assembly GCF_062004578.1). Lineage (NCBI taxonomy): Eukaryota > Metazoa > Chordata > Amphibia > Anura > Ranidae > Staurois > Staurois parvus. Next base: position 3,282,887 of record NW_028318228.1, on the reverse strand, counting down.
GCCAGAGTGCATGTGATCAGCACAGGGCAAATCAGCACTGTCTAGACCAGTGGTTCTCAACCTTCCTAATGACCCTTTAATACAGTTCCTCATGTTGTGGTGACCCCCAACCATAAAATTATTTACCCAGTAATTATAATTCATGAGTGTCGTTTTACCTCCAATACAGCTGCTTTCAACACAGCAGCTGCTTTCTACATAGTAGCTGCTCTTTACACATCGGAAATATGTGTTTTCTGATGGTCTTAGGGGACCCCTGTGAAAGGGTCGTTCGACCCCCAAAGGGGTCGCGACCCGCAGGTTGAGAACCACTGGTCTAGACAGAGGGTCATGCAGCCTCATAGGACAGTCAGAGTAGAATGCAAACTCCTCGTACAAGCTTTAACCAGTGCTCAGCCGGATACTGATAGAAGTCACAAGACTGCTCTAACTGCTGATGAGAAAAGGCATTTAGCAGTTTATATTTACTAAAATAATTGCATTTCCATGTTGTGTGTACTGTGGGAGAACAGATATAGTGAATGCAGGGTCCAGGGTTTAGTAACACTTTAATACCCACCCAACAGATATTATGGTCACCACCCTACCTACCAGTATTTGTATACAACTACATTGCATGGTTTCATCCATTGATTCTATAGAAGCTCTATATAAGCCATCCCCAATCAGGGTTCCTCTAGAGGTTGCTAGGGGTTCCTTGAGCTGTAACTGATGGTGCCTGCATGGTTCCAGTGCCAATGCCACTTTGCAGAGCCAGCTGCATGACACCAAAGATTCTTTTAGCTGTCCTTAAGAATGGCATTCTGAATCCCACTTTAAAGGGGCGTTCTTCTCACTGGCCATTGATGTTAGGGGTATTTGTTCCCCCTGACCACCAATGGACTGGTTTCAGGAGGTGTTCCCCAAAACCGAAAAATTATTTCAAGGGTTTCTCTGGAACAAGAAGGTTGAGAAGGTTCCTTGATCTCAACACTTGTACTTTGTATCATTATTTTCTTGCCTATGTGTACAATATTGAAAAACGTGTATTGAAGAATCAATAAAAAAAGTAGCAGCAATGAGCTCTATCGGTTCTCTAAATGAAGGGGAGTACGTTGGTTGCCTTGATGATTGGGCAACACAGCAAGACTGAACAGAATGTGCAATTCCAGAAATAGAGTTAGATGAGGGTCAGCTTTGTTTCTATCTTTTCTCTCATTTTGGACATCTAATAAACAAGATGATTTAATATCAGCTTGGTACCGTAGGAGAGATTGTGTAATAAGATCGCTGTGCGCGGATTGCTGCACATCTGACAGCTAAGTTGTAATATCATAAACTGTAAAATAATGTCCCCCAAGTCCTGGTTCACACAGAATGTGACTTTGAAATTGTGCTACTTCACTTGAAGTAGCACGATTTCAAAACCGCAGATCAGTGTGATTTGTACCTCCAATTTCACTGCAGGAAAGTAGTGCAGGAACTATTTTAGAAATTCATTAGGGGACTTCTGTATTAGCAGTCATAGCTGATTGAGCCCTGGTTCACACTGATGCAGTGCGGACTTTGCAGCGTTTTTTGTGAGAATTCCACATCGCATCACAATCGCACCCCGTTTATGTGAACCGCTGCAGGTGTGTATGTTAAGTTAACAACACCCCGAAAGCGGTTCGCAAAATGTGGTGCGATGTGCAGAATTGAATCACATAGGTGTGAATACCCATGCAATCCGATTCTAGTGCGGGCCCAAAAAAGGGTCCTGCGCCTTTCTGGTGCGGGTGCGGTTCCTGTGCACAAATCGCATGTGATTTGCACAGGAATGCGGTGCGGTTCCTGTGCGAATCACATGCGATATCCCGCACCACATATATGTGGACCCAGGCTAAAGGCCATATAGAGTGGAAACTCACCAGTGGACCTCTGTATTAACTGTTTGCTTTTGTATAAATACATTCTGGAACTCATAACTTGCAGGTCTATTGTTACAGACAGGGAAAAGCAGCAATTTAGGAATTTTGGACTTACCGAAATATTTGCAAACTGATCTATGAAATCATAAATTGCAGGGATCTTCGTAGACTGGGCAATCCTACATGCATGTATTCAAGGCAAAGGATGCGTAAACATCACAAGTTCTAAGTGTTATGTTGTGAAGTTTTTTTTTTTTGAAATCCTGAAATTCTTGCAGCGTCTCACTAGTTTGTTATCATCCCGGTCGATCTTGTACATGTTTAAAATGATATTTGCTCCAGGGAAGTTTACACAATCGTCTTGAACATACAGGACTGAGCTGGTTTAATGTACCAGACAGTTCAGCAGAGAACATAGTGACATTAATATCACATTTTGTGACATTTTGCTGGCGGCTTCTTTGTTTACAAATGTCTATGTGGTGTATGATGACAACTATAAATGCACGCTTCTGTTATGCGGTTTTTATAATTACTCAGGACACAAACTAAATTTACTAATATAGATACAGGGAGACGATGCACCAAATCTAGAACTTTCTTAATTAACCACAGTGTCTATTGGGCCAATATTTTGTTTGCGATGCTCTGGCTTCCAGAGCGGAGATCTTACCACATCTGTGAAACGAATGCTAATTTGAGCTGTGCCCTATTTATTTGCTACAGATGGAGTCGTTAAATGGTGCTATGATCTTCTCAGATGATAAATAATTTTTCTAATCCCTGTATTAACCACAGCATAACAAGAAAATAGTTTATTACTTAGTAAAGCCCAAGGAGTCTGCATTGAATTAGGGAGGCTTTTATTTATTATTCCTATGAAATGTTGATGTGCAATGCTCAACTATAGTATAATTGTTCATTTTGTCTCTAGGTTGAACTCAAGGTCTTTTTTGGTCGCTCTGGGCAGTGGTTCGGATCCAATGACTATGATGGTGACAAGGTCTCAATCTTCCATGACCTGGATGGTTCACTGACTGGATATAGTGATACATTTGTTGGTCGAGCTGACAATTATCTCCTACGTCATCCAGGGTGCCTTACTGTGCCACGATGGAATGGAGTGATATGTAAGAGCCAATATGCACAGGTAGGTTGATTTCTATTATATTTATAACATCAGTGTACTTTTTAGTCCATGCCTATTGCTAATTGCCTGCAATATATATGAACATATATGGACATATAATGAGCATTTTTTTTAGCGATACCTTAAAGTAAATTTATACCCTAACTGGATAACAAGAACTATGTATCCTAAACACAGCCAGTGGAATTAAAAAAATACAGCCCTTTAAAGGGTCCTGCACTCGACTCAAAAAGCACTGCCGCCAGTTTCAGTAGCTTTACCAAAACATGTGGCAGATTCAGGTAGTTCTTAATAGCACTACTTTCTAAAAGTAAAATTACTGTTCAAATTCAAAAATAATTACCTACAGTTCATAGATAACAAAACTGGAGGTAATGAAGCCCAACTCTAAGTGGTGTACAGAGATGAGCAGAGTGCCTATCTCTCTACATAAAGTTAGGCAGAGTGCCTATCTCTCTACGTAAAGTTAAGCAGAGTGCCTGTCTCTGTATGTTGTGTAGCAGGGCAGCATATTTTCCGCTGCTACCCTTTCTCCTCCCCACCTGTCCCAGGTTATCAAGGACACTGTAGACTTCAAACTGATAGCCTCCTAGCCACCAGTGGCTCTGAGACTGAACAGAGCCTGATGGGGAAACTGAGAAATTATTTTCCCCTTAACACTTCTTGTGATTGACAACAGGCAGCGGGAAGATTCTATAACCAATAGCAGGTTGTCTGTTGGCTATGGCTCCACCCACTGCCTGCTGTCAGTAACAAGAGGAGCAGACTTGATGGCTTACTAGTGTCTCTGAATCCCCATAAGGCTTCTCGCACCCAACTTTTACACTCCTTGTCTGCTGAATTGTGTTTGTGACTTCTGCAGCCGCAGAAGGGAGCTCAGCTGCACCATATGAACACTCCAATCTCATGGGGTGCTTGCCCCAAATTCATGTACCGGTTTCCAACAGGTACATGAATCTCTCACATGCAACAACATTCATAATATTGAGGCACAACAGAATTGTGAAGAGTGCCTCAGACATTTTCATGAATTGGCATGGCCATTTAGTCTCCACCAGGAGTGTGTGTGTCAGGGTAACAATGTGGGATCACAACTGGGTATCTTCATACCATATCTGGGAGAAGTTCCTTCATGGCAGAAACACCAGAAATGCTTGTGTTGAAAGCTGCAGTTTTTTTTAAAATACTAAAAACAATTTTTGAAATTGGATAATATGTTAAAGCTTATACGAGAGTTTATTGATTGGGTTTACACCTACTTTAATTGCATTTTATTGCTGTTTACCCATTTTATTTACGCAGTAATTCACGTGTAAAGCACCTGACTTCACCACACCTCTTTGGTTCTTCCCTTCTCATATCGTAGAAATATGTTGTGATTTTATTCAGTGATTATGTTTGTTAGGGCAGTAAAGTGTTTTGGATTTAACAGGATATTATAGGGATTTACTGCCCTTGTGTTCAGTGATGAGATCCAGTTAGGCAGTTGTAATTATGGTCATCTAAAATAGTGAAGACTAATGTGAGTCTAAGATACATACATACATTTGTAGAATGTACTGTTCCAATAAACAAAAAAACATTTCTGCTGTTTTGTGCTATTTAAGGCAAAACGTTAGTTGCCAATCCTTATCACAGTACGCTCTACCCATATAGCTGTCCCTACTCTCAGTGGTGTATTTAGGTTTTGTGCTGCCCCAGGCAACACAAACATCGTCTGTACCCACGGACACCGACCAACCCCCCCCCCCGCCCCTCCCGTGGAGAGAGACTGACATTGACCAACAACACCCCTGCCCCCCCATATAAAGAAAGAAAGACACTCATCTTCACAGCTCCGGACATCCCGGGGAACGAGAGTCAGGCTCTACATACACCTGCAGCCTCTCTCGGATCCCACCTGGTCCCATGTCACCTGTGTCCCTTCTTCCATCTCTACTTCTGGGAGGAGGTGCTGCCCCCCCCCCCCAAAAAATGCCGCCCTAGGAAAGTGCCTCATTTGCCTTGTGGTAAACACACCCTTGCCTACTCCTGTAAATACCTGGGGAATAGTATAGTACAGGAGGAAATAGGAGGTAGGGGGATAAGTTGGGAACCATATTGTCCAGTATAGGTAATGCTACAAGGGGACTGTCAGAGAGTGCAGACATACTAAGGGAAATGACCCACATGGAAGAAAAATATATTTGAAATATATTTTAAAAATATTCTTCCCAAATATATTGCCATATATTTGAAATGCTACAATTTTGGCCATATTCAATATATTTCAATAAATATATATATATATATATATATATATATACTGCATGTTGAAAAGCATTTTTATTACAAAATATATGAAAAATATTTTTTTAAATATATTTCAAATATACTGTATGTCTTTAAAAATACAAATCTACATTTTTAGAATGCATTTACAAATATATGTAAAAATATATGTTAAAATGACTTTTTATATGTTAAAAAAAATCTGAAGAATATATTTTAAAAAATATATTCAAGCAAGCAAGCTAACTGGTGGGTACAGGAATGAGAAAGTGTAAGGTTATAAGAAGTATTACTTTTCTTCAATAATAATATTATCATTATTCATGTCACCACACATCACCATGTAGAATACTTAATCCATAATGCAAGGGTACAATGTGCATTTTGGAGAAATTGAGGAATCAGCATCTTGTTCTTGAATTGACCCTTTTAGTCCACATTGTCCATCCTTTGTCTTTGATATCTCTAGGGAACTGGTCACTGGAAATCAATAAATCAGAGTGCTTAAATTGATAGAGTTTGTATTCCTTAAGCATGTTGGTTATGGCTGTTACTGGAAATGGGTTCCTTGCTGACACTGAGCCTAGTCATCATGATGTCTTATTTTTTTTTTCTTGTGTGTAAGTTGAGCTTACTCTATCACTGTTTGGAAAATTCCACATCCAGCAATCAGTATGCTAGGTTCAAAGCACAGTGCAGCCTACAGTTCCCGATATGAATATTTATCAAAGTACATATAATCTATTGATTTCACTTGTTTATTTAGTGTTAGGATATTCAAACTAATGACCACCATAGTTATATAGACATACTTTAGGGCATGTCAAAATATTCTGGGTTGTGCGAGAAAACTGGAGTCAAAGGAAACAAAAATGAATATATAAACTTCATAGAGATAGAGCGCCTAGTTAGAACCAAGTCCTCCAGCGCTACGGGGCAAGAATTTAAAGTAAATATCTACTTTGCCAAGGCAGGGTAAGCAATAGATTCTTTTTAACCTATTGCCACCTGTGTAACACATATGTGCGGTGGCTAAAGGGTGGGCTTCAACACCCATGTACTTTGCATCACATGATTTCTGATCTTTCCTGCCAGGCAGGCTTTCAGAACCTTTTAAAGGGACCCCGAGTGAGTGGGAAGGGGTTAACATCTCTACGTTTGGCTTCTGGGATCAAATGGAGGAGGCCTTGACTAAGCTCCAAGTTGCACCTTGGAGCTTACACAAGGCCGTCCCCATGTGACAGTGTCTAAGTAGCCAATCACCAAGTACCAGCATTGTCATAAGGTAGAAAGAGGGTGAGTAACAAGCCCCTCATTTCTGGAAGTGTTTTCTAGTATTTTTTTTTTTTCACTCCCTATGGCTGAATGGGGCAGCAAAGGTGAGTATGTATTGCTGGTGGTGCCTGTAATAAAGTAGACCCGTTGCTTAGCCTTTCATAGGTGGACAAACCACGGGATTGCTTTAAGCTGTGCACATAAAATAAAGCGACAGATTAGCCATTGTAACTACTGTATATAATTGGGAAGTCAAATTATATTAAGTGTTTATGAATCTTCAAAAGCAATAAAAAACAACTGTCGCATTCATTACAGAGATCACCCAGAATATTGGAAAACCTTCAGAAAGAGTCTCTTAGACTTGGAATTCAAGTCGAGACTAGAACTTGTGGTTTAGGCTATTGATTGTCTAATAGTTCATTCTTGTACTTTTCTACACAGATTATTAAAAATATGCCGATGTGAATCTATCGTTCACGTAGAGTAGAGTAGAATGTAATCTTGTATTTTCTTGTTAACAGTCCACAAAAGACTTTCACCAATCTCTTGTTTGTGTAGGGGAGTTACAAAGTGGGGTTGATTTTCTAAAGACAAATACACTGGGAAGTTTTTCAAGAGAAGTTTCCTTTTGCAAGGGAATTTTTCCCAAAGCTTAACCACTTCAATGCTGGGCACTTTCACCCCCTTCCTTCCCAGGCCAATTTTCAGCTTTCAGCGATGTCGCACTTTTAATGACAATTGCGCAGTCATGCAACACTGTAACCATATGACATTTTTTGGTGATATTTATTCACCAATGGGTTTTTAATTTTTTGCTAATTATATGAACAAACACAGAAAATTTGTTTCTTCGTTTCTGTCATAAAATTTTGCAAATAAATAATTTTTCTTCATAAATTTAGGCCAAAATTTGTTCTGCTGCATTTCTTTGGTGAAAATAACTTAAATCAGTGTATATTATTTAGTCTGTAGGGAAGTTATAGAGTCCTCAAACTATGGGATATATATTTGAAAATCAATCAATCCTGATTTACTCATGGCCTATCTCATTTCTTGAGGTCTAAAATCACCAAGAGAGTACAAATATCTCCCAAATGACTGCTTTTTGGAAACTAGACAGTCCCAAGATATTTAGTAACAGGCATGGCGAGTTTTAAAATTTTTTATTTTTTTGTCATAATTGTTTGGAAAATCAAGAAATTAAAAAAAGCACAATTTTTTTTTTAATCTTTACATACTGTCCCTAGTGCAGCACAGCGTCATCATATAACTGGTGTGGCAGTGATCAGGGACACTGACTGGTGTCAGTACAAAAAAAAATGATTACTTTTTTTTCACATTTTTTTCATACTCTTTTTCTTTGTTTTTACAATTTGGTAATACACTGTGACTAAAGCAAAATAATGTTACAATGGAAACATTGTTATAATCTGAGAAAGTGATTAGGATTACACATTATGATTGCTAATAGCAGTCAATTTCAGTGATATAAGCAAGCATTTTTATTGAATGAAATACATTTATTCAGCGTGTTTTGTTGTGATTAGCTGTGATTGGCCACAGATAATCACATGGTACAGATGGGCTGTGATTGACCCTGTCTGTACCATGTGAACACAGCTAGCATCACAATTGTATACAATGAATAGCATGAATTGAAGCCATTCATTGTTAATTGTCACATGATCTGCTGTGATTGTTCACAGCAATCACATGGACCGGACGTGGGCTGGTACAGTGATCTGTCTTCGGCTGTGTCTAGTGACAGATCGCGCCCGTGCAAGGCATTATATGATGTCCGCCCGGAATGAGAAAAGTTCTGCCTGTCCGTCATTGTGCAATACGCGAGGCGGGAAATGGTTAATGCAGTGATGTTTCACTTTGCAAAGAATATCCAATCATGTGTGAGGAAAATTTAAAAAATGCCATTTTCGCTGGAAGATGATTGGATTATGGAAGTCAACAGAGCTTCACCTCAGTCAGTAAAACTGGCCATACATGGATAGAAATTTGGCCAGTTCATCAGGGAGTGGCCGAATTTCGATATACTGTATGTATGGGCTAGCTGGTTGTGTTCAAATTGATCTATCACTCGACTTTTGTACAACCTGCCTTTTGAGTTTTACCCAAATGCTCAGTGTTAGCCGGCAACACTGTTTATATTCTGCCGGCGGGGAGCTTTCCCCGGCATGTATGGCTGGCTTTAGTGAATGAGGTGAAGCTCTGTTGGTTCCCTGCCAGCAGAATCCTATAGCACAGCATGAATGATTCCTCATTCACATCTAATGTGTGGATGAGGGAATCAGATCATTTTTTTTTCAACTGGCCGGTTGAACAGAAAAATAAATTAATGAATTGCAGTCTATTAGCCTTTAGTACATCAACCCCATTGTCTTTTTCTGATTCTGCTCCTAATTTCTTATGCCATCCAGGGTTCCACATAAAAACAGGAGATCAGGAATGAAGTGGGCTATTGGTGGATGTTTTTTTTTAGCACGGTTGGGGAATATCTGTGGAACTTCTTGAGACCAGTTAACCAGTTTGGAAAGCCAAGAGAATGTTTCCTTCATCTCTTACTCTATATTTACACCATTGCTATTTTTGCCACTTGAAATATCCCATCATGCATTGCTTAATTATTAATGTTTCATGCACATTCCCACACTAATAATCGAAGTCTGGCTCTCCGGCCTCATGCGAATTCCAGACCCTTTTTGTACCAAACTAGGGCCAAGAACACAATATTTTCTTTTAGCCTGGAAGTTCTTGCTGTGTAACCCACTGAAGCGGACTTTAAAAGAGAAATGTAATCAGAACACAAACATATCAGTAAGTTTATATAATATTATCTTAGGAGAACGTGATCTTTCCTTTGTAGCATGATCTCCAAAAGCAGCACTACTAAAGGTTAAAATAAATCTTTAATAGTATGGTGTACATTGGTAGAGCCCAGTTATGGATTGTTAGGCTGAATATGAGAGTCTTTTAATTCATTGTGTCATATATAGTAATTTAATAACAATAGATTCCATGTATGAAGTGTATGAAGTAAGTCTTTGTGTTGATTTATTAAAGGGAAGTAGACTGATTACTTTGCAGGGGAATTATCCCCAAAGCTTAGTGAATGGGGTGGCACTCTTCTGATTTCCACCATCAAATCATGTTCAAGCAGAGATGCTGTTTTCCTTGCATGTGATTGGGTATTCTTTGCAAAATTAAACTCCACTGCACTCACTAAGCTCTGGGGATAATTTTCTTACAAAGTATAAATTCCCTTGCAAAGTGAACACTCTATTTGCCTTCAGTAGATCACCCCCTATGTTTCTCTCCTATCCCTTTTTTGCTTTAACCAGTCCTTGTTAGAGGATTAGATGGATTGAGGGGAACCACAAACTTGCTTTGGAAAGTATTTCATACATGAAACCATGAGATTGATTGGTGTCCTTGCTTGGAAGGATAGGAGAACATTTGCAATCTAATTTTTCCTCTTCTGCCCATTTTGTTATAACTATCATTATTTGCCTTATTCATGTGGCCAAGGACAAACGATCAAAGATAAAAATAACAGTCATACGGCTAAAATACATTTTATGGCAAAAACACGTGCTGGTGCAACAAGGTTGCTCACTTGGCATGGGTGCCATTTGGAGAACAATTTGCATTTATATAACAAAAGCATTCCCTGATTGGATAAAGTGGACATTGTGACATCACCTTCTCACATCTCCACCTCGTCCAATCAGAAAACTCTTTCCCTTCATTGAGAAAATGCAAGGTGTTCTTTGAATGGCACCCATACCTAGTGTGCGCCGTCCTGTGTTCACATTACAGTAGGGCAGCCACTTGGCACCAGAACTGGAATCCAATGGAGATTGCTGTAGTAGCTGTGCCCACAGGTATGGCACATACATACTTACATTGGTGCAAACTGGACCAATGCAACTATGTAAAAATTGGCATCTCTAAGCTTCAGCTTTAAACTTTCTTTAACTCACCGTTTTTCCATATCTATTTCTTTCTCTCCTTCTCTAAACAGCACAATGTTAATAAGTATTTATATGGTACAATGAACAAGAGCACATATTATAGTCATAATATGACTTCACTCCATACTCAGATTTGACTAGGACGCTGGACTATGTCTAAACCCAAAAGCTTTTAGATCTCACACGCATGCAAATGAACTGTGTCATGGCAATTTCTCTAGATAAATTGGCTTCCTGAAAACACAGCCGTCATCCAAGCAAAATACAGACACTTGAACTTAAAAATAGTATTACTCTTGTTAGAGTTTTAACTTTATTTTCAATGTGTTCCTTGCTGCAAGAGTTTTCAAGGGCAAATAAAGAAACTGCTGGACAGAGCCTCATATCGCATATATCATTTGCTAAGATGGACAATTTACCAGAAATAATTTAATCTGTACCTAGCGAAGTCTTGTCAGGCACTCCTGGATTCATCAGAGGCAGGTTATTTTGGAAAGGGGTGCTTTTCTAGGAACCTGATCTCATAGTTTGTTACTGCCAAGAACTAGCCACCAATCAGATTTACACTTTCAGGGTACACTTGACATCTAATGGTGGTGGTGGGTGGGTGTACTTGGTATTAGTGGTAGTACTTGAATGAATGTACTGTACTGTATAGGAACTGTGTTCTTGACAGGCAGCAGACCTGTTCTTCCTAGGTATTCTTAGGTATTCAGAATGACCAGCTCCATTTTGATTTTTACAATCCAGGGTGGCTTTAACTAACATAAATGTGAGTCCTCAGGTAAAATCTTTTATTGGTGTTCCAAATTGTGATTTTCCCCTCTTTTTAAAAGTCCTACCTAGCAGTAGAAGTGCCACAAGATTTGGACCATTACCTTAAGGCCCCTTTCAGACGAGCAGTCTGATCAGGTCAGCCTGTCCGTTTTTCGGCAGACCTGATCAGACTCTCCATTCTCTTCTGTGGAGAGGTGGATGTAAATGGACTTGTGTCTGTTTACACCCGCCTACGTGCAATGCAATCCGCTACAAACAAACGGTATGTGGATCTGTTCCCCTCTATCTGGGTGGATCTGATTGAATGACAGTATGGTGTAAACAGACAGCCGGTCCGTTTACATCCAACTACCCATAGAGCAGAGCAGGCTGTGTCCATGTCCACTCTGCAGTGAAGTGGAGCGGAAACAGATCTGTCATCCACCCGCTCTGCACTGCTCAGTGGGGGATCAGCAGAGAGATCCTCCTTTGAGCACGTGGAGTCCACTGATGTGAAAGGGCTCTTGTTGGTCAGAGAAAAAACCTCCTTTTTGCCCCCTCTGGTTTTGTTTCATTGAGGCCTGACTTTCTCTGACTTCACAAGTTTGTTAAATTCCATTTTCCTGTCAGAAGAGACTAGTTTGTCATTAAACTCAGTTCCATTGGATGTGAGGAAGCAACTCTGAGGAGCTTAGCAATGAAGTCAGAGAAAGTCAGACCCCACTCACAAAGTGAAATTATGTCTGAGAAGCATGGAAGAAGCGTTTCTAGCTCATTAAAGCTGGACTTCGGGGATGATCTTTATTGTATTTTACATTGATTCAGCTTGGCACGATGTAAGTATGCTGATCTCACACCTGATGGACTGCTGGAGAAGCTACTACAGTGTTAGCCATAATCTTCCAGGATCTACTGAAATGCTATGTGAGCGGTTTTCCCTCTGCAACCTGACCAAAGGGGGTCACTCACTTGGCACCACCGTCATTCATAGAACACCTTGTATTTTTTTTAGTTAGTTCATGGTGTTCTCTGTTTTGGATGAGGTGAGGAGGACAGGTACTGACATCACATTGTCTACCTTCTCCAATTAGAGAATTAGCCTTGTATTCATCAAAAAAAAAAATCAAGGCATTCAAGTAATGCAGTTTTTATAGCTAGCTGCTGACTTTTATTTTTTTACAGAGTCAGTAGAACTCCGCTTTAAGTAACCACTGACAACAATAACTGTGGTAGCTTTCTTAAAAATGGTGGCATTCTTTTCCAATGACAACCGATGAAAGGAGCATTCTCCCCACTGTCCCTCAATGTATGGGGGTACCAGACTAAACACCATTACACTGGTGTAATAGGACATTATTTCCACTGATCACCAGGATAAGGTGACCGCTAATGTGTTGTGGTGAGCAAAACATGATTTCCGTACAAAATAATAATTTCTACAAAGGGTCCACCAAGACCTGAGCATCATTTCAAGGGATCCTCTACGGTAAAAAGATTGGGAAAGGCTGGACTAGGTATTCCCATATTGTACGGTTTTATTATTTTATTGCTCTAGTTTTTACTAAGCTGAAATATCGTTCTATATATTGCAATGCTACTTCAGACGCAAGAGCATAGTTACCCATGAATTTGACAGGTTAAAGTCTCTACATTACCACCATATGTTTCCTTTTAGTTTAAAAGGATTGACACATGGACACTTTAGAACATCACAAATGTCCAGCCAGGAAAGCACGGTGTTCACAATATCAAACATACTCCTCTAGTAACATATTAATGTGAATGAGAAGAAAAGCTGCCCTGGCACATGACAGTGTCTTTCCACTGGCACAGGATCACGGGTTTCAATGAAGAGAGGGTCCAGAACAGTGTTTTGGCAGCACAAAATGAATGTTCTTGTGCATAAGCAGAACAGAGTTTAGAAGCCAAAGTCATGTGCAATTAGAGGGGCACTTTTTCATGCCATGCCATGGTTTCCTGGTTTCACATGCCATTGCTCTAAATATTTGAGGCTTCATCTCCTTTTTAAAGCTGTGGATATGATTTACTTTTGCTAATTCACAATAATGCTGCCCAAAACTGGTATTTTACTTTTATGTTGGTATTGATGAATTGAATTGCCTGCTTGATTCTTACAGCTTTCTTATACTCCAGTAATGATAGTTGCTTGCCATTGGTGGTATGTCCACTCCATCCTACAAGGCTATAACCTGGGTGTTCCTTTCTTCCCGGATACATGGTGGAGAATCATCTTTTGGTATGTTTTTAGCTGCGGCTGTTGTGGCAGACTAGTAATGCCAGTGCAGACTTTTTAACATACCCAATGGGAAGTGTTTAGAAGCCGTACCACCTATGGCTTCTAAACACTTGATTTAAAAAGAATTTGCATAGCCATTCACCGAGTGAAAGTGTGTGTATATTCCTTCTGTGTGATTGGGGTAAAAAAAAATTGTAAATAGGCTGTATACTGTACTGTGCTGTTTGAATATAAATCATTTATTTAAAAAGGAAAATACCAAATCTGGCCACTAGATAAAGCTAAGCATCATAGGGATTTCCTATAATACTTAGCTTCACCTAATGATCAAATGTTTTCTGTTTGAAATCAATGATTCACATTCGATCTGCATAGGATAAATTCCTTTTTTGCCCAAGTCACACAGAACGAATGTACATGGACTATCACTGGGTGAATAGCTATGCAAATTCTGTATAAATCAACCCCTTTGTGTAAGGCTAGAATAGCAGTTTGCACAGGGCTGTGAACTCCCTCTGTGACAATCTTTGCATCAGAGTCCCCCTGAGGAGTTACCCTCACATCAGAATCCATATCAGAGTCCCCCCTTACATCAGTTTTTCCATCAAAGCCCCCATTACATCAGGGTCCCCATCAGAGCCCCCCTTAAATCAGGGTTCTTATCAAAGCCCCCCTTACATCAGAGTCCTTCAGAGACCACCCTAAGAGTTCCCCCTTACATCAGAGCCCACATCAGAATCCCTCCTTACATCAGGGTCCCTATCAGCACCCCCCGTATATCAAGGTCTCTGTAAGAGCCCCCCTTACATCAGAGTCCCAATCAGAGTCCGTCATATCAGTGGTTCGTCCCTAACTTGCTTACAGTGTGGCTGTAGTCAGTGTAGCAGCAGGATAGAAGCCAGGAGGTGGAGCAGGCATACAGTTAGGTCCATATATATTTGGACACGGGCACAATTTAAGTTTTTTTCAGGTATTTACCAAAACATATTCAAGCTATAGTTATATAATGGATATGGGATGAATGTGCACATTCTCAGGTTTAATCTGAGGGTATGTTCATCCAAATTGGAGGAAGGGTTTAGGAATTACAGCTCTTAAAATTAGCCATCCCCCCTTTTTAAAGGGACAAAGAGTAAGAATATAATCATAAATAAAATGTTCATTTTTAATATTTTGTTGAGAATCCTTTAGTAGCAATGACGGCCTGAAGTCTGGAACCCATGGACATTACCAAACACTTGGTTTCCTCCTTTCTGATGCTTTGCCATCTCTAACTGCAACTGTCTTCAGTTGTTCTTTGTGGGTCTTTCCCTCTTTAGTTTTGCCTTCAGCAAGTGAAATGCATGCTCAGTTGGGTTGATATCAGATGACGTTGTGTGCTTTTGATCATGAGCTGTTCCAAGCCTTCTCCGCACTTTTTTCTTGCCGTCATTCTGGTACAGTTCTTCGTTTTATCCATTCAAAGAATGCTTTTCCAGAACTGGTCTGGCTTTTTTAGATGTTTTGTGGCAAAGTCTAATCTGGCTCTTCTATTCAGGCTTATGAATAGTTTGCACCTTGTGGTGAACCCTCTGTATTTGCTCTTGTGAGCTCTTCTTTTGATTGTAGACTTTGACAATGATACACCCACCTCCTGGAGAGTGTCCTTCACTTGTCTGGATGTTGTGAATGGGTTTTTCTTTACCATAGAGAGGATCCTGTGATCATCCACCACTGTTGTCTTCCATGGACATCCATGCCTTTTTATGTTGCTGAGCTCACCAGTGCGTTCTTCTTTCCTCAGAATGTACCAAACTGTTGATTTGACCACTCCTAATGTTGCTGTGATCTCTCTGATGGATTTGTTTTATTTTTGAAGCCTTACAATGGCCTGTATCACTTGCATGGACAGCTCCTTTGAACACATGATGTAGGTTCACAGCAATAGATTCCAAATGCAAATACCACACCTAGAATCAACTCCAGACCTTTTACCTGCTTAATTGATGAATAAATAACGAAGGAGTAGCCCACACCTGGCCATGAAACAGCTTTTGATTCAACTGTCAAATTACTTTTGGTCTCTTGATAAAGGGGGGGGTGGCTAATCTTAAGAGCCAGAGTTATGAGTTCTACCTCCTTCCACTGCAGCTGCCTTAAAGTTTATCTAGGAGGAGAAGGCCCAGTATAGACAAATAGACACTCACAGAAGAGGAGAGGGCTTTGTTGCTCAAGGAAGGATGCGAAACTGTGGCTGTGCTTGCAGAATCAATTCTTCTTGCAGTGGTTGAATTCCCTAGCTTAGAGGCACATTGCAAGTGAATTAAAAAATGTATATGGAAAGGAAAAAGACTGCAAGTAAGCATTTAACATACTTGATGTTGTCCATTGATCTCTTTAAGTACTTAAAGGGTAGGTTTGCATTTTCAGGAAAAATGAAAAGGTAAACTAACTCCAAATATCCTGGACACCCCTCTGGACGCCTCTGCACATGGTGGGCTTGATGTCCCGTGCTGCCAGTGTAGCGGTCCGCTCACCATACACTGCAATACAGTCCTATTGACCAATGGGCACTTGCCATTGTGAGCATTATGATGGATGCTTTGTCCGGGTTTATATATTGCAGTGTAGGGACCTCTACACCAGCAACACAGGGTATTGCAGCATTTATGTGCATCAGGGTTAGGAGGGGTGGCCAGGATATTTAGAGTTAGTCCACCTTTTAATTTCATGTAAAAAAGGTGAACTTACCCTTTAAGCTTTAACCCCCTGGAGGTATTCCCGAGTGTAGCTCGGGGTTAACTTTCAGTACCAGAAGTGGTAACCTGAAGCTACATTCGGGAATACACAGCAGCGTTGCTCAGGGATCCCTCCAGCACTGACCTTGTCTTGCAGTCCCACGATGTCCCCCCTGCAGCGTCCCTGGCCATGTCCTCCGGCCGATGTCAGCATCCGTTTTCTGGGTTCCGTTCCCTGCGAGCAGCGGGACATACGGGACGTATGGGGGATGGAACCGGCAGGAATTTAAAAAATGTAAAAATTTTATATTCACTCATTACACTAAACTCTGATAGTATTACATTACTGTATCAAAGCATTTCACATACATTTTGTCCCGAGTGCTTTGTCCTGTGCCCTGCCTACATTTTTACTGTTCTTTCTGCCTGGAAACTGAGAAAAGTCCATGGCGTCCAAAAAGCGTCCCTTTAGGTCAAAAGCGGTTTTAGACCAGCTAGAGAACAGGGATAGTAAATTAGAACCACTTGCAGAATTGAGTGATAATGATTTGTGGGGAAATTCATCATCAGACACTGAAAACGGTTTTGCGACTTTGCTCAGTGATGTGCGAACTTGGCGCTTTATTTCAAATTTCAGTATTTTTGGTTTGATTACATTATTGAATTCAATTTATTATTATATTATTATTTTTTATGATTATTTATTATATTATAATTTATGATTTTGTGTTTCAAATTTTATCATACCCAGGATGTTAACTAGACTCTTGTTCGGACAGATTTCAGTGAGTTATTCCTAAAAATGACAGGCCTACAATAAAAAAACAACATATTTCCATGCTAAAAAATGTACCGCTTTGAGCACAGAAATAGTGACATAATCAGATCGCTAGGGAGGTTGAGAGAATTTTTTTAATGAATTTGTAATATAGTCATATTACAAATAATATAAATATGGCAATAAGGAAGTGAACACTGTAAGGATGACATGACTGGCAGCACCCGGCAGCCAAGCACCTATCTGTCTAGAGTCAATGTTGACTCCATGTGCCTCTGTACACATGTGTGTCACACTTCATACACTTACACATGACTAGGATTCCTTTGCTGTCTTTACTTGTGGTGTGCTGTGACTTTTACGCTTTCTCACCAAGCTTATAGCCAGAGGGGTGAACAATAACAGCTATAATTAACACCCATGAAAATGCCAAATCCAGCTCTCAACTCTGGTAGTCATAAAAAGATTTTGTGTACCTGGAATCTGTATTCCGGGTAACGCTACATATTACAGGTGAAAGCTGGGGAGGAATTCAGTCCGCTTTGTCACGGAACATTAAACACATACATGTCTTTCTTTGCTGTATATTGTAAATCAGTTTTGTTCTGTTACTCTGACAACAACAACAGGGTACATTCCTCTATGGGGTGTAGATTATGTGTTTTTCCCTTACCTCAGCCACTTTGATTTGTTTTCTACCTTTAGCTTGTGTGATCTGAAAATAATCTTTATTGTACTTTGTGTTACACCCAGAACTATTATCATTTGTCTGGCAGTCCATTCCATTAAACACGGCATAATGAAAATATATTTCCCAGGGGCTTCTAGCTGTTTTCACAGTTTTAGCCCAATGAAAAATATACAAGATGGTCAAATGTTGGTGGAAACCTGACCATCACACCAATATGAGCTAGTTGGGCATCTTATTTCTCTCAATCCATCCCCTCCTTACAATCCTAACTTCTGTGGACACCTAACCCTCAAACCTATATGAGTTGTTGGACATCCCATATCCAAACCATTGGTATTACTATGGAGTTGGCTCCTCCTTCGAGGCTATAACAGCTTTAAATCCTCTTGGAAGGCATTTCACAGGATTTTGGAATGCGTCTGTAGGAATGTGTGTTCTGCAAAAGAGCATTTGTGAGGTCAAGAAAACCTTGCAAATGGCATTCCCAAGGTTTTCAGTAGGGTTGAGGTCAGTGCTATGTACAGGCCATTCAAGTTCTTCCAGAACCATGTCGTTAGGGACCTGGCTTTGTGTACAGAAGTACAGTCGTGCTGGAACAGAAAAGGGCCTTCCCAAGTTCATTGTCTTTGCATGCGTTAACTGTATCTTAAAGTGTTACTAAACCCAGGACCCTGCATTCACTATATCTGGTCTCCCACAGTACGCAGAACATGGAAATGCAATTATTTTAGTAAACATAAACTGCTAAATACCTTTTCTCATCAGCAATTCAAGCAGTCTTGTGACTTCTATTAGTGTCCAGCAGAGCACTCGTTAAATCTTGAGGAGGAGTTTTCATTCTCCCCTATGAGGCTGCAGGACCCCTGACCCTCTGTCTGGACAGCGCTGATTGGCTCTGTACTGATCACATGCACTCTCCAAAGAAAAAAAAAACTCTATAGCAATACACACCAAACTGAGCATGTGCAGCTTGCTCACAAGGATCTGTTCTATCAGAAGATGGATTGGCGACTGTGGAAGGAGAGGATGATTTTACTGTTGTGGGTTTAGTAAAACTTAAAAAAAACAAAAATGTGAACTCAAGATCATTTTTTGCCAGATCAGATTTTAAAGTGTTTATCAGCCTTCTAGTATCACCATGTACCCCTTTAACCATGTTCTTGTGAGATTAATGTTATTATATAGAATTTATATAGCACTAGAAGTTTGCACAGGACTTTACCTTACAGTTACAATACAATTACATGAGGGCTAGGAGAGCCCTGCTTGTGAGAACTTACAATCCAAAAGGGAAGGTCAATTGAAAAGGTAATAACTGTGTAGGTTTATCTGATGGAGGAAGTAGGTGGAAGTGGGATAGATGACCTTAAGAAATGAGCTTGTGGGCTGATGGATGTTGACTGCGAGCCCACCAGGTCCTTCTGAGCTACGCTAGGCACTGTGGGCAGGGTCACTCGCCATAAACACAGACTACCTTTGCTGTTTTGTGCTCATCCATGCCACGGGACAATGGAAGCCTCTCCCATATCGCTTGGCTGTGCATCCTAGGCTGTTCCTCCTTGAGCTGGCAGAAAAAAAGCTCTCACACACAAGGAAAGTCCAAACCATATTGTTCCCAAACATGGGCGTCCAAGTACCATTGCAACCTGACCAACTGGGTGATCCTTGCCAGAAGTGAACAGACCCTTGGGGCAGATATACTTCTGCTGGGTGGCAGTACTTGTGGCCAGATTAATCATTAGGTGGGAACCTAGAGATGCCCATAAAATAGCAGGGTAGGGCACACAGGACTCTGGTGACGGTGAAAGATCCTCGTCACTGTCAAAAAGTAGCGAGTTCCAGGAGATCCCCTTCCAAGGTCCCATGCGGGGGACCTGGAGGATGAACGGGGTCTCCTTGGTTGCAGAATAACCTAGGTGGGGTCTTTGAGGGAGGAACAGCACCGGTGAGTCTAGAATGGGTGAACCAGTGTTGTTCGGAAGGTCTACAGTGGACAGGTCCAGGCTGGTGGATGCGGTACTTCCTCTAAGATTACTTCTGAAGGTTCCGTCCTAGCTCCCTGGACAGGTGGGTGTCCAGTTGCAGATGAACAGGGTGGCAGCTCGACCCCTAATCCAGTGGGGAAGGCCATCCCTGAAAAGATGAGGTTGCAGGGCGAGGATCTTAGCCAGGAGCTCCTGTAGAGTGGTGGATCCGGTGCCATCCGGGACAGGCAGTCCGTCAGGAGCGAGGTCTCTGGCTTCTTCGACCGCAGGAAACTGCTGGAACAGAAGAGCTCCACATCGATGGCAATGAGCCCAGGCAATACTGGCATATAAACCAAGACAAAAAACTGAGCTTGTGTGTAAAAATAAAAATGATTAAAGAGCTACAGCTTCACTATGAGATATTTTTCACAGAGAATATCACTGTTTCAAACAATGAGCTACGCTTAAAACATGTGAAACTAATGTGGAAAGATATGTTTTAAAATGTGGTCTAATAATCTTTCAAAAGTAGACAAATGTTAATCAAATGTTACGGTATATACAAAAATCCAGATAAACAAAAAATTTAAAAGTCCACGTAATGAAGAAAAGTCCTCTATTATGTGCATAAACATAAAATCACAATCCAAAATCAGTTCTCCACCACCAACTTATGAAAGTCCATGCTGGAAGCACTACTAATGGAACATGCTTACCAACTATAAATGACCCTCTAACTAAAGAAAAGTCATAAAGAGCTCATGGATAAAGACAGTGTCAGGGACACATCACTCCTGTTGGTAATCTTTTAAAACATTAGGGATCCTCAAAGAAATCCTCCTCCCATCACCATCCGAGCAGTACTTATGAGAAAATATGAAAACAAACATCCCACATAGTGTACAATCTTTAAAACATTTTTCATTAAGCTAAGTATTACACTCACATGTACAATAAAATAGGCGAGCAATGAAAAACCTTATCCGGTCGGCATATACTGCAAATCCACCCTGACTTCTGGGATCGCGGGACCGCAATGACGCCATCACATAGCTCCGCCCTAGGCATTTCGCCATAAATGACTTCTTTGGAAGAACTTTTCTTTTTCTTCACCACGTGGACATTTTAGTGATTTATCTTGATTTTTGCACATAATATTTCATTAATTGTTGTCTACTTTCGAAATATATTTAAAGCACGCTTGAAAAAATACTGGCATATAACCCGGACTTCCTCTTGGGTGTCTGTGCAGCAGTGGGCAAACCCTACGGCAGGTTGGTACTGAGCTCCAGTGACCAGTACCTTCTTCCAGGGAAGCTGTCGGTCCAATTTAGTGACCTGTAGTAACGCACTTGGAGGGTCTGAGCATCCTTCCGGAACCAGTTGCTATATACACACCTTATCAGTGTCTCTGCCAATCCAGTGGGGGTACCTTGTGCAGGAGCCAATCAGGAAGCAGCATGGCTAGTCATGTACAGTATTGCTAGGCAAGCCTGGATAAATTCTAACTAACTATTGCTATAGTCTTTTTAGTGGAGGTCTTCAGGTGTATGAAGTAGGCGAAGCCCTATGTTTGGCGCCAAATCATATGGCCTGGTGGATATTGACTGTCATGACTGCAGGCCCACCAGGTCCTTCTGGGCTATGCTTGGTACTGTGGGCAGGGTTACTCACCATTAACTTCGAGTACCTTTGTTGTGTCATGCTCATCAATGCCCAGGGACAAGGCGGGGAACGCTTTCAAGGAAAGTCAACCTTAAGGCAGTCCTGCAACTTAGAGATGGGCCATACACTCTATGCATTGAGTGTATAACTGGATTACAACTAACCTTCTGGTCCCGTGTCAAAGCACACCTTGACTGTAACTGTTGCATTTAGGAGAGACACGCTGAGCTCTTGCCCACTCCACCCATCCAATGTATCTCTACCATCTCGCTCCCAGTGACAGAATGGGGTCCTGTTGTGCACATAGCGCGGACCTCATGTGTGAACTTTGTTCCTCATGCTCTCCTAGGCCTGGTGGCTTAGGCTGAGGGCTTCCGTGATGCCGATCTGCTCCCAGTGCTGTGAGAGACGGATCGCTGGGGAGAAGGCCCGAGGCAGCGACCCCCTCGCTAGAATATCTCACTTAGCACAGGAACCATGCTTCACGACAGGCTGCTTGTACTGATCACTCATCTCTCCTTAACTTTGGCAACTACTTGCATCTCCTCCGTACCATGTTAACTCCTGAAGAGACTGATTCATATCCCAATGTACTATAAGTGACCCGAGCTTCAGATGTCTATGTGTAGTGTGCCGGTTACTTTCATACACCCCTTTAGAATAACTTCAGACCAGGCAGGACAATGTTTCCAAGGCTTTACTGGTAAAACTTCAGCATAACAGATTAACAGTTTAAATAGGCAAAGAGTCTTTCCCTAATTAACCCTAACTGTGGCTACCGCAGCATACCTGCATAGGTAGAGTTCAATAGTGGTAAATCCAAAATGGCGGTAGTCCCTGACGATGGTGTCCAGACAAGTCAATATATTTCAGAGTGGACTGCAGGTCCAAGCAGACCTTCTACATGATGCAGTTCCTCAGACTAAGTTTAGTGGGAGACTCAGCCTCAGATGGCTAGTAGTTACCTATGTTAACTGTGTTTCCTTACCTTGCTTTTGTTATAAACCCTTATTGTACAAAATTAGTGCCAGCACACTTGGCGACTGAAGTTGCTGGAGCTTTTTGACCTTGCCTTCTCTGTAACCTTCTTTTTGTAAAAACTATAAAAGTTATAAATGTTAGATACAATTTCTTCCCCCCTTCTTCAAAGCAGCTAAGAATAATCAAATTATTTTTTTTTATGATTGTGCTTTAATATTTAGATTGGCTTAAGCTCAGTGGCTCTTTACAGACACTGAACTTTTCTTAAGGGGAAAATATTAGAGGAAAATATTTATATAAAGCACATGTTAGGGATTGCTTGGCTTTGACTCTTCATGTTTTTTCGTCCCTCTTTCTTTGCAGCTGTATATCCAGGCCAGGCGCCCAGAGAACCTCACCATACTGGTGGCCAGAGCAGCTTATCCTTCCAATCCACTGAAGCTGGTGGGTGTAAATAAAGGGGCACCATATCAGCAGTATCAGCCGGTGGTGATGTTACAGCAGCCCTACACTATCCGCTGGGAAGGCCCATCTCCAAAGGAGGTCATCTTATACCCGATTAACTTCAACAGGTATTAAGGATTTTGTACTGTATCTCCTAGATGGCTCTTACTTTACAACTATGCCAAATTATAGTTAAATTGGCCATGCATTTGACTGTACAGTTTCCAGTAGCAGCAGGGGGCCTAACTGGTTGGATACACATTGAAATGACAGTTTAGGAATAGGAATAAGCTTGATTTAGAGTCTGAATCTGTGACAAACCCAGTTCACCCACATCTGTTGAAAGATTGCAAACCCACAGACTCAATGAGCTGTGGGCATCCCCACCCTGCAACTGCCCATTACACAAGAATGGGGTTGCTTGTGGCATCATTGACTTAATGTGGCCATTTTCACATACTAGAAGAATGTCACTGTGGTGGTGGTGGTGGGTTGAATTTCCTTCCACCCCAGCTCATCGGCCCAGCAATACAGGTAACTTCCGGATTTGGACCAAACCCGAGTTCATCTCCATTTGGGAAGGTCCTTATATTACATGGTTTTCGTCACTGTGAAGGAAATTGTACAGAGATTGTAAAATTAGATTGTAACATATATGGCCATTTTAGATTATAATATATATGCTTGGAATTAGATTTTGAATTTTACTTAAGTTTATGTTAATGTGATTTGTAAAGCCCTCTGTTACTGATCATTTTACTGAATGGCAATAACTTATATACATGTATATGATCACACTCTTAACAATATCAGGATATGATCATATCAATCCTGCTAGCACGTAAACACATGGCTACACAGGATGAGCCCCATAGGCAATTATCCAACATGGTACAGAGAGGAGGGAATTTTTGAGGTGCTCAACAGACTTCAAATATTTGATATTGTACTAAAATCATACAAAGCTTTATGCCATATTATCATGTAAAAAACTACATCACATTTGTAGTTGTAAGAAATTTTAAACCAAGATACTCCATATGGCTTGAAGTTCACAAGGCAACAATTCCCACTCGACGCATTTCGTCAAATTTTTGGCTTCTTCAGGAGCTTTACAGATAGCTGCATATAATTGCCACAAGGAGAAACTAAAAAATAACAAAAAATCCCCTCCTCACTGTACAATGTTGGATACTTACTATATGGGATGTGGCGCTAGCTGATCTCCAGCCCACCTGAAACGATACAGAAAATACCCATAGGCAATTGTTGAAGCCAATTCTGCCATAGGCTCTAATACTTGTCTTACTAGGCACTTGCATCTACTGTTATGCAGAGGAGAGGGGAGACGGGGAGCAGTGCAGGTAGATGCTGCTAGTGCTACTAAGGGGGGCACAATGACTATTGGGGAAGGCATGCTAATCTAAGCTGTCCATACACTGAGCGAGTTTCAGATAGTTTCATTCACCTTTACTTACTTTTTCCAAAAGCTTCCATATGCATCACAATGTCCTTAATACATTAACGTGCTGTGCTCAGCTTTGTGAATAAATGCTAATGTTTTCAGATACTCATATAATTGTCCTCCCCTCTCCATCCTGCAGGAGGCAGGACGTACCCAGCGCTGGATGCATAGACCCAAAAACTAACAAATGAGTACTACTGCCTTCTTACCCCTATCTGCGCAGGTGCAGTTCGCTCTCTCTTGTAGTTCAGTGTTCTACAAGACTAAAAGAAAGTGGACTGTGCATGCGTGGGTAGGAAATAAAGCCAGGAGTGTTCATTTTTTTCTGGGTTCTAAGTTCCCGGGGCTGCATAATCAATGCTGGGTGTGTCCTGCCATTTGCAGGACAGATCGGGGGGCTGATAATATGAGCATCAGAAAAAGTAAGCCTGTATTTACAAGACTGAGAACTGCATATTATTGTAATAAGGACACATTGGGGGAGGTTTACTAAATCTGGTGCACCCAGAATCTGGTGCAGCTCTGCATAGTAACCGTTCAGCTTCCAGGTTTTATTGTCAAAGCTTAATTGAAAGATCTGACATTAGAAGCTGGTTGGTTACTATGCACAGCTGCTCCAGATTCTGAGTGCACCACTTAAAGTAGATCCCCTCCACTGTCATGCATAGGGAGGTTTTGGGGGAAAAAGGAATTAAAGGTTGCATGAAATTTTGTTTGCACATAAAAGCTAGCACTGGGCAAAATGCCCTTGCAAAGGGTACCACCAAAATCTTGCAAACTGGCTTAAAAATGTTGCTTCTACAGGTGTTTTGCATTTCGCCTGTATAAGCAGCTCAATTTTATCCTATGTGTTCCTGTACATAACCCTTCTGGTTTGTGTTTTTGAGACTTTTCTGGCAAAAAAAAACACTATATGTGCTTAAACCCATGTACAAAAATGCTCTGTATGACACTAAGACACTAAGACAGGGACAACATTTGAATTCCTATTGTGTGCTACAGCATACTCTGCTAGCTCTCATTTGGAGAAAAAGGATGAAAATACAATTTTAAGGATGTTAGATAAAATAAGAGGCAGTAGCATCCTTCAGAAGGACCTATAAACAAGTCTGAAGGGTGATTATAGGTGTTTGTTACCGAGGGTTGTCATTTATATGTCAGTAATTAGTGGTGTCACATGCACAGCATAAGTCTATCACATTGGATTCAATGCGTGGCTCTGGCGGTCTGTGACAGTCCCCGACGACACGTGACAAAGGCAATTTAGACATAAGCTGTCCCTGTTTGGCTTCACAAATAATTAGCTGCGTTCTGTGGCTTTCCGTCAAGGCTGACAGTGCGGCTGTGTGTCTGACCGGCTTCCAGGCAAGGATTCTTTGTTCTCTGTCAATTCTGATAAGTGCCAGAACTCCCTACACTAGCACAAGCCATAAGTGTGTGTTATGGCTGCCAACACATTTCACAAAACAAACTCATTGCAGACAGAAGCGTATGGAAGCTCTTTAGCAGAAGTTCGGTAACAGATGCAGGGAGGGAAGTGTCAGCATGGAGACACAGGGATGGATGTACGGCTAGATTGCCGGCTAGAAGGTGGGATTGAACCCTGAAGACGGGAATTCGGGGCACAGGACTCATTCGGGGTTAATTTTCTAAAGGCAATTAGGCTGTGCACTTTGCAAGGGAATTTACCCCAAAGATTAATGAATGTGTTGACATTTTGCTTTGCCAAGAATACCCGGTCACATGCAAGGAAACTAAAATAAAACAGCATTTTTGCTTGCACATGATTGGATGATTAAACTCGACAGAGCTTCACCTCATTCACTATACACTGGGGAAAATCCTCTTGCAAAGTGAACGGTCTATTTGCTGCAATGGTCTTTTGATCTCATGTCATGATATTTAGTGATCACAACTGAAACACATAATTTAACTTTTTAGTACTCTACCCATGCAACAACTCACAATAACGCACTAAAAATAACAGCTTTCATATTTTTATTTCAGGTACTTATAAAGCGCCATCAATTTACGTAGCACTTTACATATAAATAAGTAAATATACATATATATATATATATATATATATATATTTGAAATATATTTTAAAAATATTCTTCCCAAATATATTGTCACATATTTGAAATGCTACAATTTTGGCCATATTCAATATATTTAAAAAAAAAAGGAAAATATATATATATTTTTGGAATGCATTTACAAATATATGTAACAATATATGTTAAAATGACTTTTTTATAATTTGAAGAATATATTTTAAAAACATATATTTTTAGTGGTTGTTATTGTTTTTTTTTTTACTAAAAAAAAAGTTTTTTGGGGGGGGGAGGGTCAAACGTCCAAAAATGCAGGTTTGCAGCGTTTTACCACGTTTTGCTGTGTTTTTACAGCTAAAAAACTACTCTAGAAACCCAGTAGCTCTGGGCTTTTTTCCAGCCAAAAAATGTCCTAGCCAAAAAATGTTGATTACAGTCTGTGTGTATGGACACATAGGATACCATGCTGGGGGGTTTTCTAGCTGTAGAAAAAAACATCAAAAGCCCAAAACAGCCGCTGTAAAAACATGAAGTGTGCATGAAGACTTACACTGTAAAACATGGCAAAATGCGATAAAAAGCCGCAAACCGGCATTTTTGGACTTTTTACCAAAATAAATCATTTTGGGGGGGGGGGTAAAAAAACACTAAAAAACGTAAACATGGAAAAATGCAGCTAAACGCGGCAAAACGCCACTAAACGCTAATGCAAAACGCTGAAAAAAGCTGAAAAACTCAGGTTTTTAACTTGAATCTACACAGCTAACGTTACCAGAGTTATCAAAATGTCCCGTGTGCATGAGGACTAACATGAGGACTAACAATGGGCTTGCAGAGCCAGAGCCAATAGGCGCACTCTTACCCAGGTGCGGACTGACCATTTGGAAACTCGGGCACTGCCCGAGGGCCCGGAGTCAGTAGGGGGCCCCATGAGATGCCCCTGGTACCTTTTTCATAGGCTTTTTTGAGTTTGGGCAAGGACACAGGGGCCCATGAGCCCCTATTGCCCGGGGGCACCATGAGTTGTCAGTCCGCCCCTGCTCTTACCTAAGCCCTATAATGGGTTCCCTGTTATATCATATGGAGTATAGCTGTGTGTAGACCGGCTCGTCAGGTGTCGGGGCTTTGTTAGTAGAGGTACTTCTCATTACCGTCCCAAGTGACACATAAATGTACCCTTCAGTGACACCGACCTGTCATGGTGTCAGCACATTATAATCAAGTCGCTGTACGCATTTTCTGATGAAATCTTGTGTCAGCGTGTATCTCCATATCTGACCCAAATCATATATGTGACTTTGTGGGTTGACGTGATGAGTCATTTGTTTCTCTTGTGTAGAGGCGTGAAGGAAAATGGTCTCATTCTTTTAGGAAAATTGTTTTTATTATTAAGGTAATTGGATGCAAGTTAGAGCTTGTTTGTTCCGCGTTTGTTTCTGAAACGTTAAATTCTATCACATTGTTGTGTCGGTGGTTTCAATGCCATGTGAGGCTGATGGGAAGCATCTGTGCCCTTTTCATACTCCAGGCTGCTAAAATGAATATTTGGATATTTACTGACGTTAGGCAGCATGTTATCCATTCCTTGTGTCACCCTAGGTTCACACCTAAGCGTTTTTTGATGCGTTTTGCAGAAATGCAGTACAGTCCATTTAACATGGTTTCCTATAGGACAGGTTCACACCTGTGCGTTTTCACCCGGTGCGTTTTTTGGAAAGGGACTTTTTGGAACGCAAAAAGTTGACTTTTTGTTGCTATAGACTTCAATGGAAACGCTGCAGAAAAGCATTTATTGCAGTTTTGCCGCTGTTTTGATGCGTTTTGCATTTTAAATCTGCCTAGCAACAAGAAAAAAATGGAAAAAGAAAATGCAAAATGCATCAAAAACGTGGCAAAAACGCACAAAAATCGCAAGTGCAAAAATGCAAAATGTAGCGCAATGCAGTGCAGAAACGGCTCAAACGCAACCTGCACAGGTGTGAACCTAGACTAATGAACAGAACATTGTGCGAGCTGTTCAGCTGTGCCATCCTCATACACATTTAGTCCTCATGCACACGGGACTTTTGATAACGCTGGTAACATTAGCTGTGTAAAGTCACATTAAAAATGTTTTTCAGCTTTTTTTATAGTGTTTTTGTATTGGCGTTCAGTGGCGTTTTGCCGCATTTAGCGGCGTCATCACGTGTTGGTCAAAAAAAGTGCAAAAACTCTGGTTTGCTGCGTTTTACCGCGTTTTGAAATGTCCCAGCCAAAAAACGTTGATTACAGTCTGTGTGCATGAACACATAGGATAACATGCTGGGGGGTTAACTTGCTGTAGAAAAAAAATGTCAAAAGCCAAAAACAGCCGCTGTAAAAACATCCAGTGTGCATGAGGACTTAAAGCGGAGTTGCACCCAAAAGGGGAAGTTCCGCTTTAAAGATTGGTCCCCCCGCTCCCCATTAAGGATCGGCACCTTTGGGGAGCGGGGGGGGGGTGTAGTACCCGAATTTGACAGGTACCCGCTCCCACTTCTGCTGCGATCGCCTAGGCAATTAGAAACGGAAATTGTACCCCCCCTCCCTCCCTGTAGTCTTTTGGGACACGTGACAGGTCCCAGAAGACTACGGGACCAGTCAGGAAACACAGCACTGCTCATGCATGCGCAGTGGGCTCCCGGCTATGAAGCCGTAAGCTGTCACAGCCGGGTGCCCACACTGAAGATGCCAGCGCCTGGAATACAGGATGACCGGTGAAACGGCTGGGGCAATGTGGGATCATGAGTGAGTGGAACTCCGCTTTAATCTTGCAGTGGTTAAAGCATTAAAAAATCTAAAAACAAAAAAATGTAATGTATTGCAGCTTACTAATTGATAGATGTAGTGGCTGCATTAGTTTTCTTTTTTTCCTATTCCTTTACTTTCACCTGGTAGTCATCCAGTAAGTCCGTTATCTTTCAACTTCTTTTAAAGTAGAATTTCTGCCCTAATACTAACTAGCCTTAAAAATGACCCATGCCCTCTTCCTGCTACCTATGCCGATTAACCTATGTAAAAAAATGTGTATACTTACCTATTTTCAGCCTGCTCCGGTCACATGATCCTGTGTCAGTCAGCAGAGGCCACAGAATAGGGGAGGGAGTGCCGACAATGGCTGGGACAATAGAGCCTATGGGTGACGTCCTCCTGGATTACCCAGCTGTTGTAAAGCTCTCTCTCCTCTCCCCTGCAGCTGCTAATGCCTGACACAGGGGATCATGTCACTGGACCGGAGCAGGCCTAAATTAGGTAAGTAAACCCATTTTTTTTACACAGATTAGTCAGCATAGGTGGGGGGAGGGGGGCATTTTAATTCTACTTAGTTCTAGACAGGAATTCTACTTTAAAGTGGAAGAAACCCCTAACTATAACGATTCTTAAAAATGTTCCCTTCCCCCTCCTCCTACCGATCCTGCCTAACCTCTATAAAAAAGAAGACCTGTGTCCTTACCTATTTTCAGTCTTCTACAGCTCTGTGTAGGGGAGTGATTGCCAACAGCTGTGAATTCCTGGAGCTGTGACATCACCCATAGGCTCCCATGGCCCATCTGTTGTCAGTAATTTCTCCTCTCCCCTGCAGCAGCTGCCCATTGACACAGCTATGGCTCCCCTGTTGCATGTGAGAGGAGGGAATGCCATAAATCACTGCTCCGGGAATACACAGCCTTGGTCGAGCGCTTCCTTACAGGGAGCCAGAGTTGCGGGATCACATGTCCGCACCGGAACAGACTAAAATATAAGTAAGTAAATATACAGAACTTTTCCATACAGATTAGGCAGGATAGGTAGAAGGAGGGGAAAGGAGATTTTTTAGGAATAGTTATAATTAGACTTTTCTTGTTCAATATCTTTTATTGAATTTTGAGAAGTATAACCGCAGAATCGCCCACGCGGGGGGACAAAATGAACCCGGTTAAAGAAGAAAAACTAATGACAAAAAAGGGAAGCAAAATTTAACAATCCAAAATCTCGAGGCTACGATGGCCCGGAGCTTTGGGCACCAGCAAAGACCAACCATGACAGGGAGTTTCCAGAGAGAGTATACTTATTATAAGGAAGGAAGAAAACAGAAAGAGAAAGGAAAGAAAGGAAGCGGGGGAGGCGACAGGGTGTAAACTCTGGGGGGGTGGGGGTTGTATAGACCACATGGATGGGCCAAGCGGGTCGCTTAACCCTAGGTTCACATCTGTGCAGGTGGTGCCACTGCGGATCCACACAAAAATCCATGCAGCCGCACTACCTGCACAGAGAATTGCGGAACCGCGGGCGGGTGCCATTAGTTCTAATGGCACGCCGCCCGCACTGGAAAACACAACCGTACTGGGAATCGAGGTTCCCGTGCGGGCTGCGTTTTCCAAAGCAGTGCAGGAACTTCTTTTCCTGCGTGTCAAGGGTACGGGAGTCCATTCAAATGAATGGGCTCTCGTGCCCGTGCAAAACGTGACCTGCATGGCCGCAGAGATGTGAACCGGGGGTAAAGGTAGGTATACTAGAGATACACACTGAAGACAGGTCAGCTTCAACAGACCAAGCTGTCCAGAAATATTGGCAGTTCGCTTTGGTGCTCTTGAATACTTAGCCCTGGTTCACATCTATGCGGCTCTGCGGGCCGCGTCTTGCACGGGCACGAGAGCCCATTCATTTGAATGGACTCCCATGCCCCGTGACACGTGGGGAAAAAGTTCCTGCACTTCTTTTGAAAACGCAGCCAGCACGGGAACCTCGGTTCCCAGTACGGTTGTGTTTTCCAGTGTGGACTGCGTGCCATTAGAATTAATGGCACCCACCCGCGGGTCCGCATTCTTCTGTGCGGGTGGTGCGGCTGCATGGATTTTCATGCAGATCCGCAGCGGCACCACCCGCACAGATGTGAACCTAGTATATTATGTATAGATACATGTGCATGGGATTAAATTAAAGTCACCAGCTGAAGCTGGACGGGGCTGGAAGGGGCACCTAGCAAATTCCCAGAATGCAGCCTGCTTGCGTTTTGATCCTTCATGTCTGGATGCATAATGCTCCAAACATAAGAACCGTTAGGTTTACTGTCCAGCCCAGCAGATGTCAGCCTCACATAGAATTTGATAGGCTGCCAACACCTGTGCCCACAGCTAAACACCCTCATGCATTGGGACTTAGGCTCCGTTCACGCCAATGTGTTTTGTAGTGCTTTTTGCAGAAACGCACTGCAGTCCATTTAACATGGTTTCCTATGGATGATGTTCACATCTACGCTTTTTTGAGCTGCTGCATTTTTGAAAATGGGTCAGGGACTTTTTTAAAAGCAAAAAGCAGCATTTTTGCTACAATAGAGTCCAATAGAGAATCTGCTGAATTGCATGGTAGTGCGTTTTTGCCACGATTTGCATTTTGCATTTTTATTCTGCCCAGCAGAAAAAAAAATTCCACTTTAAGAAAAAAAAAAGAAAAAAACGGAACAAAATATGAAACGCGGCAAAATCGTGTGTAGAAAAACGCAAAACAAACTGCAAAAAAGCACTGCAAAACGGACAAAAAGCAAACTGCACAGCTGTGAACGGAGCCTAAATGCCCAATGTGCATTAATCCTTAAAGCGGAGTTCCACTCACCCTGTCAAAAAATAAAAGTCAGCAGCTACAAAAACTGTAGCTGCTGACTTTTAAGAAACAGCCTCTCACCTGTCTTACGATCCCGTGGTGTGTCCCCCGCAACCTGTTTCACCGGCTGTCTGGTGTTCCAGGAGGCCGGCATCTTCAGTGTGGGCACCCGGCTGTGATAGATTGCGGCTTCACAGCCGGGTACCCACTGCGCATGCATGAGTAGCTCTGCGCTTCATGAATGGTCACGTAGTCTCCTGGGACCTGTCACGTGTCCCACAAGACTACGGGGAAGGAGGACAACTTCCGCTTCTGATCGCCCAGGTGATCGCAACGGAAGTGTGAGCGGGTACCTGTCAATTTCTGGTACCCGCTCCCCAAAGGTGCCAATCCTTAATAGGGAGTGGGGGACCAATCTTTAAAGCAGAACTTCCCCTTTTGGGTGGAGCTCTGCTTTAAGTCCTCATGCACACGGGATGTTTTTACAGCGGCTGTTTTTGGCTTTTGACATTTTTTTCTACAGCCAGTAAACCCCCCAGCATGTTATCCTATGTGTCCATACACACACAGACTGTAATCAACGTTTTTTGGCTGGGAAAAAAAAAAAGGACTAGTGGGCTTCTAGAGGAGTTTTTTAACTGTAAAAATGCTCTAACGCTGAATGGTCATAGTGTCAATATGGGGCAAACTGACAGTTGTTGGAGGTCAGCTACACATCAAAATCCAGTGATTCCCTATAAACGATGTGTCTTTTCCCATTTCAGCCTTGAGAAAAAAATTTGGTTAGTCAGGCTTATCTGGAAGTCCTGTTTCCAATTAACTTTAATTGGTGTGTGAAGATTACTGGTGATTCTCGTAAAGTGATAAAATAATTAACTTCCTTTAAAAGATAAAAATAAGTATAAGCTGGGATTATTTCGTGCATTTCTCAGTAGATGACCTCCCCCAGTCTTCCCGGGTTAAGGCACGTTGATCAGTCCAGGAGGTACCCCCTGGTCATAACAGGAATACGGGAGAAGAATACATCTTATTCATCCGGTATTACAGAGCGGGGAGATCTTGTGTTCATAGCGCCCCCTGAGACCGTGATTAGCACACACACCTTTGCTCTCTACCGCTATAATAACTCCCTACTTAACAGAAATACAGATTAATAATTAAAAACCAGCTAGAGAGAGGCGAACATTTAAGGTCTGGCTACTTTTCAGCAATGGAATTTCTTCCAGATTTTGGAATTTTCTTGGCCGTGTATGAAGCTGATTGTTATCCTGGATTGCTCCCGAGCTCTCACTACTGCAGTAATGTAGCCCCAGGCAGTTCTCTATGGGGAATGTCCTGAAGTCGGAGCGCTTGTGTCCACTTAGCTGTCACCTGGATATATGTTCATCGTCATTTTGATGCATTGCAGATAAAACATTTTTACAGGAGATCTCTCCATTTCATCTGCACAGGGAGTGTGTTCCAGGATGGAGTATTACTTCACTTATACTCCTGTTGAAATGCAGTATATGACCTAAGTTCTAGAGTTATTGGACATTATAGACAGCATTGACAGACTCAGGAGACTTGTTATGAATTGTGTTTATCGGCCCAAAAACTCCTCTGAGTGCAAACTGAGCCAAAACTTTTACTTAAAGTGTTACTAAACCCACAACAGTAAAATCAGTCTGTATCTCCTAGATTGTAAGCTCGAAAGAGCAGGGCCCTCGAACCCCTCGTGTATTGTATTGTTACTGTCTTGTCTCATGTTCTGTCCCCCTGCTACTGTACAGCGCTGAGCATACCCTTTGGCGCTATATAAATACTGTATAATAATAATAATAATATGCAGTAAAGCTTGCTTGTTATATTCACTATGGAATATAAGGGGTTAATCCTCCGCATTGTGTAAAAAGGCTGTTTTTCTGATTCTCCCCTTCTTCTAATGTCCCCAATCCATCTGCTGATAGTGCAGAGCTCTAGGATGCACTCTGCACATGCTCAGTTTGGTGTGTATTGCTTGAGAGTTTTTTTTTTTTTTTTTTTTTGGGGGGGGGGGGGGTGCATGTGATCAGCACAGAGCCAATCAGCACTGTCCAAACAAAGGGTCAGGGAGGTGCAGCCTCATAAGATAGTCAGAGGGAATGCAAACTCCTCCTACAAGATTAACCAGTGCTCGGCTGGACACTGATAGAAGTCACAAGACTGCTATATACTGCTGATGAAAAAAAGGTAGTTGGCAGTTTACATACCTCCCAACCATCCCATAGTTACATAGTTTGTCTGGCTGAAAAAAGACAAAACTCCATCCAGATTCCGTGGGACCATCCCAAAACTTCACATAAGTCCCGGGGTCCCACGGATCACCACTCTGTATTGGTGTCCTCAATGGGTGCAATGTGTTCTCTCATACACAGAATTAAGTAAAGATTCCCGTTAGCAGAGCTTGCTGGCAATATCTGCTCCCCCAGTTCCTTCTCAATCTTCAATGCAGTCATTGGTTGCTAGGACTGCCAGCATCTTAGCAACCGATGACACAGTTTGCAGGCCACTTCCCAGCTTTGCCCCTGCCTTCGGCTCCCGCTTTCTGCCTCTCAACAGCTGCTGCCTGATAGGAGGAGTCTTGGAGCCCTGTACTTTTCAGCTTGTCCCACTTGCTTCCTCCACCAGTTTGTGTGCTAGCACCAGGTACCCAGCGCACATGCCCCACATTTGCTCGTGGGTGCCCCAGGCCCCAGCGCCACAACCGCTCGCATTGTTTTGAGTTTTTGTAATTTGGGGATTCCAAGGAGGCTTCTTTCCCTGACTGTTAAGACTGTAGCATGGAGCCGAGTGAAGGTCTGTGAAACTCCTCCTTGGCTCTGTGGTACAGTTCTGGCAGTCGGAGCTCAGTCAGCGGCACTGTGCTGAAAAAAAAAGCACAGCAATGCAATGTCATAGCATTCTGTATTTGTGACAAAGCTGTGGGGGGATTAGAGAGTTGGGGGGGCACTAGTGAGAGAGCTGGGGGGGCATTGGTGAGAGAGCAGTGGGGGCATAGGTATGAGAGCTAGGGCGGGGGCATTGGTAAGAGAGCTGGGGAGTGCATTGGTAAGAAAGCTGGGGGGGGGGTATTGGTGAGAGAGCTATGGAGACATTGGTGAGAGAGCTGGTGGGGGCATTGGTGAGAGTTCTGGAGGGGGCATTATTGAGACTGCTGGGGGGGCATTGGTGAGAGAACTATGGGAGCATTGGTGAGATAGCTGGGGGGGCATTGATGAGAGAGCTGGGGGGGGTATTGGTGAGAGAGCTGGGGGGCATTGGTGAGAGAGCTGGAGGGGGTATTGGTGAGAGAGCTGGGGGGGCATTGGTGAGAGAACTATGGGGGAATTTGTGAGAGAGCTGGGGGGCACTGGTGAGATAGCTGGGGAGGCATTAGTGAAAGAGCTGGGGAGGCATTGGTGAGCGAGCTTGGAGGGGATTGGTGAGAGAGGTGGGGGGACAGTGGTGAGAGAGCTGGGGGGGCACTGGTGAGAGAGCTGGGGAGTCATTGGTGAGAGAAGTATGGGGGAATTGGTGAGAGTGCTGGGGGGGACATTGGTAAGAGAGCTGGGGGGCTTTAGTGAGAGAGCTTGGAGGGGCATTGGTGAGAGAGCTGGGGAGGCATTGGTAAGAGAACTATGGTGGAATTGCTGAGAGAGCTGGGGGGAGTGAGGGCATTGGTAAGAGAGCTGGGGGGCTTTAGTGAGAGAGCTAGGAGGGGCATTGGTGAGAGAGCTGGGGGGCATTGGTGAGAGAGTTGAGGGGGGGATTGCTAAGAGCTGAGGGTGGGGGAATGGTGAGAGGGCTGGGGGATAGAGGTGAGAGTGCTTGAGGAGCATTGGTGAGAGAGCTGGGGGGGATTGATGAGAGAGCTGGGGGGTAATAGGTAAGAGAGCTGGGGGGTGCATTGGTGAGAGAGCTATGGGGGTATTGGTGAGAGAGTTTGGGGGAATTGAGAGAGCTGGGGGGCATTGGTCAGAGAACTGTGGGGGGAATTGGTCAGAGTGCTGGGGGGGGCATTGTTGGTGAGAGAGCTTGGAGGGGCATTGGTGAAAGAGCTGGGCGGGGCATTGGTGAGAGAGGTGGGGTGACATTGGTGAGAGAGCTGGGGGGGGGGGGGCATTGGTGAGAGAGTTTGGGGGAATTGAGAGACTGGGGGGCATTGGTGAGAGAACTGTGGGGGGAATTGGTCAGAGTGCTGGGGGGGGGGGCATTGTTGGTGAGAGAGCTTGAAGGGGCATTGGTGAAAGAGCTGGGCGGGGCATTGGTGAGAGAGGTGGGGTGGCATTGGTGAGAGAGCTGGGGGGGGCATTGGTGAGAGAGCTGGATGGGGCATTGGTGAGAGAGCTGGGGGGCTTTTTTGAGAGGTGAGAGAGCAGGGGGCATTTGTGAAAGTGCTGGGAGGAATTGGTGAGAGAGTTGGGGGCATTGGTGAGTGTGAGAGAGCTGGGAGTTGGGGGGCATTGGTGAGAGGTGAGAGCTGGTGTAAATTAGTGCTTTGTTTTTTTGAGGGGAGGGAGCGGGATTTTTTGCTGAAAGGGTAAAGTGTGGGGGAGTATTGCTTGCTTGGAGGGGAATGTGTCACTCTCCTTACCCCTACATTGTTGACTTCAGGAGCCAGTAGCACTGAAAGTTTGTAACATGAGGAATATTTATCTTTTTGTGCTGAATATGTAAAACTAAAAAATGCTGAGGGCTTGGTTTTACATTAAAGTGTTTCTAAAGGCTGAAGATTTTTTTTATCTTCATGCATTCTATGCATGAAGGTAAAAAAACTTCAGTGTGCAACTCCCCCCAGCCCCCCTAATACTTATCTGAGCCCGATCTTGATCCAGTGATGTGCAGGAGAGCAAAGGCTTTCCCAGGTCTCTCTCTCCTCATTGGCAGGGACACAGCAGTGGGAGCCATTGCTGTCAATCACAACCAGGGATTGAGGGAGCAGGGGGTGGGGCCAAGCTGCACTTTGTGAGCCTTATGGACACGCACAGAGGGGCTTGGGAGTGAGCATGCACGAGTGCCCCCCATAGCAAGTGGCAAGAACAAAATTTACCTTTACAACCACTTTAGAAGAATCTCCACTGCTGGATATTGTATTCAGGCAATCATGGCACCCACAGCTACTTCAGTACAGCTGCACTGCCGATTGTTGGCTGCATCTTTAAATTGACTTTTCTTGAGCCCATCGTTGCTTGCAGGGCCACCCACAGCTCAAACTTTGGCTGATTCAGCAAGAATCGGCCAAAATTCAGTCTATGGGTGGCATTACAGGATTCTTTACAGTTCAGGAAGCATAACACCATCACTCCTTTATCTAGTTCATTTGTCTGTATAACTAAAAAATAGTCCTGCATATACAGCAGATCCTGTCCTCCTTTCAATACCGCAGTCTATTTGTTTTCAATAGAATAATCCGTGTTTTTGTTGAGGATTATTTGGATAAAATATCTCTCATCATCTGTTGTGTGAAATGGTGCCAATCTTCTTCCCCTCTCAGCTGGCACTGCCCAAGCTTGTTGCAGCAATGTCTGCCTCCACCCAGGCATAGATTAGTACTAGTAATTTTATTGCACACGTTCTTTATTTTATTCGTTTTCATCGTATTATTTCAAGGGGAACCCATTAAGACAAAAATGGCTATTAAAGGGATTCTCTCACCAATTATTTTTCTTTTTTTAGCTAGTAGGGATGGTTTAAATACTCTGTTGGTTTCTATTGTTCCTCAGTGGAGAGATTTCCCTTCACTTCATAGTTATATAGTTAGTCTGGCTGAAAAAATACAAAAGTCCATCCAGTTCAACCATTAAAATAAATAAATAAATAAAAGTTATAATCCTATACCCACAGTTGATCCAGAGGAAGGCAAAAAACCCAGCAAAGCATGATCCAATTTGCTCCTGCAGGGAAAAAAATCCTTCCTGACCCTCCGAGAGGCAATCAGATATTCCCTGGATCAACTTTGCCTTTAAATGTTAGTATCCAGTTATATTCTGTGTATCTAAGAAAGAATCCAGGACTTTTTTAAAGCAATCAACTGAGCTGGCCAGAACCAACTCTTGAGGGAGTTTATTCCACATTTTCACAGCTTTCACTGTGAAGAAACCTTTCCGTGTTCATGTTCCAGTGACACCTGGGTCACTGGGTCAGGGGTGAGAACTGAGCTTGCTGTTTGCCTTCTCAGGACGGCACATCTACACATATCTATAGGGTCATTTCACACAGGCGTTCCGTTTTTTTCATCAGGATCAAGACTTCACTTTTTACCTCCATTTTCATATCTGTTTACATCCGTTGTTGATCCGTTTGCATCTGTTGTTGATTCTTTTACATCCATTTACATCCGTTTTTGAGCTGATTGCGATCCATTTACATCCAGTTTTCATCCTTTTTTTTCATGAATCATGGAAATTTCTCAAGACAATTTGCTCTAACCCAGCATGCATTGTGCTTCCCATGCTGCTTTGCAGTCCCAGTGAATGACTCAGTGTACATCACAGTGGTCTTCCTGTGTGTTCCTGTGTCTTTCTTGTGATTTTTGCGTTTTTAAAATTTTTTATTATTGTTTTGTTATTATTATTTTATTATTATTATTAAAATTATTATTTTTTTATTATTGTTTTATTGAAAATAAAAAAAATCTATATATGCTAATTTGCAGAAGAACCAATGTTAGTGTATCGGATGCAAGCGGATGTCGTCCACTAACATCTGTTTTTTGTCCGTTGAGCAACAGCTCATTTACTTAGCTCTGGAGCAACTGCACTTTCAGTGCAAAGTATATTTGTCTTTAGCAAATCAGCCCCATTGCAATTCTGGTGTTTATAAATCAGCTGCTTAGTTTTCACCTGTGAATGTCTGTGTGGAGATTTTAGTCTTTTGTGAACTCAAATTGATTTGCAGATGACAACATGATGGGTCGGTTCACACCATAGAAACGCAGTCCAGATGCATTCCGGATGCATTTCTGCATACACGTTTTGGTGTATTTTTTATGTGTTTTTGATGCGTTCCGGTGCATTTTTGATGTGTTCCAGCTCATCTTTTCCCCTCTCTTTTTCTTCAATTTAAATAGGGACATGTGCATTCCAGTGCGTTTTTGGTGCATTCCGGTGCATTTTCGATGCATTTTAGCACATGCCAGTACAGTTCTGTGCAGAAAAAATGCAGCCTGTTCTCCTTTTTTTCTGCATCCGGAACACACTGGAACTGCAAGCACTGATGTGAACTATGACACTGACAACCATATAACCTACTTTCTGTGTGTTTTGGATGCAGAAAAAAAGCAACTGAAATGCATGTAGTGTGAATTGACTGTTAGTGTTTTATCAGTTAAGAAAATCAGAGGGACAAAAAAAGCAGAAGGCATTGGGGGTGTGTTTCTAAAAACCATGTAGAGTTGTTCATCCTGGCAAACTGCATGTACATTTTTTCTGTGCATCCTGGGCAAAAATTGAATGTTACTGGGCTATTTTCTCTCCAGGTTGAATGTTTTAATCAGGAAAATGCCCTATTATGTACACTAGATAGAGCTGATGATCATAGGAAATAAGTATTTATTTCCTAGGATCATCTGTTCCATGTATTGGCCTAATTCTCTATTTTCTTCATTCACACATTGGACCTACAGAAAAAAACAAATTTAGCCTAATTTTGCCCCCATTCACATAGAATATATGCAATTTCAAAGGACATTTTTATTATTTGTGCGAGTCATCTGGGGCTAGTGGGGGGGCTGTAAAATGGATACCGGACAGAACTGTGTTTACCAAACAGTACATCCTAAACATGATATAGATAGATTCAGATGTTCTCATCAAGTAGGGCAGGAGAGTCAGCCTCTGGGGAGACCCTGACTTGGCAAAAATCAGTCACCAATCTGTACGTCTGAGTAGACTGCACTTAGTACAGCAGATCACAAACTCTTCCAAAATACTGCTCAAAACCCTCAACTATGGATTTTGCTATTTACAAGGGCAGATTTGGGACCAGTAAATGCCAGCAGTGCCTGGTACCTTGTTAGGCATTCTGAACAGTGACGCCTCTTTTCTCCAGAACACTTTAGCTTTAGCGAATGCTCCACTTACAATAGTGGTCACAATGCCACCCTTACAGACACCTGAAAATATTGTTGGTTTCCTGCAGCTGGCTCTGTCAAGTGGCGTTAGCTCTGGAACTATGCAGGCACCATCAAATGGGATGTCAGTCAGCCACAGCTTGAGGAACCCCAAGCCACCTCTAGAGGAACCCTGGTTTAGAATGGTTGCTCTAACCTTTTGCTGAAATTTGTATGGTGTCTTTTTTTTTTTAATGGTAAAACCAATGTATTAGCGATGATATTGTAGTACATAAAAGATTTCAACCTTTGTTTTTACAGGGAGGACTGGCTACAGATTGCTCTGTGTTACCCTAGAAGCTCAGTCTTTCAAGTGACGGCAGATATTTATGAACGCAATTCTGGAAGAGTGCACAGTGTCCGCCATTATTCCATGACCCCCTCTATTCATCAGGCCCTGAATAAGTCAGGCATTAGACTGTATCACTTCAGTAAGGATTCTGGGTAAGTGATCTACTGGGGCCTATTAGGGATCTTGTAGTCTATGCTTTATTATTACAGGTGTATGTACCATTGATATCCTTCACAATTACAAGTTGTAATGACTGTTTATATTGCTGTTCACATAATAATCTGTACTTCTGTTAAGTGAACGCTACGCTGTAAACCTTTTTTAATGCCTCTTTATCTAGCTGCACACTATATTTTGCTAGAACATGTCATCCACAGAATTATCTCCCCGGAGGGCAGATGAATCCCTAGGCACTCCCAAATATGAAGGTCACAATGCAGTTCAAATGTCGCACCTGCACCGCTCTGTCAGCACAATGGACAGCCGTATGTGTGCTTGTTTGAATGATAGTGATTGTGTTTCATATTGTTAAGAGATGTGTGCATATCCAGGATGGGTATTACCTCTTTCAATGTAGGCTTTGTATTTCTGCTCATATGAAGTACTGTATGACAGAAGTCTTTTAATTAAAGTCTTTACAACTTTTAATTAAAAGTCATTTAAGTCTTTTAATTAAAAAACATCTTGCCTTGTAAGTAGTTACATACTTTGCTAGATTCCTAATAATATAACTCATATTCCTAATAATATTACTCTCTTATAAACATAGGTGGCACATTAAGCAAGATTTCTGCTCACCAGCCCAGTGTTGACCAGCAAACTGTCAACTCTGAGCTGGTGGTGGTTTGTCATAATCAGCCGTGATTTAAAAGAATTGTAAACCCTCACCTTGTAAACAATCCATTCAGTTTAAAATAGAAATGAAAGGCAAAATATCTGTGTATAGATATAAAAAAAATATATGTACCTTTTTTCCTCTTTTCACATTTCCTCTGTTCTCAGCTGCATAAGAACTAGGGGAGGAGAAACCATGGACTGGGGACCGCCGCACAAGTCAACCATAAGCAGCCAGTACCAGCCGGATATAATGAGGGGAGAGCGTACTTAATCCAAGGTTCCCACATTTTGAGAAACTTGGAATGGGAGTCCTTCAAGACACTAGACATCTGTTCATTAATCATAAGGGCTGTCATACGTTCCTTTACTCCCTGGAATGAAACCGCTGTTTTTTTTCCAGGCCTGAGCAATACTTCTTTTAGCTGACAGAAATAGGTAAAATTCCAATTTCTGCTGGTGAGCATATAGGCCCAGTATAGGACAGTGTAGCAAAGCTAATATAACAACTTTACAGATCATTAAATGAAACAAGGTACACACCAGGTTCAAGACTTGGAACCAAAAGCCTATAAGTCATGGACATGTCTACCAGATGTGAAGACTGATCCTACGATGGCCACAACTCCTGAAACAGTGGCCGCTATAGCTTGGATTGGCATGAGCAATCTGGGCAGGGACCCAGTACCAATGTAGAAAAACTTTATAAGCAGGTTCCAGAGTGGTGATGTTAAAAGAACAACTTGCTACAGAAGAGCAGGCTTTACTCCAGATTTTCCATTGTTTCAAACAGGCACCTATTAAGGTACTTCTCACGTGCATACAGGGTACAGAGTCTTGTGATCATTGTACAT
Organism: Staurois parvus; assembly: GCF_062004578.1. Taxonomy (NCBI): domain Eukaryota; kingdom Metazoa; phylum Chordata; class Amphibia; order Anura; family Ranidae; genus Staurois; species Staurois parvus. The sequence continues at coordinate 3,240,847 of NW_028318228.1, read as the reverse complement.
TACAGTATATGAAGTTTCAGCTAACAACAAAAGGGTTCAGAGGACCCCCCACTCATGAGAGCTTAAAACGGTCAGGTGATACAAGAGGTAGTAACTGTGAGGGATGAGCCGATGGAGAAAGTCAAAGTATTAGGTGAAGGTGGGGTAGGCTTCCCTGAAGAGCTGAGTTTTCAGAGGTCACCTAAAGGCAGACAGAGTAGGAGACAGCTGTACAGTTTGGGGTAGAAAGTTTCAGAGGATGGAGGCTCTGGAAAAAATCCTGGAAGCCAGCATGGAAGGGGGTGATGAGGGATCAGGAGTTTTTAGGGAAGAACGGAGAGAACGGTTTGGGTGATATTGTGAGACGAGGTAGGTGATGTAGCTTGGAGCAGAATTCTGGCTTTTATAGTCTGTTAATGTTTCATATTTTATTTGATGGATGAGAAGAAGCCAGTGGAGGGATTACCAGAGTGCAGTGGAGAACACTGAGTGGTTGGTAAGGTGGATGTGTCTGGCAGCAGCATTCATGATAAACTGAAGGGGGGATAGCCTGTGTAGAGGTAAGCCAATAAGTAGGGAGTTACAGCATACATGTTTTGTAGTCTAAGAGCCCATAACAGCATTTGAAATGTACTGTAAACTGTTGCTGTGGGAGTGAGGTAGTAGGAAGGGGAGGCCCACACACGGTGGTAAAAAAGGGTTGGGGCAAGAAGAAGAGGGAGGGGAATATTTCCCATTCTAATCATAACTGACCAGGTCGAGAGATGAACATCTTATATTTAGTGGCATGTTTAGTAAACCAGCCTTTAGATGATGTACCTCAGGGTCATTAGGTCTAAATCAGAATTTGTATTGCTTGTAAATGTGTACGTTAATTTATTAGCCACTGATTACAGTCTTATTTCCAACCAATGAATATGGAGTCCAAATTCAGTTTAAAATAGAAAAGAAAGGCAAACATTTATATACAGTCAGGTCCATAAATATTGGGACATTGACACAATTCTAACAGTTTTGTATCTATACACCACCACAATGGATTTGAAATGAAACGAGCAAGATGTGCTTTAACTGCAGACTGTCAGCTTTAATTTGAGGGTATTTACATCCAAATCAGGTGAACGGTGTAGGAATTACAACAGTTTGCATATGTGCCTCCCACTTGTTAAGGGGCCAAAAGTAATGGGACAATTGGCTTCTCAGCTGTTCCATGGCCAGGTGTGTGTTATTCCCTCATTATCCCAATTACAATGAGCAGATAAAAGGTCCAGAGTTCATTTCAAGTGTGCTATTTGCATTTGGAATCTGTTGCTGTCAACTCTCAAGATGAGATCCAAAGAGCTGTCACTATCAGTGAAGCAAGCCATCATTAGGCTGAAAAAAACAAAACAAACCCATCAGAGAGATAGCAAAAACATTAGGCGTGGCCAAAACAACTGTTTGGAACATTCTTAAAAAGAAGGAACGCATCGGTGAGCTCAGCAACACCAAAAGACCCGGAAGACCACGGAAAATAACTGTGGTGGATGACCGAAGAATTCTTTCCCTGGTGAAGAAAACACCCTTCACAACAGTTGGCCAGATCAAGAACACTCTCCAGGAGGTAGGTGTATGTGTGTCAAAGTCAACAATCAAGAGAAGACTTCACCAGAGTGAATACAGAGGGTTCACCGCAAGATGTAAACCATTGGTGAGCCTCAAAAACAGGAAGGCCAGACTAGAGTTTGCCAAACAACATCTAAGAAAGCCTTCACAGTTCTGGAACAACATCCTATGGACAGATGAGACCAACATCAACTTGTACCAGAGTGATGGGAAGAGAAGAGAATGGAGAAGGAAAGGAACTGCTCATGATCCTAAGCATACCACCTCATCAGTGAAGCATGGTGGTGGTAGTGTCATGGCGTGGGCATGTATGGCTGCCAATGGAACTGGTTCTCTTCTATTTATTGATGATGTGACTGCTGACAAAAGCAGCAGGATGAATTGTGAAGTGTTTCGGGCAATATTATCTGCTCATATTCAGCCAAATGCTTCACAACTCATTGGACGCTTCACAGTGCAGATGGACAATGACCCAAAGCATACTGCAAAAGCAACCAAAGAGTTTTATAAGGGAAAGAAGTGGAATGTTATGCAATGGCCAAGTCAATCACCTGACCTGAATGCGATTGAGCATTTCACTTGCTGAAGACAAAGCTGAAGGGAAAATGCCCCAAGAACAAGCAGGAACTGAAGACAGTTGCTGTAGAGGCCTGGCAGAGCATCACCAGGGATGAAACCCAGCGTCTGGTGATGTCTATGCATTCCAGACTTCAGGCTGTAATTGACTGCAAAGGATTTGCAACCAAGTATTAAAAAGTGAAAGTTTGATTTATGATTATTATTCTGTCCCATTACTTTTGGTTCCTTAACAAGTGGGAGGCACATATGCAAACTGTTGTAATTCCTACACCGTTCACCTGATCTGGATGTAAATACCCTCAAATTAAAGCTGACAGTCTGCAGTTAAATCACATCTTGTTCGTTTCATTTCAAATCCATTGTGGTGGTGTATAGAGCCAAAAACGTTAGAATTGTGTTGATGTCCCAATATTTATGGACCTGACTGTAAATAAACAAATACACTATACTGACAAAAGTATACATGAACTTTAATGGCATCCCAGTCTTAGTCCGTATAGTCCGGGTTCAATATTGAGTTGGCCCGCCCTTTGCAGCTATAACAGCTTCAGCTTTTCTGAGAAGGCCGTCCACAAGGTTTAGGAATGTGTCTATGGGATTGTTTGACCATTCTTCCAGAAGTGCATTTGTGAGGTCAGGCACTGATATCGGACGAGAAGGCCTGGCTCGCAGACTCCAATTCATCCCAAAGATGTTCTATCGGGGTGCACACCAGTCACGTTCCTCCACTCCAAACTCGCTCATCCATGTCTTTATGGACCTTGCTTTGTGCACTGGTGTGCAGTCAAGTTGAGACAGGAAGGAACATTCCCCAAACTTCCCACAAAGTTGAGAGTATAAAATTGTCCAAAATGTCTTGGTATCCAAGGCCAATCCCTGAAAAACAACCCCACACCATAATCCCCCTTCCACCAAACTTTACAAGTGGCACAATACAGTCAAGCTCTCTATGCACTGTTGTTGTACTAATCTGAAGACCACACGAAGTTTGGAGTTCTTCAGCTATTGACTGTACAGATAGTTGGCAACTTCTGTCATTTACGTGGCCTGTTGTTCCCAGTTGTAATAGGAAAAAGTGCAGCGCTGTTGTATAAATGAGCAAAAGATATAATAAACCAAACGATATCACAATGAAAGTGCAATATTAATAAGGTGCAAAAAGTAGTATTTTACCACAGGTAAGTGGTTAGGGAGGTGAGTCAGTGAGAATAAGTCCTAATTGTAGATTTGTAGGTCATAACAGACCTTAATTCTAGGAGTTCAATTCCTTATGATCAGGAGTGACCAGTGATGTGATGAAAAATAAGAGAATTGTGCACTCACCAGAAATGAGCTATCAAAACACATTTGAGATCATATTCGTCTCATCAGGTCAGCCAGAACAATCACTTCCAGGTATGGTCAGGTTCCTGCACCTGTGCCTTTAAGGACCCCTCAAATGGTAACACCATTTCAGGACACTTTTAAACCAGCCTCTGTGAATGGTGAGACTCACAGAGAGCCCAAGAATGATCCCACTGACACCAACGATGGGGCACTATTCCTCCCCCCACTGACACCAATGATGGGGCACTATTCCTCCCCCCACTGACACCAACGATGGGGCACTATTCCCCCCCCACTGACACCAACGATGGGGCACTATTCCTCACCCACCCCACTGACACCAATGATGGAACACTATTCCTTCCCCCACTGACACCAATGATGGGACACTATTCCTCCCACTGACACCAATGACGGGGCACTATTCCTCCCACTGACACCAATGACGGGGCACGATTCCGGCCACTGACACCAAAGATGGGGCACTATTCTCCCCACTGATACTAATGATGGGGCACTATTCTTCCCACTGATATCAATGATGGGCCATTATTCCTCCCACTGATACCAATGATGGGGCACGATTCTTCCCACTGACACCAATGATGGGGCACTATTTCTCCCACTGACGGAGTACTGTTCCTCCCACTGACACTAATGATGGGACACCATCATTGGTGTCAGTGGGAGGAATAGTGTCTCATCATTGGTGTCAGTGGGAGGAATAGTGCCCCATCATTGGTGTCAGTGGGAGGAATAGTGCCCCTTCATTGGTGTCAGTGGGAGGAATAGTGCCCCATCATTGGTGTCAGAGCGAGGAATCGTGCCCCATCGTTGGTGTCAGTGGGAGGAGCAGCACCCCATCATTGGAATACTGAAATACCATACCATATTGAAATCAAATTTGATGTTTTTTAATTTTTATTTGGTATGTGTTGGAAGAGGGGTAGTCTTATACGGTGATTATAGCCCAAACCCTATATTTTAACAGGAAAAGTAGGGGGTTGTCTTATACGCCCAGTTGTTGTATACGCAGGAAAATACGGTACATGGTACAACAGACACATAGCAGAAATTTGAAATGTTGGGGTAATATATTCTTTAAGATGCGTTATCCTTTACTATAATCATTACATAGCATTAATTGTGTAACCTATGGAAGTCCTTCAGTCTAAAGTTGAGATGTTCTTTCCCTTGAGAACAGTTTGCAGAGAATTTAGATAAAAAGCCTTCAGTACACTGTACTTCACTAGAAACCACATCAAAATGGCATATCGGCTTTCCTTGTGGTTTTCATGAGGATGTAGTCTTTATATGCCTAAAGAGAAGGATTTGACTTATTAATGTGCAAAAATTAGTGATGCGCAAATTGTAATAAACCAACTTTCATCAGTTTGGAGTACTTAAATAATAGACTACTTGTTGGTTGTATTATCTTAGCAGACCACTAACACTTTGTGAACGCCGGGGTTTTTGCCTTTTGTGGTTAGTAGCAAAAGGGCTAAAACCGGCTTAAATTGGCAGCTCAAAATGCTTCTTCAGATCTATATGGCTTTCCAAGCTTTTTACTATACTGCAGAGCACATTTTCATTTCTACTCAGGTTCTATATGTAGATTTACAGTTCAGCAAAGCTCACGGATCAAAAAGTCTAAAGGTGGGAACGAGGCTTAAAGTCTATGAAAACCCAGTCACTGAAATCTCATATAAGCCATAACATGAAAGTATTTTAAAATTTGCATATTTTGCTAAAATAATACCTGATGATCCTGCCATGAAGGTCTTTGTGGAGGCACTTCTTGACACAACTCTGTCCCTGTTTTCTAGTTGTGCCCCTGCATTGCCACCCTTTTACAGGGGATTCAGATGGAGATTACAAGTGACAAATTCAACACACATTACATGTGTATAGTTCACTCATGTCACCACCAGCAAACACCCTGGGAAATGCCATGCAGCCATTGCTGGAGCGAATGCATGTAGACAGGAAGTGGTTGCAAAAAGGCTGTAAAAAAGGTTTAAAAAAATTTAAACACAAGTATTTTATCAAAAAAAGCCAATTGTTTAAGATTGTTTTAGATAAGGGTTATTATTATTATACAGGATTCATATAGCGCCAACAGTTTGCTCAGCGCTTTACAATATAAAGGGAGACAATACAGCAACAATACAGTTCAATACAAGAGGGTTAGGAGGGCCCTGCTCCTTGGAGCTTACAATCTAAGAGGGAGGGACTGGTGGTAGAAAAAGTAATAACTGTGGGGGATGGACTGGTAGGAGGAATAGAAGATTCCATTATTAGCTGAGGGCAGGATAGGCTTCCCTGAAGAGATCGCCTAAAAGTGAATAGAGTCAGCAATAGTCTGATAAATTGGGGTAGAAAGTTCCAGAGGATGTGGGAAGCTCTGGAGAAGTCCTGGAGACGAGCATGGGAGGAGAGGACAAGGGAGCTAGAGAACAGGAGGTCGTGCCAGGAGCGGAGAGTACGGTTTGGGTGATATTTGGAGACAAGATTGGTGATGTAATTTGGGGCAGAGTTATTAATGGCTTTATATGTTATTGATGATGTTTTGAACCTTATTACACATCTACTTAAATGAATTTCCTTACAATAGGTATACTGTCGCAGAGTCATTATCAAATTCTGATAATACCAAGTCTGAGGCAGGCCAGTCTGGAGCTGCTGGCGGTAACTGCATGAAAAATAATCCGACAGGCTGCTTGTACTGAAGTCGATTAATCGTTCGACTTCATTATCACTAGCCTGCCCATTCCTTGCTGGACCAGCCAAGATTTGATCCATTTATGGATGGTTTATTTAATCCTTGAACATGATTTATGTCCGTTCATTGTCTTTGCATCACTCAGTTGATTATTTTAGCCGGCTCTTTTTTTGTTGAATTTTATTTTTCCAAGTGTTTTCCTATCAATGTCAGCTTCCTAAGGCTGATAACAGGGGCATGCTTTCAGATAGTTAGAAAACAATGCTAAAGGTCATACTAGTGTGTGCTTTGTGCTGCTGTGTAATAGAAATGGAGGCTCCAGGATACTCCTCTGAAAGAATACCAATAGATTACATTCTATCAAAGGAAACCACAACTGTTACATTTTAAATACTGTACTTCCAATTAAAGTAGAAGTACAGTCTAAACACGTCCCAAATCCAGCTACTATGTAATGCACATGCCCCATAAAGTAAACAAAAAACTCCCCTTACCTTCTCTTGAGTCAGCCAAATTCTCCTTCATTTGTGTCTCACACTTTCCCCTTCCCAAACACTGCAGCTCACAGTGGGAGGGTATCAGCATCAGATGCATTGCTGTAAATCTAGAAAGCAGTGGGCGGAACTAGGTGTGGCCAGGTGCTGATGGACAAGCTACAGGCTGAATCAGGATTGACAATGCTGATAGCCACGCCCTCTACAATATTTGTCATCCCACTGTTGTGAAAGCAGGCGCAATCTACATGAGAGTGGCAACTCTGCTGTGAAATCAAGAGCAGGGCAGCATTGTTCTCACACCATTACAGGAAGCTGCATTTGGTGGACTTCACTGGCAGAATCAATATGTAGTTGTGGGACGTTGCCATGGGACTAAGTGAAAACTTGGGGTAGCACAGTGGCTAAATGGTTAGCACAATCCCAACCACGGCATCACCTACCTGGAGTTTGCATGTTCTCCCTGTGCCTGCGTGGGTTTCCTCTGGGTACTCCGGTTTCCCCCCACACTCCAAAGACATGCTTGTTGGTTAATTGGCTCCTGTCTAAATTGGCCCTAATATGTGTATGTATGAATGTGAGTTAGGGACCTTACATTGTAAGCTCCATGAGGACATTAAATGTAATATATATATATGTATGTAAAGCATTGTGTAAATTGACGGCGCTCTATAAGTATCTGTAATAAAAATAAAATAATAAAACTGCAGATGAATTTTTATTAGAGTGCTGTAGCGTATATTTTTTGATGTATGCCATAAATCTGATAAGCCAGGTTTGGCACAAAAAGCATCCCTAATCGTGGCTCCAATCACACCTGGCATTTCTGGAACACACAGCACAGAAAATGTGCTTTTTGCTGCGTTTTGGAAATGCACTGGAAACATAGTTACAGTTATTCTGGCTGAAAAAAGACAAAAGTTCATCCAGTTCAACCATTAAAAAAAAAAAAAAAAAAAGTTATACTCCTACACGCACAGTTAATGCAGAGGAAGGCAAAACAACCCAGCAAAACATGATCCAATTTGCTCCTGCAGGGAAAAAAAATCCTTCCTGATCGCCCGAGAGGTAATCGGATATTCCCTGGATCAACTTTACCTATAAATGTTAGTATCCAGTTATATTCTGTGTATCCAAGAAAGAATCCAGGACTTTTTTTAAAGCAATCCACTGAGCTGGCCAGAACCAACTCTTGAGGGAGTCTATTCCACATTTTCACAGCTCTCACTGCAAACGCGTGTCAGGCTTGTGGTGCCATTATTTGCACATGGTCTCCCAAGCGCAAGTAGCAGATGAGTGTTTTGTCTCATGGCAAACATTCTACAAATGTGCCAAAATGTGCGGTGAAAAAAAATGTGCCATGCTCTACTCCAAGGAAGGTTTTGGAGCTTCTTTGGTGTCTTTTCCGCACGTAGGAAAGCCTGTTCAAGTGAATGGGCTGCCATATGCTCAAGTGGAAATGCTTGAAAAACGCACACACAAAAAAAAAAGCGAGAGCGTTCCTGGTATGCCCAGGTGTGAATGCAGCCTAAAGGGTATCTATACATTTGTTAAAATAAAATAATTTGTTGTTAAACAAGCCCTTTTGCTTTTTGTCATTTTGTTTTAGTACAGATTACATTTCTTTTTTTCTTTGTTTCTTTTTTTTTAAACAGTGTAGTTTATTGAGCATTGTCATTTTAGAACAGTATATAATAGTAACAGTAATTAAACAACTGCACTGGCACAAAGAGGGAAGGACCAAAAGGACAACAAAATTTCCGGGACACAACTAGTGCAGGCTGACAGAAACATAGCAGTTGAACACATTCCAAGGTCTGAACAACCAATAGCATATGCAGGCGGTAAAAAAGTGGCTATAGCTATTATGTTATTCCGTACAATAGAGTCTATTAAACTGACTAATAACAAATGTATCCTTCAAATCTCTGTGGGGAAATACATAAGGGGATAGGATATGGTATACAGTCAAAACAGCCATATGTACAGATTACTTTGTCCTAAATGGATAATAGTAATGGAAAGTCCATTTGGGGTTATGAATCAATGGAGATATGTATAGTGGTCATCTTCGGGGGGGGGGGGGGGGGGTTGGGTAAACATGTTGCCAGTAGCAGAAAAAAGAGAAAGTATTAGGTAGGGAAACAAAGAAAAGTTTTGTTTAGTAATTCCTTGTTGTCTCTCTTCCTGCACCAGTTATCTCTTCCTTCACCTGCAAGCCCATGAATCCAGGAATGGGCACAGCTATTGTTCCCAGCATGGTTGTGAACGAATAAAGATCACAGCTTCCTTCCTCCCTGAGGATCGCAGTGAGTGCACCCTGAAACCATTCCCCGGGGGAGCCAGTGATGTTCAACATGCCAAGCTATTGGTTTCTCAGAGACTTTCCCTACCTTGTAGTCAATGTGGTGCTCCACAGGTAAGAAAACTCAAATTGCATGCTGTACAACAATATGTTTCAGTTGCTTGTAGAATGTTCACCACGCCATTAAAAAATGGATATTTATATGGATTTTGGTGTCCTTTTATCATGCAGTGGTAAATGACCGCTGCTCAGTTCTCTGGCATTCTCAGAGGAAAGAGTTCACCTCTGGATGCCTTTTTATGAAGTGGTGTAGATCGTGTCTCCGAATGAAGGGAGAAGCGATCTACAAACGATTTGAACATAGGAAAACGGCTGGTTTTACTATAATCTTGCGAGATTACAGTAAGAGATCTGTCAAACACCGTTTACTAAGCAGCAGTAAATTATCTCTGCTTTGTTTGCGGTTCCTCCGATTCTCCAGCTCTGGGCTGAAGAATCTGGAGGGAGAACACAGATCACCAGTGAAGGGCTGACATCGCTCCTTCATATACTGGCCATCTGTGTGCTGAGATGATCAGCAGAGAACATGTTCTCCACTGATCATCTCTGTTTCCTAAACCACTAATGATCGGAGATCAGCAACGATCCTCAGGATTGCCACTGATCTCTGTTTCATAAAAGGACACCATAGTCCTTTCTAAAACTAGTTTGTACAAATGAAGAACTTAACTTAAGGTTGAAGTCAGTGTATGATCTTTATTGCAGAGTTACATTGGTTCAACTTGTAGGTATACATGTCTCATACCTGATTGGCCGCTGGGGAAGCTGACAGTCTCTGTAGTAGTCAGTGTATGATCTTTATTGCAGACTTACATTGGTTCAGCTTGTAGGTATACATGTCTCATACCTGATTGGCTGCTGGGGAAGATGACAGTCTCTGTAGTAGTTGGCGCTACTGCGTTGATCCCCTCAGTCTTCGGGGTCCTGTGTTGATCAGCTTCTTTTTTGCTGAGTACCTGCAGGGAGATCACTAGTTTAGCACCACCTCCATTCACAAAACATCTTGTATTTTTTTTTATACAAGTTGCTCTCTGACTGGATGAGGTGGAGCGGAGGGGCGGTGATGTAACAGTCTTCAGCTCATCCAGTCAGAGAAGAAAAATACAAGGTGGTGCTGAGCAGGTGACCACCCCTGTGGTCAGTGCGCAGTGAGGACGTTGTTTGGCACAGGGCCTAGCATATTGTGGTTATCACTGTAGTAGTGTTAACTACTGCAGTGTTTGTTAGCTTCCCCTGCAGGTCTTCAGCCGTAAGATGTGCTCAGTATATTGGTCCTTTGGTCCAAGATGCTTACATACTTACAGTGGTCAGCTTTAGGCAGTGAACACCCTGAGTAGAGAATATACCCTGAATCCTGTAAATGTGCACCATTGCCTCATTCATTCCTATGGAGAGTGCAGTAGACCTCAGAACCCTAACCCTGGAGGCTTTTTTAATTACGATCCTCTTATATGAATAGATATGGCTGTGACATGCATGAGGATGAAGATGACCTGGTGGGGATGTTTTTGAAAGAAAGGTTGTCCACCCCATATAGTGAAGATTGCTAAACTGGGGACAAAGGTAAGTATGTGACCAGGTGGGCTGCACTCGGGGACAGAGGCATGCTTTAAAGGACAACTTGTTCCAAAGATACAGTTGTCCTATAAGACAATAAATAGAGCAATGAAATTGTGCAGAGTACACTACCCTATAGCATCCAGATCAGGTTCAGAGTCTGTAGTCAGATCAGTAAAAATGGAACACGTTTTTCCTGTAGTTTACTCTTTGATTTGATTTGAGTGTTCATGATTTGCAGGTTATCATTCTTTATGGACCTAATACCAGTACCTCTGATATTTGCTTAACACTCCTGTTGTTAATGTCCTGGCAGGTTGCAATAAGTAGCACTCCGTACATTAAATATACTAAGATACATATCCAGTCCCTCCGCAAAGAAGATGGGCTCACTAAGATGAAGTCTGCTTTCATTAAGGTAAGGATGAATGTCATGTAAGCTCTATGTACTGTAAGACTGTTGGTTTGCGTTACACTAAGGGGTGTATTTACCACAAGGTAAACAAGGCATTTGCCTAGGGAGGCATTTTTCAGGGGGGCAGCAGCATTCTTCAGGTGCTGCCCCCCAAAAGAAGGGATGGAAGAAGGGACACACGCAGTATGGGGACCAGGTGGGATCTGAGAGAGGTTGCAGGCTGCTTGATGGTGTATGCAGAGCCTGATTCTTGTTCCCGGGGATGTCCAAAGTTGTAAAGGTGAGTGTCTTATCTATTGCCAGGATGGGGTGGGGGGAGGTTGCCAGTATATGGGGGGCTGGGGTGTTGTTGGTCAATGTCAGGCTCTGTGGGGGAGGGAGGTGTTAGTCGGTGTCCGGGTATCTCGATGGGGGGGGGAGCTAATTTTTGTGTTGCCTAGGGCAGCAGGAAACCTAAATACACCACTGGGTACACTGTTAATGTATCATGTATAAATGATAAAAACACTTAGGAGGACAGTGTGTGAATCATCACATGTACTGAACACCATCAAACGCACATTTTTCATAGCTTCCAGAATGTAAAGGAACCTGTCATACATGCTGTAACCTGCAAAAGACAAGGCTTCCATGCAGAGCTGGGGGCTACTATTGGCCAATTCCCAAATTTATGACTAGGAACAGTCTGTTCTGCTTTGGAACATACACAGCTTCCAGGAATATGCTCATGGCAACCTCTGGTACTAAATGGGAGCCTCGGCTGTGACAGATAATAGCCATTGTGACAGCTTCTCATTGTCAAATTCTCTACTTGGTGAACCTCACATCATATATGGAGTAAAGTTATTAGTTTTAAGTGACAAAACACTTTTTTAGTCCTCTTTTACATTGGCAGCAGATGGATCGATTTTCAGACAGCTGTTAATGGACAACTTAAAGTAATTCTAGAGGCAATACTTCCACGTTCTGCATACCTGTTTGGTCCCTTGGAATGCTGGGGCTGGGCAGGAAGGGGTTTATAAGAAATCATTATTTATTTGTGAACGCCTCTGCTAATAAGTGCCCGCATACATAGACACACAAACCAGAAACTCCAAATTTCACAATATATGTAATTATGTCATGATATAATCCTGTATAAGGTTTCATTAAACTGAAAGACAAGCCGTACTTTTTCTGCTAATCTCCAAATTCTTGCACATGACCACTGAAATAAAAAACCTGCCCTTGTCCCACAAGTTGATAATTGCGGTATGGTTGATTGTAAATGTCAGATAAATATACTGACATTTCATTAACTCTTAGAAAGCTTTGACTGATCCTTGTTTCTGTGTTTAGGTTGATGAAGAAATGTTCCCATTCAAGAGGAGAGGACTCTTCTTCCTGGTGCTGGATGCCTGTTCGGGGACAGTTGTCAGCAAGAGGCATTTCGAAATGATCAATGAGTTGAGCACAACTAAAGCAATGTCCATATACATTCAAACATCCATGAAACAAAGGTATGAAGGAATCACAGCGATGTCAGTGGTAATACAACTAGCATGATGTGGTCTGTGGAGACCTACTGCTCTTTGAAAATGGTTTTCTAGACTTGAAGGAGGCCATATGCTACATACAATGGTCAAAGAATAATTCTAGGTATGTTATATGTTTACATAGTTACATTGTATAAATATATATACACAGTGTATATATATATATATATATATATATATATATATATATATATATATGTATATATATATTTATTACCTTGTTGATGTATCAGGAAGCTGCAAATCACTGAAGTAGACGCCGTCACTCCAGTGATCTTCACTTGCTGAGCGGCTGAATAAAGGTGGTTGGCTGCTTGGCACATGCACCATTCAGAAAATGCTCAATGACTGCAAAGCATTTTCTGATTGGACAAGGTAGAGAGTATTATTTCACTGCCCTACCAATCCACCACTGGTCCCAGAAGCAAGAGATCACTGCAGTAGCAGTGTACACTTCAGTCAGTGTTTTCCAGCTTCTATTGGCCAGGTATGGCATATATTGTATATAGTTACATTGGTCCAACTATTTAAAAATATACCATACCCAGAATTCATCTTTAAAGCTGAACTCCAGGTGGATATAAGAGACATAAATTAATGCATATGTGTAATTGTTAATACAAAACATTTCCAGTAAATGCTTTAAGCTTTCCATACATAGTTCAGTTATTTGTGATCAGCCAGCAGGCTGAACGAAAAAAAAACTGAACCAATTTCCCCATACACACAATCAAGGTGGATGAGGGAATCCTGTTGTTGTATTATGCTGTTCTTTGCTACAATTTTTGGTTTATCTTTAAGCGCTGCACTATATTACTTATGTTTATACTTTGCATTTAAAGGCATTGTGGTTGCCTTAGGTGTTCTAGCTGCTACACTCATTTAAGAGCGCTCACTACAATCCACCTTTGAATGGTGAAGATGGTTTTCTATTCCTCCGAACAAACAAAAGGGAATAGTCTTTTCAGTGTGAACAGTGGACTAGTTGAGAGTCACATGGTGGCTTAGGTCCACAGAAATCTTACTAAACATAAGTGGACCTTTGGTTGTTGGATAGATTACATATGGCTGGCTATGCACGTCTCCAGAGTTGGAGTTGAAATGTTTTGGCTGAAGCTGTAAGTGCATTGTTTTGTTTCCTAGGTCTGTAGTTCTCATTTGTTCAAGAGACATTGTGGACACTCCTTCCTTTTCTGAAATGTCTGCTCTCATCAAACTTGGCTCGGCAAAGCCAATAGCCCTGCACACAAAAGGTATTTTAAAGTCAGCCATGGTTTTGGCACATGTACATCAGATGTTCATGGTAAATGGTAACCATTTTGGTTCTTTCTTGCAGGCAGTTTTGCCATGGTGGGATATAAAGGACTGACCATGCCATCGTGGATTAAAATCATTAACAACAGTGCAGAGAGAAGGGCTGCATCAATACACCTTTACCTGCCACTCATGCTGACTGAATACAGATGCCCCAAAACTGTAGAACTAAAAAAATAAACTTGGTGCCTTATTGCTCCACAACCAGAGACTGGCTAGTATCACCCTATTTATCTGCTGAGCCAATGAAAATGTGATGATCTATAGACAAGACTTAATCCTTTTTCTACTGTCCTATATGTGTATATTGTCAAGTTAATAAATTTGTTTCTCTATGTGTAAGTTAAATGTGTCTGATATTGGTGAATGTGATTTGTCCAGAGCCAAGTGTGAGACCTGCACCTGCTGTGTAACTGAGCCCATGGTCATTTGGTCTTTTATAACATAGATCAGAGTACATCTGATACCTAGTCCTGTGCACCTGCTTGTTTGCTATAGGATGCTCATTTTACAATATGATTTTACTAACTTGTTAATTGATTACCAAAGCATGCATCGTAGAAGGTAAGTTCTTTTTCATTTACATAATCATTGTGTCCTTTGTATTAATTTAAAGAGTTTGCTTTTTTAAATTGTGTGATTGAAGAAGTCTCACTTCAGTTTTTTTAATGTCTTATTCCCCAGTGTACAAGGTACATGTAGTACTTTGTCCCATTCTCCTAGGTGCTCTCTACAGCTAGCTGTGGAGTCAGTCAGCATGCCCCCCTCCCACCACAGCTCTCCGAACACACAGCTAGCAAGGATATGGCTGCTTTGACAGATGGTCATTTTCTCCATCTCTAAGCTCTTGCCTGAAACATTTTAGCTGACATGCCCCCCTCCCTGCATTCCCCATAAGAAGTTTGTCTAGGGCAAGTTCATGGAGATGAAAAGAAAACACGTATTTCAAAGCAGCCATCTCCTTGCTAGCAGTGTTGTCATGTGGCCATGGGAAATGGAGAGAAATATAAATAAGATTACATAGGATTCAAAGAGAATTTTACATAATATCATTGTGATGGTCTTCTAGTTTCTTCTAGTTAATTCTGGATCTAAATGGATAAGAAACCTAAAGATTGTAATGTGTTAAGATAGTCTGAGCTACCTGCAGTCTTGTAGGAACAATAAAGTGCAATCATTGTGCAGTACTTCTAAACGAGAAGAGGAAGTAGATTAGATTAGAGGAACTGAATGTATTCTCTCTTGAGAAGAGGAGATTAAGGCTGGTCATAGACGGGTCGTTTATCGGCCGAATTGTCGGCCGATAAACGAAAAAACGGTCCTTGCCGTTGCCAATGCTGCCACCAATGTCCACGAAAAATGCCCGTTTTCCAGCATGACCGATAAAAATAAACGAGAAGATCCGTGAAAAACAGCTGACGGTATTTCCCCACTAACAGCGTGAATATCAGCCGATTTTTCATGCGGATGACAATTCGGCTGATAAACGACCCATCTATGGCCTGCCTAAGGGGGGATATGATCTCCATGTATAATACATAAGGGGGGATATGATCTCTATGTATAATACATAAGGGGGGATATGATCTCCATGTATAATACATAAGGGGGGATATGATACACAGAATATAACTGGATATAACATTTATAGGTAAAGTTGATCCAGGGAATATCCGATTGCCTCTCGGAGGATCAGGAAGGAATCTTTTTCCCTGCAGGAGCAAATTGGATCATGCTTTGCTGGGGTTTTTTTGCCTTCCTCTGGATCACCCGTGGGTGTAGGATTATAACTTTTTTTTTTTAATTATTTAATGGTTGAACTGGATGGACTTTTGTCTTTTTTCAGCCAGACTAACTATGTAACTATGAGTTAGTCTTGGACAGGTGTTCTGCAAGAGCGAAGGTGTTGAGAAATGAAGGCAACATAAACTAGTTGAGACTCATTCTTTCAGTTTCAGATTTGAAATTATAAGAATGAACGTCAGTGGCCATTGTGGACAGCAAGTCCACTTTTTCTTTATACTTTATGTTTTTGAAAGGTATTTGTTGTATATGTTCTCTTGAATTCTCCTGAAGGATTAGCTGACTCTAAGCAACTTTTTACATGTTCATACAGATACTTAAAATAGCAAGTGAGTGTTACATGTATTTGATATCATATTTCAGTGTGTGGTTGATCTGCATATTTGAGGTGTTCACTCACCATGATAATGAACACACAGCAAGGTGCTTGTGGCCTGTTAGGTGTCATACGTTTGGCAGCTTTCATACCAGAATGGCACTTATGGGTCCATGAGGAGGATGAGGATGAATACAGGAGGAGTTACTTTCAAATCATAGGCTATGCTTATGACAATAATTATAGACAGAGAAGAGCTGTCTGCACAACAGCATAGTTTTCTAGCACTGTGGATGGCACAGGGAAAAGTCAGTGCAGTCACAGATGGGAATTATCAAGATTTAAAGCTTTGGAATAAAGATCCCTGAGCAGGATTCTGGGAACCCGTGTTTAGCATCTCATCCTTCCACGTTTACGGTGATGTTGTCCTGACTTGTGCCACGTGGGTTCATGCTGGGCTTTTTCTGAACACCCATGTATGGCAGAACACTGAACAGGTTTGTAATTTGTGTATGTCATAAGGCACTGTGTTTTTTCACTTGTCTATTCAATGTATACAGAACGCAACTGGGCTGTTTATTTTATTGCATTCTTGCAGTTTATTGGACCTTGCCAATGCCAGAATTTTGCTCCAGGATCTTGTGATGCTGACTTGATTAATGTATTTCACTTTCAAAGAGTAGGAACTTGATGGTTTAGATATGTGCTGGAAATGTGTGCTTTGCTTTTATGGAGGTGACATTTCACCTGTATCTTTAAGTTTAGCTGTTATTTTATTATATATGAAGGCGATGAAATGTATAAATGGCTAAGGACACGTGTGCCCTACAATTAATGCAGAAAGGACCATTAATCACGCTATGCACATTCCTAAACTAAGTAAATAATTTAACTGCAAGCAAAATGATGTGTGTTATGCGGGAGGTTCAAATTTATATTAATTTGTTTGTTTCTCTTCATTTGCATATAGGAGCAATGTATAAGATTAGGAACGGTGACAAATTACCTTCCAGATTAATATGTAGATATAGCATGTAGATTGTCAATGTGTTTATGCCTTTTGGTTGGTGCACCATAACTAGTCATGAAATAAAGTTCTGGTATCAGCATGAGGGATTACGTTTTCTGTTATCATGGGTTCACGGTAAATCCTGCAGGTTTGAGATTTGAAGTCCCAGGCAATTTTTGTACAGCTTCATTTGGGAGAAAAAAAACCTAATGCACTGCATGGTCTTTACATTAGGCTTAGCAGGGCTAATAAGGGGGCTTTTGGCAACTTCTAACAATCTCAAAGTTTTTCTTGGTAGCTCAGTATCCAGATCTTTCAGATTCAGACCTATGGATGTCACCAAATCTGTCTTAGGATCAGACCACCCACAAGTCTGGATCAGGAAGTCTAGTGTTTCTCTGTATGAATAGATTTAAGGTAAAGACAAACCTATCAGAAAACTGAGCAATTTAAACAGAGCATGATTACAAAAATATAAATCCATATAGATAGTTGAAGGTAAAATTGCTATGGTGAGCTATCAATCATATAAGAATACCATTCACAAGGGTTGAGAGATGGGAGTCTTACAAACCAAGCTTGACCCTACCCAAAAAGTCAGGTTTTGCATATAATTGTAGATGCCTATGTCTCTAGATCTATTGATCATTTTGATATATGTTTCTTATTGAAGGTCACACGTGCTTAGACATTACTCATCATATGTTGAATTTTAATTGCCGAAATTTGTGACAGGTATATGGTAATTGACTCCAAAACGTGTTGCAGTTGGAGAACGATGCAGTCTTGGTAGCAGTATGATGCTGTTGTCCTGAGTGGAGATGAATGAACTAACCTGTGAACTGGAAATGGTTTATAAACCCTTTTTTTTACTTAATTTTACTCTTCAAGTAAATTGTTCTCTGATTCTTCAGAATATTTACAGATTTGTCCAAACTGCAGGGATGAATGAGTGCGGTAGATCAGCAGCTGCTGCCAGGCATTCAGGAGATTATACTGAATGCCTGCTTTTTTTTCAGCCAAAGGGGAATTTTGAATGGTAATATCTTGCTGTGTTTGGATCTCAGTTGCTGTGCTGCCCCATTCTCATGAATAGGTCACACTTAGCAGCAATACTGCCTGGCATACACTACAGATAGTATACTTTTCATTGTACCGCCATCATAGTGATGTGTACTAACATGGCTGAAGGCCATGTGAACTTGCAGCTTGGTGGTCAGTAAAGTTGCAGCTCAAACTCTTACTTTTCCTGTACCTCGCCCGTATATGTAAATGAAGCTTTGCTGTCCACATGTTTAGAAGCTCCTCCTGTTCTGTTAGTTCTTATCGAGAAGTGCTGCCAGACACTTCCTGTGAGTCTAAAGCTATTTAAACCTGGGAAAGCCTGTTCCCAAGCTTCACTGCCTACGACCTCTGTTCCAGTTGTGATAAATGATATGTTCTGACATAGTATGTTTAAAACATTTGCCTGTTTCTAGACAAACCATTATCTGGATGTTCTGACCTTTTGCTTGTTTGACTATAACTTTGCCTGCCGAATTTTGTACCATGGTTTGTTTCTTCCTGCTGTCATCTGTTGATGTTTTGAGTGTGACTGAGGGCCACAACCTGGGAGCTGTCCTCAGTAAAGCCCATTATCCCTTGTGGGGTATTCTGGTGAATACCAGGCAGTTTGGTCGTCTTTAGGGCCTACATTTGCCTGGCGACACAGAGGGTCCACTACCTACATGGTAGCCATAAACTTTTAGGTGTTAGTATTTAGATGGTCAGAGGGTTTTCCTACTCTGTGTGCATGTGAACTTACAGTTTAGTGGTCAGTAAAGTTGCAGCTCAACCTCTTGTGTGCATGTTGCAGCTAATGAATTTTGCTAAGCAATAGTGAGAGCCACTAGCCATTGGGCTACTGAATACGATGGCTTAAGCTGTCAGCACTTAGCAAATGTACTCTTTGCAGTAAGCATGTTCACTAAGGGAACCTGATCTTCACTGACTTCATTACTTATTCCCAGCCCTTACTACCTGCGACCAGGGGCGGACTGACCATTCGAGCACTGCCCGAGGGCCCGGGGTCAGTAGGGGGCTCCATGAAATGCCCCTGATATCTTTTTTATAAGCTTTTTTTGAGTGTGGGCAAGGACACAGGGGCCACATGATCCCCTATTGCCTGGGGGCCCCATGAGTTGTCAGTCCGCCCCTGCCTGCGACCTTAGGACTTTGATTTGCAGGTTATTGAATATGGCCACATGTTAACAGTACTGACAGAGACCTTCTCAACATCTCACTGGACTGGTAGCTATCATGTCCTTGGAGAAACAATAGCTGGGTGGGGAGGGGGGACAATTGTAACAAGTGTTTCTTTACTTTTTTCTCTCATAAATTATGAAAGAATTCCTTTACTACGAATGAAGCCGAAATGAAAAATGGCAGAGGCTGTCATTTTTTTTTAGAATTATCTGTGCAGGAATGCTATTAATGAAGGCAAGTTTATCCCTTGGAGATGCACCATATGTTATCATTGACCTTGACGGAAAATATACATGCTGCTGCCAAATACTACTGTGTAAGGTGAAACAGTGACATGGGTCACATGCTGATGTGTCTTAAGGCATACATGAAATTTCTCAGGGCACCTAGGGAGACAGTTATCAGTGTACTGATGACAGTAATACTAACTAGAAATGTTCTTTTCAATAACTCATGTGATGTAACTGTTTTCAATTACTCAAAACAAGAAAGAGAAAACGTTCACTTTTATATCATGGCAAAAATATCCCAATAGCGTTGTTTCAGTTACTCCCTTTAAGAGTAATGAACTTGTATTAAAATGACTGCATCTAAATGTGCCATAAGGCAGCATGTTGAACAGTGTGCCTGGTACTCGTGAGTTTAAAGAAGTACATCTAAAGGCATACCTGGTCCAGTTATTGACCCTTTTGTTTCTTATATCTTTTGAGAGCTCTGTCAGCAAACTTTTCTTGGTATATTTCCACTTTGTGCCTGACCTAACATCCACTGTAAGGGAAAATGAAGAGATCTTACCATTGGTTCCATGCCATTTCATTTTGAATAATTATTAATATAAAAATTAAACTGTACTCTTAAAGGCAGTGTTTTTCCTGTCTTCTACACAAATCTAGAACTGATCTGTGCAGACCACCAGCCAATATCCTGCAAAAAAGTAGAGGGCTAAAAGGCATCTTGTGACTCCTTTCAAGAATTCCAAGAAGTGTGTTTTCAAGAATCATTGAGCACACTTCCCCATTAGTTCTGCAGTGGTAATGTCCACTGGTAACCAGACATACAAAATTGTAAATGTTATGCTTTGGTCCTTTCCAGCTAACCCTGCTGTCCATGGTCCACTATTGCTTTATGGTAAATATGACCATG